>NC_083243.1:28919004-29219004 GCF_032191835.1 Heteronotia binoei
GACCTTCTGCTATTACAATTTATCTCCAGATGGTCAGGATCAGCTCCCCTAGGGAATATGGCTGCTTTGAAGGGTGGGTGGACCCTGTGGCACTATATTTTGATCAGGTCTGTCCCTCCTCAGGTTCCATCCCCAAAATCTCCAGGTATTCCCATACCCAGAGCTGGCAACCCTACTCCAAAGAGCTCAGAGCACCTTGGGCAGGGCCATCTTAACAGCATTATGGGCACGGGCAAAGCAGTGTACTGGGCCCCTACGATAGGCTTGCCAATCCCCAGGTCCCAGCGGGGGTTCTTCTGCTTTCCCAGGCTCCTTCCCGCCCCCAGTCAGCTGGCCAGCGAGGGGAAGCCCCGCCCCCAGAGGACCATGTGCCTTTGCACCTTTGGAGGCTCCAGTCTCCGATTGGAAAGGCTTCCTCTTGGGATGGGGTGTCGGGATTCTTTGAAGAAGTCAGCAGCAACTCGTGAGTAGAGAGGCCAATCCCTCGCTTCAGAGTCACCAGAAATGGGGCGGGGGGGGGGGAGGGGAGGGAAACGTCTGCTGAGCACTTCATTATTCCCTATGTGGAGATCGATTCTCATAGGGTATAATGGGGAATTGATCGGGAGGTTTTGGGAGCTCTGGGGAAGCTGTTTTTTGGTGTTTGGTAGAGGCACCAAATTTTCCGTATAGTATCTAGTGCCACTCCCCAAAGTACCTCCCAAGTTTCAAAATGATTGAACCGGGGGGTCCAATTCTATGAGCCCCAAAAGAAGGTGCCCATATCCTTCATTATTTCCTATGGAAGGAAGACATTTAAAAAGGTGTGCTGTCCCTTTAAATGTGGTGGCCAGAACTCCCTTTGGAGTTCAATGATGCTTGCCACACCCTTGTTCCTGGCTCCGCCCCAATGTCTCCTGGCTCCACCCCCAAAGTCCCCAGATATTTCTTGAATTGGACTTGGCAACCCTACCCTACGACAACAACTCACAGGAATAAAAATGCAAATGGTTACTGGTACTGCATCATACACAGATTAGTATGGGGCCCCTATGCTTGTGGGGCCCACGGGCAAGTGCCCATCAGGCCCATGTGTTAAGACAGTCCTGACCTTGGGAAGCACTTTCTCTGTTTGATGCTTACAACCACTCTTACAGGTAGGTTAAGCTTTGGGAGAGCAACTGGTGCAAGGTCATCCAGCAAATGTTATGATTGCAAAGCGATTTGAACCAGGGTGTCCCCAGCCATAGTCATGTGCTTTAACCACCACCTCATACTGTTAAAAAGTAAGGTATAATACATTCTAATGCAGCAGGTGTTTGCAAGCAGGTATAAAGGATTTCATACTGGATTTCAGGGAGGTCTATTGATTCACTACATTTTTCTTGTTTCCTTTATTTGGTTGGAATTTCCTTTATTTTGCTAAAAACCCCACCCCAAACGTGAATTCTTTTACTTTTGGTGGAATGAGATGCAAGTGAGAACATCAAGAGATTAAATTCCAAAGTCTAATAAGATGTTGTATTTGCTGCTTTGATTTTGACCAAAAAAGCATTTGTACTGGGGAATAAACCATCCCATAATAAAGAAGCTTCCCCTGCCACCGTTCTCAAACAGGATTATCATTAACATTTAATTTATAAAAATCTTAATGTATAATACACTATCTGGTCAAGAAGCAACTGTCAGAACAGGATATGGAACAACTGATTGGTTTAGAATAAGAAAGGGAGTTCGACAAGGATGTATATTGTCACCCTGCTTATTTAATTGATATGCAGAGTACATCATGCGGAATGCTGGCCTGGATGAAGCAGGAGCCGGAATTAAGATTGCCAGGAAAAACATCAACAACCTCAGATATGCAGATGATACTTTTCAAATAGCAGAAAGTGAGGAGGACCTAAAGAACCTCTTGTTGAGGGTGAAAGAGAGCACAAAAGTAGGCTTGAAACTCAACATCAAAAAACTAAGATCATGGCATCTGGCCCCATCACACTTTGGCAGATAGAAGGGGAAGACATGGAAGTAGTGACATTTCTGGGATCCAAGATCACTGCAGATGGTGACTGTAGCCATGAAATTAAAAGACGTTTGCTCCTTGGGAGGACAGCTATGGTGAACCTGGGCAGTATAATAAAAAGTAGAGACATCAGCCTGCCAACAAAAGTCCGTATAGTCAAAGCGATGGTATTCCCAGTAGTAATGTATGGCTGTGAGAGCTGGACCATAAGGAAAGCCGAGTGCAGAAGAATAGATGATTTTGAGCTGTGGTGCTGAAGAAGAATCTTGAGAGTCCCTTGGACTGCAAGAAGATCCAATCAGTCAGTCCTAAGGGAAATCAACTCAGACTGTTCCCTGGAAGATCAGATGCTGAAGCTGAAGCTCAAATACTTTGGCCACCCAATGAGAAGGGAGCACTCCCTGGAGAAGATCCTGATGCTGGGAAAGATAGAAGGCAAAAGAAGAAGGGGACAGCAAAAGATGAGATGGCTGGACAGTGTTACTGATGTAACAAACACGAATTTGGGCAGACTTCGGAGAGTTGTGGAAGACAGGAGGGCCTGGCGTGACTTTGCCCATGGGGTCGCAAAGAGCTGGACTTGACTGTGCAACTGAACAACAAAACAACACTATTACACAGTTCCCTCAGAGAAGAACAGCTCTCTGTGACTGTATTTCTGAAAAAGTCCATTGGAGAAAAAAGCAGGATATGAAGCAGACGTCTCCACTTTGGCTTTGCTCAAATCATCTTGATGTTTGAATGGGGCTGTAGTATAATGGGATGATTCAAGAGGGCGCTTCTTGATTGCAGGTGGAGGACTGTTGCCTGTCCTAAGGTTTATAGTCTATATTGTCCTGCTCTTACTGCACTGTTTCCTGTAATCCTGTTTTCTGCACTGTCTATATCACATCTGTCATCTTTTTCATTTTGCATTGTTTATCTAATTTTTGTAATTGTAGTACTATTGTCTTCTTTATTAGGTGTCTTATATTATCTGAATACCTTGTTTTATGTCATGTGACCCACCTTGAGTGTCAGGCAGAAAAGCAAGCTGTCGATAAAATAAATAAATAAAAAAATTAACGTCTAAGAGACAGCTCCTGTATGTAAAATGTAAACTTTTCTTCACAATCCTTGTTGGATTGAATGGGTGCTATGCAAAAATTAAGGTTGTAAAGCAGGGGTGTCAAACTCATTTGTTATAAGGGATGGATCTGACATAAAGGAGATCTTGTTGGGGCAGGCCATGTCGGGTTAGGCCAGGCCATGTGTGTACCTATTTAAGATTAGGTAGCAGAGATATAAACTTTATAAAGGACACAAACACAAGTAAATATATATTTAAAAAAAACTTAAAACATGCTGTAAAAATTAGCACTCAGCCTTAAAGGTGCTTTCTTTGTATTTCTCCCATGGGATCCAGGGAACTGGGCAAAGGAAGCTCTGGCTCTTTCCTTCCTTCCCCAGGGGACTGGGAGGGAGGAGCCTCAGCCAATAGAAGGAAGAGAGGCTTGGCTCAGTAGTTCTGCTGTGCGACAGGGAGCCTGGAAAAGCAAGCTCTGCCTCCCCCCTTCCTCCCCAAGGGAGGAGCCTCAGCCAATGGAGAAAATAGAGGTTTTGCTCTGTAGCTCCCGTGCAATTTAGCAAGCCTTGCAAAGCAAACTGTTATGCAGAAGGAAGCAAGATATCGGGAGAAGGAAGCAGATGATAGCCAGTTGCTCGGGGGCCTCATTTGGCCCCTAGACTGCATGTTTGACACCCCTGCAAAGGGGTAAATACACAATTAATACAACTTTAAGGGCCTGGAGACCAAGCTATCTGAGGAAAGGCTGAGGGACTTGAGAATGTTCAGTGTGGAGAAGAGGAGGCTGAGGGGGCACACGATTGCTCTCTTGAAGTCTTTGAAGGGCTGTTGCTTGGAGAAGGGCAGGGAGCTGTTCCTGTTGGCAGCAGAGGAGAGAACTCACAATAATGGGTTTGAATTAAAGGCAGGAAGGCACGGGCTGGATATTAGGAAAAACTTTTTTTTACAGTAAGAGCTGTTCAAGAGTGGTGAGCTCCTCCTCACTGGCAGTCTTTAAGCATCAGCTAGAGCAGCCCTTGTCAGGGATGCTCAGTCTAGGCTGGTCCTGCACTGAACAGGGGATTGGACTAGATGGCCTGTTTGGCCCCTTCCAACTCTGTGATTCTATGAAAAGAGGAACTGTAGCAATCCAGTATGATACTGTGGTTAATGTGCTGGGCTAAAACCGGGAGATCTGGGTTCAGATTCTGACTCCGACTAGGTAATCTGAGCCCAGCCACCCTCTCTGTCTAACATACCCCACAGGGTTGTTGTGACAGTGAGGCAGAGGAGGGGAGATGATCTTGGCTTTATACCTCAACCTTCACTACCTGAAGGAGCTCAACTACCGTATCTCCTTTCCCTTCCTCTCCCCCCAACAGAGAGCCTGTGAGGTAGGTGGGGCTGAGAGAGCTCTGAGAGAACTGGTCTTCAGAGGACAGCTCTGAGAGAACTGCTCTTCAGAGAATAGCTCTGAGAGAACCATGTATGCCATCCTATGTTCTCTGGAAGACAGGCAGGATAAAATGTGACATTTCATCTGTTTTTATCCCACCCTTCTGCCAAACAGCTCACGGTGAAACACATCTTTCTCCTCTCCTCCATTTTATCCTCACAACAACCCTGAGGTAGGTTAAGCTGAGAGTGTGTGACTGGCCCAAGGTCACCCAGAAAGTTTTGTGCCAGTGTAGGGATTTCAGGCTGGGTGCCCCAGACACTCTAACCACTGCACCACACAGCAGCAACCTTGGTCTGGAAAAACAACCCCCTCCCGTTGCTCCAGTCCCATTGGCAGCTCTCTGTGACTGTATTTCTGAAAAAGAAAGGTGGGCAAGGACTGGGACAGCCAATCAGAGATCTCCTGTGTAATTTGACCCTGGCAGAGAGCTGGGATTTTGGCTACAGTCCCCTTGGTTAAGCATTCACTCATTGGCAGACCCAGGCTTTGCCATGGTGTGAAAGCAGCTCTCAGCTGCCACTGAGTACAAACACACATCTCTGTAAGAATTGCTCATCTGTACTGCAAAATGACATGATCCTCTTAGGCTTCCATAGTCTTTTTTTCCTAGGGAAGATGGTGCCTGTTTCTGCCCCCCCCCCCCCAAGGATAAATATTCTTTGAGTGTGATGACTTAGAACACAGCCTTACGCCCCCCCCCCCTACACTGGGAGATCTATCCAACATTTCAGGTATTTTGGGTTTCAAGTCAGCAGAACTTACTTCTGAGTAGGTATGCATAGAAAGGGGGCACATTCACAGCTGTTGACACGGCTTGCTTGAAGCACAGCACACAAGGACTGTCAGTCGTGGGGCAGATGAGATGGATACCTTATTTAGGTAGCCGTATTGGTCTGAAGCAGCAAAGTTTGAGTCCAGTGGCACCTTTAACGCTGACAAAGTTTTATTCATGGTATAAGCTTTTGTGCGCACACACCCTTCTTCAGGAGTGTGCAAATAAGGGAAGATGGTTAAGAGGTACCAAGATTACATGGTGTTTAGCTATGACAAAGGAAGTACCTTCTTCCTTCAAGTGCAAGGGTTCCCTCTTCAGGAGGTGCAGACAAGTCTTTTGATTCCTGCTAGGGTCTGGGGAGGGGGGAATCTGCAATAAAGTTAGCTTTGGTTGCAAACAATGACAAAGGACATGTTTTTTTTTAGGGCTCTGCAGTTTTCAAGAGTCACAAAACCTCAGGTTTGTTTTTTTGGGGTGTGTGTGTAATAGATGGAGGACACTGTTTTGGATTCTGATGCTTCCTATTTCATCAGGAACAGCCTCCCAAGCTTTGGGATGTCAGTGGGGGATGACTCAAGGGTCACCTCCACCCCTGAAAGAAATGTCAGTTTCAGTAGGTTTCTGCTTTTCCCTCCCTAATTTGTGTGATTAACAAATCCCCCAAATGCCCCCTGGATCTTCCCCCAGAACCTGCACCCTCCTTGTCAAACTTTTGCATGTCCCTTAGAAGAATGAAGAGAAATGGACTGCAGGAATGGCCAAACTGTAGCTCAGGAGCCACATGTGGCTCTTTCACACATATTATGTGGCTCCCAAAACCCCCACCACCCCGTTGGCCAGCTTGGAGAAGGTATTTCTCTTTTTAAATCACTTCTCCAAGCCAAGCCAGCTGGTAGCTTGGAGAATAAATTTAAAAATTAAAGCTGCTTTCCTTCCACTTCTCCCTCCCCACATCTATTTCCTTCCTTCCGGCTCTCAAACATCTGATGCTCACGTCTTGTGGCTCTCAAACATCTGACATTTGTTCTATGCGGCTCTTACGCTAAGCAAGTTTGGCCACCCCTGCATTAGGGTTTGTGCTTAAAAACTGGCAGGCTCATTCTTTTATTTTGGAAGACAGTTGTCCAGAAAGCAGCTGGGGCTTTGATGAAGTCTGTTGGCCAACCTGAACTGTCAAGGAAATGTCTTTGGGACAGTGGTGCTGCACTCCATTGGGTGAAGATGCCGGCAGACAGGTACGTTTTAAGACTCGACTCCAGTAGACCCCAGGATATTTTGCTAGCTCAGTTAGTTTCCCTGAAGGGGAAAAAAAGATATCCAGACTTTCATCCAATACTTTTTTATTTTATTAATAATGTTATAAAAAGTTCATAAAAAAGACACAGAAATGAGCACCTTACAAAAGTGTCCCACGAACCAATTCAAATAATCACATAAATAAAACGCTCTTCGCAGCCCCTCCCCCCTTTCCCCCGGCGATTCTAGTATCTCGGATCATCGGACTCGATTTCCTGGCCTCGGATGAACCATTTCAAAACCGGTCGTCACAAAGAGACGCTAGAAAGGCCAGCCAAGGGCGGCAGAAGACCACCTGGACAATTCAAAAAATCTTCTCTCAGACTCATTCACGCACACACAAACAGGGCAGAAGGCGGGTCTGGGGGCACACCCTCACACAGACACGTGCGCACCCACATGGACCGGAAACTTCCTTTTTTCTTTTTAACAAAAACCGTAAACACTGCATCTTGCCTCCCTCCCCTGCCCGAGAGAGATCTGCAGGCATTCACACGACCCAAAGAAAAACAAAACGCATTTTGGAACGGCACGTTAAGGAGAGGAGTTTGGGCAAATCAACATGATTCGATAAGTCTCTGGGCCCGTCTTGCATTGCAAACTCACCCAGGGGCCTGCAGGGTGCAAGAGCCCCGCTTGGGCAGGCGGCGGCAGGGCCTTCCCCCCCGCAGCCCCCTCCCACCACGGTCTCTCCCCGGCGCCGGGCCGCCTTACACCTGGACGACCACAGTGCTGGGCCCGTTGTTCTGCAGGCGGCTTTGGTACTGGTCGAGCCAGCGGCGGAGCTCGGCGATCTTGTAGCCCTCGGGCCCGCGGCCGCCCTGGTACATGACCTTGCGCTCCTGGATGATGTAGAGGCGCTCGAAGTAGGCCCCGTAGGCGGCGCTCGACGCGTTGTCCATGGTGTCGACGGCCAGGGGGCAGGCCGGCGCGCCTTCCTGGAGCAGGGCGGCGGCCCTGAGGCGGTCCTGCAGGCACCGGTGCTTGGGGATGTCGTAGGCGGCGTCGGAGCTGACCCAGCCGTCGGACGGGTGCGCCTCCTCGATGTAGACCAGCAGGAAGTCGGCGATGTCGAGGAAGCGGGCGGCCAGGCGCCGGAAGGCGCGCAGGCGGGCCATGAAGGGCGGTCAGGTGCAGCTGCCGAAGTTGAGGACGAGCGGCCGCCCGCCGCGGGCATAGTCCAGCAGGCGCAACCGCGTCCGCCCGTCCAGCTGCACGACCTCCGGGTTGGGCGCCGGCGCGCCCACGTGCGCCGCCTTGAAGAAGTCCAGCTTCTGCCCGTGCCACACGGCCTTCAGCGACTCCAGCGTGAACATGCGGTTGGAGTCGGAGACGCAGAGCGGCGGGTCGTCGGGAGGGGGGGCCCGGGTGGCCTTCTCCCCTTCCTGGGCTGCAGCCGCCGCCGCCGTCAGCAAGAGCTTCTTCCTGATGCACAGGAAATCCAGCAGCCAGAGCATCACGGCCGTCAGCAGGAAGCGGGGCAGGAGCAGTACGCAGGCGGCCACCTGGGTCAGCGCCTGCAAGGTGTGGGCGCCCAGGGAGTGCAGCATCGCGGCGGAGGCGGCGGGCACGCTGGCCGGAGGGGCGCCCTGCCTGCCGCCGGCTCCCCCCCACTACTACCACCACCACCACCACTCCTCCGAGAGGCTTCGCCGCTGAGATCCCGCTTCTCCTTGAGCCCATTTTATAGTCGGGGATTTAAATGAAACGGCGACTCCACCTCCGGCCGGGACACGCCCCCTCTGGAACTTGAGCCCGGGGATTACCTACCCCTCCACGCCGATGACCTAAAAATACACTGAGCGAAGAAAAAAAAAACCCCAAAGAGCGGGGAGGTGGGCGGGTGGGGTGGGAAGGGGAGGTGGGGAAGCCGGATCCGGCCGGGCCGAGAGGAGGAGGGAGAGGAGATGAGGGGGGGACGTGCAACGGCGCAGGGAACAAGCCGCCAGCGGGTCGGCCAGCCAAAGGGCACGCCCGGGGCTCCAGCGGGAGATAGCCGGCCAGCAGTGCCAAGAATAATCAGTGCAACAGGCAAGCATCGGCCCTCTCCGAGGCAGCATTCCTCCTCATTCCCTCTGCTCCTAGCTTATTAGGCACAAAGGTAACACGCGTGGAGAGACTGTGCACGGAGGGGGCGTCCCCCTCCCCCTTCTCCGGCCCTGAGGAATGGGCTTCCAGAGCCCCACCGGCTTCTTGCGCGCTCCGCCCGGCGCTTCTGGTTTCTCTTCTCCACGTGCGCCAAGACGCACAACGCTCGAGCGAAGTTCCACCGAGTTCTTTTTTCTCCGGGCGCGCTTGGCAAAGAGCGAGAATCCGCAGCAGGCTTTTGAGCTGCGCGGCTCAACGTTTCCCCCTTTCCTCCAGTTGCAAGCAGACACAGCCTGCCTTCTTCAGCCCCCCGCTAGCGACTTCTCAGTCTCAGGGTTGCAAAAGCCGGGGAGGAGAATGAAGCCGCCACTCCCTCGCTTCCCGCCTCGCTCTCGATCTCCCTTGCGAGAGGATCGTCCGTTTCCCACTTTTCTTTTTTGCTGAGCCGCCTGCTTGTTGGAGAGAGGTGGCTGGAGGGGACGGCCCTTCTCCGGGAAGCAAGGGGTTAATTGTTGGGTCGTTGATTCCCTCCGAAGCGGCTCAGTTCTTTAAACCTGTTGAGCGGGAGGAAAATCAACAAGCGCGTTTCAAAGCCGCGGGATGCGTTTTGGAAGAGTGGCCACTAGGGGTAGCTGTTGGCCGAAGGCTGAAGCCGCTGTGACTAGATCCACGCTGGCTTTACTGTGGGCGCTCCCTCCTCCCCCCCTTTATTTAGCCCTAATAATCTTTCCCGTTCCTGGATGCCAGCCCTTCTTTCACCTTAAACATCAGAAGTCCAAGGCATTGGCTTGCTGTGTTCAAAGCTATAAAGTTCACTTTATTTAGAAAAGGCGCTCCAGTAAGGTGCCTTGGCCTTACCCCTGGCTGCGCACGTGGTAGAGGAGAGCGTGCATGAACTCTGCTCTTGCCCGGTTTGATAGGCACATCCGTTCATGTGGTATGGTTCAGATCACTTATGCTTGGGTCCGCCTTCCAACAGTTTTGAGGACCCCTCCCCCCCTTTTTTGCATACCGCCTTGGAGACCACGTCGGTGGTTCAAACACTCATACTCTCCTGGGTTCGTTTCCAGGTCATTTTTTTTTTAATTCTTAAATTTTATTTCACCGTGTTTGTAGTCCACCTTTCTCGCTGAGACTCGGGATGGATTACAGAAGAGGCTTCTGATCAGCAACGTGCGAGGACTAAGATTACAGACAAGTGGAACAAGCAGAGAATATTAAGCGTGATTTGGAATGCAAGGGGGGGGGGAAGAAACGACATTGCATTTGTAGACAGTAATGCAGTGTAGGCAGGATAGGGCATACAGAAAACATATAATAAATACACCCTATAGGCTGTGGTATATACTATAACCCACAGTCTGAAAGTGCTTTTCTGAACCAAAACATCCAAAAATTGAAAAGGATCATTGGAGAATGCATCCTTCAAACCTGAGCAGTTAAAGGAATCTCGGCTTGGCAAGGGCTGGAAAAGACACCCTGCTTTCCAGACCTTGGATGGTGGTGGCCAATTGGAGCAGGCAATACTGGACCAAGTGGATTGGTGGTCTAACCAGATATATAGAAACCGTGTAGTTTTGTACTGCCAAGGATGGTCCAGGACCATAGAGACAGGTGGGATGGTGGAGCAGGAAACATTCCCTCGACTTGTTTAAGCTACCAAACATTCACCAGCTTCAGACCTCTGGCCATGGCGCCTCAGCAAAGGGGTCTGGGAACTAGTTTTGCAGAAAGCAAGGAGCTCTTTGCAGTGCAATGCTATACAAAGGTAAACCCAGGTTAGAGTCCACGGAAATGGGCTAAGACTGGAAGAACTCTGCATAGAGTTGCACTGTCAGTCTTGCAACGTTGGGAGCATTGTAGACGGTGGTGGGCCATTTGTTTGGGGCACTATAGAGATACAACAGCACTATAGGAAGAGTGGTAAAGAATACGTTCATCACTGAAAACCACAAGAGAGTTTTTTGTTATAACTTGGCTTTCAGATAATCTCCTAGAGATGTTTTGCAGTCAAATCATAAAAACAGCAATTTATGATGAACAAATCTGGATGATGGAATGTCCCAAGCCTGAATGCCTGTGGCCAGTCGGCATCTGGGCCAGTGCTTAACTTTACATAGTTTCCTTATTGTGTGTCTATGAATCTGGGAGATACCAAAACCGTTAACGTCTTATTCCGTGTCGTCCCAAAACTCTTCTCCATGGGAAAGTGGGAGTCATTGTTGAATGGTGAAATGCATTGAATTTGGTCTTTTTTATTTTTAAAAAAGCTTCTTGTTACTGTATTTCTGAATTTGCACAGTCAGTTTTTTCAGCTTCTCTCTATGGAAACATCACAAAATGGTGATTTGCAAGGCTTCCAACTGGAATTATTTGTCTACAATTTGTGCATTGTGGGTGGTTCATAGTTGTATGAAATATGGCCTTGATATCAGGTAGCTTGTTTGTGAGCAAGGGATTACGTGCAGTGCTTCTGAACCCCCCCCCCTTGCCTCTGTGAAAAAGAAATTGTAAGTGGAACAAAATGAATGTGATGTTCTGCAGATAATATAATCTTATTTTTGGAGATGGTCTTACTTAATTAGAGAAACAATTTGGGAAGAGATTTCCTCTGCCTACCTTGACATATAAGACATGGTATAAGCCAGGGATGGCTGAACTTGCTTAACATTAGAGCCACATAGAATAAACGTCAGATGTTTCTTCATGTATAGACCATCTTTGTCTATGTCTATCAAGATCAACTTTGTTAGTTATTTGACTTCCTTAAAGCTAAATGTGGCTATGAGCCGAAAGACATGAATGTCAGATGTTTGAGAACTGCAAGACGGACGGACGGAAGGAAGGAAGGAAGGAAGGAAGGAAGGAAGGAAGGAAGGAAGGAAGGAAAATAGATGGGGGAGGGAGAGGTGGAAAGCAACTTTAAATGCATTCTCCAAGTCACCAGCTGGCTTGGTTTCGACAAGTGATTAAAAAAGACAAATGCCTTCTCCAAGCTGTATGACAGGGTGATGGGAGCTTCAAGAGCCACACAATATGTGTGAAAGAGCCACATGTGGCTTCCGAGCCAGTTTGGCCACCCCTGGTACAAGCTTTCATGTGCCTGTCAGAATTAAACATACCCAGAATTAAGTTTTGTTGGTCTTAAAGGTGCCACTGGATTAAAATTTTGTCATTATTGTGTTAGCCTCTATTATGGTAGGTATCATCTGGCTTTTACTGCATTATCAAGTACTTTGTAATCCTCTTCTGCATTGCTCATACAATACCTTTGTCTTCAGCAGTTTTCTGTTCTCACTGTTGCTTGTATTGCTTTTGCATTTTGTATTCCTAATCCTATTGCATTGTTTGTTGGATGATGCTGTGCAGTTGCTTCGTCTCTCTTTCTTTACTGTATAATCTGCCTCTTAGCAAAAAGGCAGGCTATAAGGAAGCCAAATAACTAACAAAGTTAATCTTTATAGACATAGACAAAGATGGTCTATACAGGAAGAAAAAGTCTGCAACTTTAAAGTTGAAGAGTTTTAAAGCAAAATATAGGCTGTGTTGCAGATATACAGCGCCGTTTAGTGCAGGTTTCCTTTGAAGAAACAGGACTGTGTTCAATGGGACTTGGATTAGGTTGCAAAATGGATTTGAAGGTGCACCCAACGCTACTTAGAGCTGTGGTTCCCAACCTTTTTTGGCACCAGGGACCGGTTTCATGGAAGCCAATTTTTCCACGGACCGGTGGGTGTGGCAGTGCTGGATTTCTTGCTACCCCCAGGCTGCCCCCCCACCCTCACTCCATCCCTGCCCCCATGGGGGTCTTAAAATTGGGAGGAGACTGGGGCTGTTTCTGCTGCCTCCCCACTAGGTGGCCAGGTGGCATAAGGCCAATCTGCCTCCCCTTCCCATTTAAAGACCCCCACCGGTCAGCTGATAAGGTGCTGGGTGGGCGGAAGGGGTGGTGGGGCTGCTCTGCCTCGCTCTGAGGCTGCCTTCCTGCCTCGGAGCAAGGCCGCACTGTCCCTTTTGTCTGCCTGGGTCCTGAGTGGGTGGGGGAGGTGTGGCGCCTCTGCCTTGCTCTGCGGCCCAGTTGCTGGCAGGCCACGGCCCAGTACCAGTCCACGTCCTGGTGGTTGGGAGACTCCTGACTAAGAGAATGTAGAAGCCAGCAGTTGATCAGATGTCCTAATCGAAAGAAATTACATGCCTGCATTTCCTGTGAAACTTTTGTGCATCTTTTTAAAATGCTGATGATGCAGTCTCCCTCCCACAAATAGCAAATGGGGATATACCCTTAATGTGGAGGCTGTTGTTTGCATACTCCACCCCCTCATGAAAAAAAATCTCTGCTAGATGTACTCGTCATTCTAATATATCTGAGGGATCATACAGGAGTTATCTCAAGCAGGACTGCTTATAAGTAAGTGTTTTTAGGATTGCAAAATGCCCAAACTTTGAAGAATTAAACCAAAACTTTGCAGAAAGGTGGGCTGTTGGTACAGGAGGAGGAGAAAGAAGAGGAAGAGATTGGATTTATACCCCACCCTTCACTTGGAGTCTTAGGGTGGTTTACAGTCTCCTTTCCCTTCTCCTCCAAACAACAAACACCCTAACAGGTAGGTGGGGCTGGGAGAGCTCTGAGAGAACTATGACTGACCCAAGTTTATTCCAGCAGTTGCATGTGGAGGAGTGGGGAATCAAACCCGGTTAAGAGTCCGCACACTTAACTACTACACCAAACTGGTTCTCAGGACTTGATCACGCCTTCTGTTCTGCTACATTAAAATAGGGTTGGACAAGTGGAGGTGTGTGCAGGATTCAAATCTTTAAGAAAGTTTTTGTTACTCTTTCATAACAATTTTATGAAGTGTCCATTGAGCATCTGCCAATGAAATCCTGTGCCAAGTTAGTCCAGTCTCAGCCCCTTGATTTTGGTGGGTTTAGTCTGGAGGAACTCTATAGGTTTGCATTGTGTGATGCATGCACAATAACTGCAGCAATTAATGTGCTGTGTGTGGGTTATGCACTATCAAGTCCCTACTTAAAGGAAATGTGACATTTTACCTTTTACGGAATGTTGCATTTGGAATAGCAGGAAAGCGTAGCCTACCTGTAATAGATGTTTTGTTATCTCTATGGCCCGAGCACATGCAGCTATGCTGTCAGGTGTATTATATGAATGGGCTCATAGAATTATTAGCATTGGATATCAACTGCCACTTTTTGGGTTTGTCCGCCAGAGATCGCTTGCCCTTGACTACCCTCTTGGAACCTTAAATTTGATTCCCGTTTGAACGTCTTGAAAAATCTTGCAATGGAAATTTGGGAGCCAAAATATTTTGATTGATCCCCAAATGTACCAGGCAATCCGCAAGCCTTGTGGGACAAGTAAGTATCCTGGTTTTGCTAGCCTAGTGGGATGAGTTAACATCTGTTTTTCCTCTTGGCAGGCCATAAATCTTCAAAATGGAAATAAAGGCATGCTGGAAAAATGCATGTCTATAATCTTGTATACCTATAAGGTTACGTAAGCTGCATTTCATCCTGTAGTTCTCCGCAGAGAATAAATTAGTCTTCACTGAAAGTGATTTCTTGCAGTTTGAGAAAGAAAGAAGATATTGGAGAGGGCTGTGTATATATTAAGTGCTGTCGAGTCACTTCCAACTTATGGCAACCCTGTGAATGAATGAGATACAGTTGCTTTAATGGGATCTGGTTTGTTTAAGCCTTGAACCCAGTGTAGATCAGTGCTGGCAGCTAGGAAATCCCATAAATTTTGAATTTTTTGAGTTTTTGAGGAAGTTATATTGGCATGCGTCCCTTTCTCTTTTTGTACTCCCCCTCTCCCAAGATTGTGTTTTTGTTAGTGTTGCCAGCCTCCAGGTGGGGCCTGGAGATCTGCTTTTATAACTGATCTCCAGCTGGCAGAGATCAGCTCCCCTGGAGAAAATGGCTACGTTGAAGGCTAGACCTAGATTCTATGGCATTGTATCATGCTGAGGCCCCTCCCCTCCCCAAACCTCCCCCTCTCTCAGACCCCTCCCCCCCAAGTCTCCAGGTATTTTTCAGCTTCAGGTCCAAGACAGACCTGGCCTATTTTGAATTAGGGAGAGACCTGTGCTTTAGTTGATCTTTAGTTGATCCTGGCCCTACTGATGGACCTCCTGATAGCACCTGGTTTTTTTGGCCACTGTGTGACAAGAAGTGTTGGACTGGATAGGCCGTTGGCCTGATCCAATTTGGCTTCTCTTATGTTCTTTTCAGCAATGATCATGACTGTAGGCATGTGATTCTCCTTCATGGATCCCAAAGTAATACAGGGTGGGGGAATAAATGCATGAGGTAGGTTCTCCTTCTTTGGAGGTTTTTGGACAGAGGCTAGATGGCCATCTGACAGCAATGCTGTTTCTGTGAGCTTAGGCAGATCATGAGAGAGAGGGCAGGAAGGGTTGCATCAGTATTTAGTTCTTGTGGCCCTTTCTTACATGCCCAGGGAAATGCTGATTGCTGCTTTGGGGTCAGGCAGCAATTTTATTCCAGGCCAGTTTGGGCAGGGATCCTGGAGGGTTTTTTTTTTGCCATCTTCTGGGCATGAAGCAGGGGTCACTGTGTATGTACACGGGGGGAAGTATTTGTGAGTTTCCTGCATTGTGCAGGGGGTTGGACTAGATAACCCTGAAGGTCCCTTCCAACTCTGATTCTAAGCTGCCTTATACTGAATGAGAGCCTTGGTCTGTTAAAGTCCTTTCTGACTATATATATTAGTTCTGGCAACAGCTTTCCAAGGTCTCAGATGAAGGTCTTTCAAAACTTCTACTACCTGATCCTTCAGACTTGGGAGATGCCGGGGACTGAACCTGGGACCTTCTGCATGCAAAGCAGCTGCTCTGCCTCTGAGCCACAGCCCCTCCCTCAACTCCAGCTATTCTCAAGAGTCCAGCTGTGGGGCATGGGGGAACAGCACCAGGGGCCCTGGGCATGCCATCCATGTTCCTTTCCACTGTGCCATTTTTTTCTTGTGCCGTCAAGTCACAGCTGACTAGTGGTGACTCCGTGAGGTATTCAAGGTAAGAGACATTCAGAGGTGGTTTGCCATCCCCTATCTCTGCATAATGACCCTGGACTTCCTTGGTGGCCTCCCATCCAGGGGTGGAATTCTAGCAGGAGCTCCTTTGCATATTAGGCCACACACCCCTGATGTAGCCAATCCTCCAAGAGCTCACAAAAAAGAGCCTTGTAAGCTCTTGGAGGATTGGCTACATTAGGGGTGTGTGGCCTAATATGCAAAGGAGCTCCTGCTAGAATTCCACCCCTGCTACCAGGGGTGCTGACCCTACTCCCAGGGCTGTCTCTTCTTAGATTCTGAGATCTGACAGGATCGGCGAAGCCTGGGCTATCCAGGTCGGTGCAGTATGCCATACCTGTCTCTAAATGTTTACGAAACGATGGAAAACTCCCAGGTGGCTTTGTTTTCACCTTATTCATTGCTGGTGACCTTGCAAATAGGATAGTGGCTTGTAGAATTTCGAATACTGTCTTTGAAAACGTACTTGCCATTCTTCTGTAAGGTTACAACTCATCGTTTGTGCTCCGCATTGTTCTGTTGTTTAATCAGTAATGGCAGAGTCTTACATCAAATTAGTCATTATGTGCCGGTTCAGTTACGTCTGTGTGCTTGTTAACCGGTCTCTGGAAGTTCAAGGGAGCTGTGTCTGCTGTGGGAAGAGCAGTTTCCGAGGGCAATCGTCTTGGTCTGCAGAAGGGCAGCTAGATTCAAGTTCAGAAGCACATCAGAGACCCAGAAGATTTTCAAGATATGAGCTCCCCAGAGTCAAAGTTCCCGTCATCAGATGGGGGAAGAATGCGTCCTGATCTGATGAAACCTCAGAGTGCGTTAGTGAAAGAAACAATTGCATTCCAACGAGTGATTCCTGTGCGTAATTAGAAATCGCCGTTTTGCAACTTGTTTTGACTTTCCCTTGTGCAGCAGTCCGAAGAAATGTGTCATGGATTTAATTGTACAGGGGTTAAAGAAAGGCTTCCTCATTGTTTCAGGTAGAGGGGATAGAAACAAAGAATCTCTGTGTCTATTTCTAATAAATTGTATTATTCATAGAATGATGGAGTTGGAAGGGACCTCCAGGGTCATCTAGTTCAACAGCTTGCACAGCGCAGGAAATTCACAAGTACCCCCTCCCACACACTCCCAGTGAACCCTGCTACATGCCCAGAAGATGGCAAGAAACCTTCAGGATTCCTGGCCAAACTGGCCTGAGAAAAATCGCTGCCTGACTCCAAAGTGGCGATCAGCATTTGAGTTCGTATGAGTTCACTTTAATAATTTTGGATTCAGAATAATAGATAAAAGTGACATAGAATGTTCTATTCATACTTTGTTAATTTTTTGGTGTAGTGGTTAAGTGTGTGGACTCTTATCTGGGGGAACTGAGTTTGATTCCCCACTACTCCACTTGCACCTGCTGGAATGGCCTTGGGTCAGCCATAACTCTTGTAGGAGTTGTCCTTGAAAGGGCAGCTTCTGGGAGAGCTCTCTCAACCCCACCCAACTCATAGGGTGTCTGTTGTCGGGGAAGGAGATAAAGGAGATTGTAAGCTGCTCCGAGACTCTGATTCCGAAAGAAGGGTAGGGTATAAATCTGAGGTCTTCTGGATTCCCACCTGGAGTTTGGCAACCCTACAACCCTTCCTGCCCTCCTTCCCATAATCTGCCTAAATGCACAGGATCAGTGTTGCTGTCAGATGGTCTTCTAGCTTCTCTAAAAACCTCCAAAGGAGGAGAGCCCCCCCGCCACCTCCCGAGGAAGCATATTCCACTGAGAAACCACTCTGTCAGGAAGTTCTTCCTAATGTTTAATCAGTAACAGCAGAGTCTGAAAACTCTTTTGATTTAGCAAAGATTTCAGGTTTTCACGGCTGGTAACATCATTAGGGTTTGTAGAATCTTTCGGGCTCAAGTGCCGTGTTCTACTGGAGAAAGTTTTCCTTCCAGACGTTTCGTTCTCAGCTGCGGAGAACATCCTCAGTGGCATTGCAGCCGGAGCAGGCGCTCTGACCTTCTTGGCTGCTGTGCATTGAGTGGGGCCAGGGCTGCTGGAGAGCTGCTATTTATAGGCTGGAGGGGCTGTGATGAAAGGGCAATTGGTTTGTGGATGTGCCCATTGTTTGGTGGGGCTTCCTGGAAGGGTAGTGATAAGGAAACTGGCTGTTGAATGTGACCATTGTTCTGTGTTAATTGCTGGGAGGGTTGGAAGGGGTGTGAAGATAAGGAAGATGGTTGTTGACTGTGCTGATTGTTCTGTGGAATGTGCTGGTTGTTCTGTGACTTTCTGCAATTTATGGTCTGTAGGGTGTTTTGCAGAGCTGGGTACCAAGATTGGTGAATGAAAATGCCTTCTTCCTTTCTGTTAAAATTGTGCTGGTGTTTGTAAATCTCAATAGCTTCTCTGTTCAGGCGGGTATGATAATGTGAGACCGTAGAAAGGACTTCAGTTCTTTCAAAGTGGATGACGTGGTCTCCTTCTTGAAGTGCATGTTCAGCTACAGCTGATTTTTCTGGCTGAAACAAGCGACAGCGTCTCTTGTGTTCGGTGAGACGGGTGTTGATACTGCGTTGGGTAGTGCCAATGTAGACTGCACCACAGGAGCAGGGTATTTTGTAGACTCCAGGGATTGAAAGTGGATCTCTCATATCTTTGGCTGAGCGCAGCATGTGGCGGATCTGTTGTGTGGGCTTGAAGACTGTGTCAACATTGTGGCGAATTTTGCCAATGCGGTCGGTGACAGATTTTATGTAGGGCAGGAAGGCTGATTTAATTTCAACCTATTGGTTCTGGTCCACCCTTCTGGGCCAATAAAAAGCAACTCTGCACCATCGTCTATATGACAGCCCTTGAAGATGGCGATCCTACCACTTCTCAGTCATCTCTTCTCCAGGCTAAACATACCCAGCTCCTTCCATCTTTCCTCATATTATATGGTCTCTAGACCCCTCACCATCTTGGATGTATTCTGGAAGGCCCCGGGATACTTCATGCTCTCCTTTTTAGAATCATGTAGGATGTTTGCTCCTTCCTCAATCCATGACATATCCTCTGAGCATATGAATATCCTCCAGCGTATGAATACCCTTAAAGAAGAGAGCAGGAACATACCTGAAACTTGCTGATGTCTGATTCACATGGGGATTCTGGATGAGGATCAAGATGACGAGGATCAATGCTACAGGTTGCATTTGGTTCTCTGACCTGATCTCCAGTCAATCAGTCACACCTGAGCTTTGTCTTCACCCCTGGGAACTCAGCTCCTGAGTGTGGAGGGGCCCTATTTGGATTTGGGCTGCACCACTCAGAAGAGGGTGGTCTGAGATGGGCATAGGAGGCTGCCCCAGTATGGATGGACTGCACTTGCAGTCTCCAGTGGGGCAAACAATGTCTTCTGGGTCCATTTTTGATTGGGAAAATGGAAGTGGTGGGTGGGTGAGAGGTAGAAAACCATTCTCCAGAGTGCTGTGGGCCCAATTTGAACTGGGCCCCCAAGTTCCAACGAGGGAACTTATTTTATGTTTTGTGATAGTCTGCCTTTCCCACTGAGGCCCCAGGCAGGTTATGTAATATGTTGGTACAGTCATGTAATATGTTGGTATGTAATATGTTGGATGAGGACGTAGCTAGCGTGTGACTAACTGACTGAAAGCCAGGTTTCAAAACCCAGATCCAATTTGTGGAAAACAGAAGATGTCATTTGGCTTTCACAAGACAAAGAATCTCATCAGGGGACTTTGTACTCATCCAAGGAGCATTTTGATTGAACTGCTAGCATCTCTGCAGCCTATTTAAATGAGTTGCTGTGCCAGTGAGTGCGAAGAAGACCCACGAGTGAGTTCTTTTTCCGTAGCCTGCTATGTATATAAACCAGGCCAAATCTTAACCTCAAGATCATGGTTGCTTCCATTATTCCACGCTACTGATGGCTGTTTTCTATCTTCCATATCGGTTTAGTTTGAAATTGGCTGTTTCTGGAAAGGAAAGGTCCCCTGTGCAAGCACCAGTCGTTTCCGACTCTGGGGTAACGTTGCTTTCACAACGTTCTCACGGCAGACATTTATGGGGTGGTTTGCCATTTCCTTCCCCAGTCATCTACACTCCCCCCCCCCCACAAGCTGGGGACTCATTTTACCGACCTTGGAAGGATGGAAGGCTGAGTCAACCTTGAGCCGGCTACCTGAAAACCCAGCTTCCGCCAGGGATCGAACTCAGGTGGTGAGCAGAGCTTAGGACTGCAGTGCTGCAGCTTTATCACTCTGCACCACAGACCTGTTTCTGACCAACCCACAAATCAGGAAAGGTGCATCTGAGAAACACAAATGTCCTTTTATGCTTCAGGCCCTTCTAAAACTAAGCCTAAAGAAGTGATAGTAGAGTTCCCAGCCTCCTGCTGGGGGTGGGGTTTCCTTCAATTTCAGGACCTCCAACCCACCAGCTCAGGATTGGCCGGTGGGTGGAGCTATGTCCCTGAAGAGCTCTGTTGGCGCCTGATGTGCCCTGTGCAATGATGTCACCCAAAAGTGACATAACAGTGCTTGGGACGCTCTAGCATTTTGTTAAGAGAGCCAGTTTGGTGTAGTGGTTAAGTGGGAGAACCGGGTTTGATTCCCCACTCCTCCACTTGCACCTGCTGGAATGGCCTTGGGTCAGCCAGAGCTCTGGCAGATGTTGTCCTTGAAAGGGCAGCTGCTGTGAGAGCCCTCTCCAGCCCCACCCACCTCACAGGGTGTCTGTTGTGGGGGAGGAAGGTAAAGGAGATTGTGAGCTGCTCTGAGACTCTTCGGAGTGGAGGGCGGGATATAAATCCAATATCTTCTTCTTCTTCTTCTTAAAAAAACTGTGGCACCATAGAGTTTTTTAAAACTAGAATGCTAGAGCATCCCCAGGGAATCTGCCCAGCATGATTATGGAACTTCCAGGTGACATCTTTGTATGCATGAGGACAGTCCCCACTGCTGTCAGCCAGGTAAGATTGGACAACCCTAAGTGAAAGGGGAATGAGTGGAATTCCCCCCCCGCCTTTATCCTCACCACCACTTCCTTCCCCTCTTTTTGTTGGTTTCCTGACGGCGAGGTTTAGAATGTGAAATCCTCAGGGCAGGGATCTGTCCTTTGTACTTTGTAAAGCGATGAGCTTATTGGCGGAGTGGTAGAAATGATAATAAGATTAGGGGAGTTTTGCAGGGAGAACGCAGCAAGCAGAGGAAAAAAGAAACAACTCTCTTCCACTGTCCCCTCAATGTGGACCCCACCTCGAGTTGCCAGACTCCAAGTGAGTCCTGGAAACGGTTGCCAGCTCTGGGTTAGGAAATAGTTGGAGATCTAAATAAATAGAATAGATGAACATATGAACATATGAAGCTGCCTTATACTGAATCAGACCCTTGGTCCATCAAAGTCAGTATTGTCTACTCAGACTGGCAGCGGCTCTCCAGGGTCTCAAGCTAAGGTTTTTCACGCCTATTTGCCTGGATCCTTTTTAGTTGGAGATGCCAGGGATTGAACCTGGGACCTTCTGCTTACCAAGCAGATGCTCTACCACTGAGCCACCGTGATTGGCAAGGACCTTTCATGAAGGTCCAGAAATGTATATACCACTAGCTTGGTGGTCTTCCCTCTCTCCTGGAAATTAATCATCCTACAACACTCTCACTGGAACTTAACCACTTTGATTTAGCTGTTACCAACTGAGAGATCAGGTGCAAATAACAAGAGATTTAGCTGGTGCAAGCATTTTTTTCTGTGACAAAATACTTCAGGCAGGGTGCTGGCAAAATACAAGCAGCCCTTTGGCTGAAGATCTACCTTGTGCTTTGGATGGTTGCCACAAATGAGTTAATGACGATTGTATTTTGTACTATGAACTAGTAATCGGAAAGGATGTAAACATGGGCACAGTCCAGAGAAAGGCATGTTATTCATTTAATTTTTTTTTTAAAAGTGGCCCTCCTCTGCTCTCCCAACAGCTCCTCCAGCACTTGTCAAATTAGCTGAATTTGAATGAAGAGTTCTCTGCTTGACCGAGGATGGTTTTGATGCCATTTGAACAAAGGCCAAAAGCTGAAGTGCAGGAAAGAAAGTTCAGGTGCAGTCAACGCTGACCGAAGATCACAGTCTTCAGTGCACAGCAAGTCACTGACACCAAAAAATATGTGTAATCCCTTTTACTAGAATAATGATCCATTTCATCCTGTGTGGTAAATCCATTGAAGGTGATGGGCTTAGAAGGATGTAACTATTAGGGCATGGAGGAGGGGCATATTACTCAGGCTTCATGTGGAGAAGTGGGGGATCGAAACCAGATCAGAGTCTACCTCTGTTAAGCACTACACCGTGCTGAATTCCATAATGGAAGGAAAATGAGATATTAATACAACATAATGCAGCTTCTTCAGAGTTGGCACTCCATTGAATTTAGTTGGTCTCATGCTCCAAAGACTGTAGAACAAACTTGAATAAACCTTTGTTGGTGTTAAAGGTACCGCTGGACTCAGCATTTGTTCTACTGCTTCACACCAGGGCTTTTTTTGAGCAGGAATGCGTAGGAACGCAGTTCCAGCTGGCTTGGGATCAGGGGTGTGGTCTAATATGCAAATGAGTTCCTGCTGGGCTTTTCCCACCAAAACCCTGCATGAAACAATGGTGATATCAGTGGGTGTGGTCTAATATGCAAATGAGTTCCTGTTGGGCTTTCGGTACAAAAAAATCCCTGCTTCAGACCAACATGGCTGCCCATCTGAATCTATGAAAAAATGTTTTGGGCATTACAGTTGCAGGTGGTTTAGTTTAGTTTAGTTTATTTGTAATTTATATCCTGCCCTTCCCACCAGGTGGTCTATGCACCAAAATTGGGATCCTCCACCAATGGTGGGAATATTGAACGGTGCATTAATAGCGCATGCGTACACGCACACACAAATTCACTGCTTCAGCTTATTTTATTAGTTTATATTTTATTTCATTTATTTACTGTGTCTCTGTCTGGCTCTCCCTCTCCCTGTCCCCTCCCTTCCTCCTTCTCCCCCGCCCCCCACCTTTCTGCCCTCATCAGTCCCACCAAGACAATTAACAGATTAAAAATGTCTGAAGAAGTGCACATGCATATGAAAGCTTGTCCAGAATCAAACCTTTTTGATCTTAAAGGTGCTGCTGGACTCAGACTTTGTTCTATACATAATTAATAACACATCTTAAAAACCACTAAAACCAAACAGAGACAGTCAGCCAATAAAAACCAAGTTAAATACACATACAATACATTTAAAAAGGTAGTCCCCTGTGCAAGCACCAGTCATTTCCGACTCTGGGATGATGTTGCTTTCACAATGTTTTGCTTGCTGGCAGCAAGCAGCAGCTGAGTCCTACCTAGATTTTTCTCCTTTCCTTGAAGGTACTTAGCCAGGGTGGGGCCAGAGGCATGCAACCTTGGGTGGTTGTATCTTCCTGATCGGCTCAGAAGCATCTGGCTGAGTACTTTAGTCAAGAGGATGTTGGAAGAGATGAGTTTTTCTCCTCTCTGTGAAGGTACTTTAGCCCAGATAGGGACGGAGGCAAGAGCCCTTGGGGGCGAGCCAAAGGGCCCTTCTCTCATAGGTCTGTTTGGGTTTTCTTGAGAATGGTCGTTCATTGATCCAGATATGGCCATCCTAGTTCAGTTGCAAGGTTGAACTCTTTAACCACCCTATAGTTCTCCTTGAATTGCCCCCCCCCAAAAAACATTGTCATTATTTAATATTCTCTTCCTCTTTTCAGCACTCCTTTTTCATTTCATGACTGTGCTTTGAACATCATGCTCCAAGAAGTTTCCCAGTGACTTTTAATTCCTGGCGTTTGTACCTCAAGTGCATTATCTGTTGCTGTATGATGGTTATGCAACATTTTAAAATGTGTTTCTTTCAAGATAGAGGTGATTTGTATGTTTTCATTTCCTGAGCACTCCCTTGAAGTTACCCTCTTGTCTTGACCTCAGGATTCCTCTCCCCCGGATCTTTGGTAGTTATTTTTTCCTTTCTGTGCTGTTAGATGCTGGCTACTTCACCCTGCTGTAATGTCCAAACCCTCATCTGTCGTGTGAACGAGCCAGCTTCAAGGTTAGTTTAATGCAAGAGAACCCTTTTATTTATCAGTAATTAAGAGAAATTATACTGCCAGATAGACAGACTTTTACACTATTAGTTCGAATGTGGAACTAGGATCTGGGAGACCCAGGTTCCAATTCCCTCCTATCATGGAAGCTTGATGGTGGGACCATGGGCTAGTCACATACCCTCAGCCTTATTTACCTACTGCAGGGTTGTTGTGAGGATAAAATGGAAGAAAGAAAAGTAAGCCACTTTGGGTCCCCGTTAGGAAGAAAAGCCAGGTAAAATTGAAGTCATTCATTACTCCAGTCTAAATCTATTAAAATCAGTGGGCTTAGACTGGAAGAACTCCATTTAGGATTGCATTATTAACTTTTGAGATTTGTGCTTGTGTTTTTAACCATTTTATTAAAAATAATCCTCCTTGTTTATTTTAAAATCTTAATGCTCTAAAAGTCTTGGAAATAGAAGCCTATTATTTTTGGATATCTATGGATTGTTTATATGGAACTTTTAAACTCATATGCAATTTATGTAACATTAATCAGTCTTTCTGGGCTGGAAGGAACATCTTTGGCACAACGCGAACAGGATTCTTTTCCTCCAATCCTCCTCTGGTTCTTTTCCTCCAATAGTCAAGAAATAGCAAGTAATTAAATGCCTAGCTGGAATTACTCAGTATCTTACAGGCTCTGTTGCCTTTGTACAGCGCACCATTTCATATACACTGGGAAACCGCATCCATGGTTGCTCTTTGAAATCTGCATTTATTTCATTTGATTTTCATCGTCAGTTTATTTAGACTTAGCAGGAGGGAGTAGATGAGAGAGGGAGAGGTTCTTTGCCTGATTAGAACTGTTCTAAGGGTTCTAAGAGTGAAGGATTTGTTGTCCTGACCTCCATGGTGTGCACCATCACTGTCCGTCTTCCAGAAGCCCTGTGCATATGAAGTGCATGCCAGAGAACTGTCTGGAAGAGAAGAAAAATGATGGCCCAGCCGTTTTATAGTAAAAGGGAACAGGATTCTTCAGACAGAAATATGTGTCAAAAGGATGAGGGTAAAGAAGATAGTTTAGAGAGACTGAAAGGCTGTCTCAGTGTCATTCAAGGTAAGTCACTTTGTATGTTCTTAACATGGACCCATGCAGGCAAAGGTTGAGGACCAGTACATATCTTCCCAATGGAAGCTGATGTAACATGCCTAAGAATGGTCAGAGTTCCATGTTTAGGGTTGCTGTTTTTACAGTAGCCAGGCCTTGAATTCAGCAGGAGCTCACAGGAGCACAGAACCTTTATGACAACCCCCTTCCTCCTCCCCATCTACCTACCGTGTCCATTGAATTGTCCATTGCAGCTGCATAACAATTTCTGGATTAGGAGAGCCGAAGCCAGCCAGCTACCAGGAGTTTTGCCACACCCCCAACAGCCCTCATTAACCCCTGAAGAAGCCTGTGCTACCCATTCTCCAGTTCTTATGTGATTTTGGGTGGTGGGTGGCTTGCTGGCCTTCTGACTGTTGGGGGTGGGGTAGCCAAGGAGAGCTAAGGTGAGTGAAGCCTGCTTGGGCTGGGTGGATCTTTAGCCTGTCCAAGCAGGCCTCGTTCGCCTGAGGCTCTCCTTTCTTGCATCAGGTTGCTTTTAGCTGATGGCTGGTGGGGGGGCAGCATATGCTAATGAGTTATACTAAAGAGCTCCACCACCTTTTTTTCTACAAAACAACCCCACCAATGTGTTTCCTAAAATTTTTTTGTTCCTCATAGCATAACTTCCCTAAAGCAAAGAGCCAGTCTTAGGATAGGAGGTACAGAAGAATAACCTAGGAGACATCATATTTGTGCCTTCAGAGAACATCCATTTGGAAACAGCTGACTCCATCATGGGAGAATGCTAGACTTGGAACCTCTTAATGTTTTGTTGGATCTCCCAGAACTTTGTGACTGGACCCAGACCCAGTGGTACCCATTTTGTGATTGATCTCCACAGCAACCATTTTGATGTGGTGTCCTCTCTCTGTTCTCAAAATTCCAAAAGTGACTAAAGATGGTGAGGGACCTGTATCTAGAGAAAGTTACCACGTAGGATGCCAAAATGGGTTGTTCATCTTATGAATCACATGTTTGCTTTAAAAAGCTTAGAGTGCTTTTTGCAGAGTTTCTATCTGTGCAATGGCCGGGTCCACAGTCCACATTTACCCAACTTCCATGATAGTACTCTAGCATTAGATGCTCCCAGATTATTCATTTAGCCAAATTATAATGGCAGCTGGAGAGGATGTAGAAATTCTCTGTACACAGTTGTGTTGGCCAATAGAGCCATTGTAGTCATGGATCTCTCACCATGTAGAGTCTGTTTGAAGCAGTGATACTCAGTGGCTTGGGAGCCACATGTGGCACTTGGACATATCATTTGAACAGGCCCCGGGCTTTTTTTGAGCAAGAACATACAGGAATGCAGTTCTGGCTGGCTTGACATCAGGGGGTGTGGCCTAATATGCAAATGAGTTTCTGCTGGGCTCCCCCCCAAAAGCTCTGGGTGAAACAATGGTGACGTCAGGGGGTGTGACCTAATATGCAAATAAGTTTCTGCTGGGCTTTTTCTACAAAAAAAGCCCTGTGAACAGCATTCCCAGTATGGCACCTGCCTCATGTTCCAGGAAAGTGAGGGAGACCCTTCTCTGATGGGGCATGTGGTTGGCAGATGGTCCCCACCTTGAAACAGCCATTGCCAGAGGTAAGCTGCAAGTTTTCTTGAGGCGCAGGGCCTTATGCCAGGGATGTTTGAGAGTAATTGTGAATGTGGTTCTACATGAGCCACTGAGTGAGAACCACTAGTTTAAAACAACTTCCACATGGGGAACTACTCTACTTTTTAAGATTTATACCCTGTTCGTCTCTCCGAATCAGAGACTCAGAGCGGCTTACAATCTCCTATATCTTCTACCCCCACAACAGACACTCTGTGAGGTGAGCGGGGCTGAGAGGGCTCTCACAGCAGCTGCCTTTTCAAGGACAACCTCTGCCAGAGCTATGGCTGACCCAAGGCCATTCCAGCAGCTGCAAGTGGAGGAGTGGGGAATCAAACCTGGTTCTCCCAGATAAGAGTCCACACACTTAACCACTACACCAAATTGGCTCTTCCTACACCAAACAGTCTCAGGATCATCTAAAACTATGGGATAATATCAGGCCCCTCTTTGGAAACCAATAAACAGCATGAGGGAGGTCTTTTGCATTAAATGTTGTTCCATAATCCTTTTTAATCGTTTTTTTTTTTTTTTTTTAGTTTTATGGAGTGCAGTATTGGATGAGTCATTTGAGGAAGAGACCTGCAAGGATGGGTTGAGTTGGGATGTTTATTCTTTCTCCTTGCTATGTTCCAGCTGAAATTACCTCAAGCAAATAAATAGCTTCTGATTTCCTCTGCAGAGCTGGAAATAAGATGAAGAAGGGTATGCAGGTTATCGAAAAATTGTACTGGGGAAAGATGTAAAAGCACTTTACTCTGTGCCTTCAAATTACAACTGCAGCAGCTTCTTTTATTTATTTATTTTTAAAAAGCTATTAAAGGACCACATAAAATGTAGTTCTGACTGAGGTACACTTACCGTATTATGTGAAAGCCCCCCCCCCGCCCTAAACTCATTGGGATTTACTTCCAAGTAAACAAGTATGTGGGAGGAGCCCCCAGATTGGTAAACTGCAGTTCAAGCTCTGCTCACAACCTGAGTTCAATCCCGGTGGAAGCTGGGTTCAGGTAGCTGGCTCAAGGTTGTCTCAGCCTTCCATCCTTCTGAGGTCAGTAAAATGAGGACCCAGCTTGCTGGGGGGAAAGTGTAGAAGACTGGGGAAGGCAATGGCAAACCACCCCGTAAAAAGTCTGCCGAGAAAACATCATGATGTGATATCACTCCATGGGTCAGTGACGATTCAGTGCTTGCACAGGAGACTACCCTTACCTTGCTTTTCAAATCCACTAAAATCCAATGGAATTGTGATAGGTGTAAATCTGTTTAGGACTGCCCTGTTTGTCATGCATACCTTTCAGCAGTTTGGGCCCCAATATTATTCAGGCTCTCTGAAAAGATTAGTTACCAGTCAAAACGGATGACACTGGCTAGGAGATCATCTGGTGCCCTACTGTGTATATATCCATTTTAAAAGCATCCTCATGCGTGCCATGATGAGGACACACATTAATGATACTGAGCATCTCCCATCTGTTCCAGTTGAGGTTGAACAATCTTCCACACTGCAATGCCAACTGCAGCAGCTGTCACTTTTCAGCAGGAGACTCTCTGCCAGTAAAAGACTTGGAAGCATTTGCTTTAATTAAATAACCTGTTTTCAATTAAAAAGAATCCAGATTGCAGTTCAGAGCCTGAGCAGAGAAAAAGGAGTCACAAGCAGGTGCTCTTTCTAAGAACCTCTGGGCATTGTTAATTGCTAAGCAATTACATGCGTTGGTGAAACACAATATTCTTTAATTGGTTTAAGTGATATTTAGATTAATGCTGTACACGGGCAAGGGCTTCCGGCTTCCGTATGTCATTCAAACTTACTGCCGTAGAGTGGCACGATGCTTGATTTCTGCACTGATATCTTGCAGTGTTTACAAACCCATTTGTTAAGATTGGGCGGGCTAGGCTAGTTCTGAGCTGGGTGGGCTTGGCTAGCCTGATCATATCTTGGCAGCTAAGCAGGGTTGGCCCTGGTTAGCTCTTGGATGGGAAACCGCCAAGGAAGTTCAGGATAGCTTTGCAGAGATGGGCAATTGCAACCCACCTCTGAATTTTGGGCTGTATCAACAGAAGTATAGTGTCCAGATCACGTGAAGTGATGGTATTGCTTTACTCTGCTCTGGTGAGACCTCACCTGGAGTATTGTGTTCAGTTTTGGGCACCACATTTTAAGAAGGATATAGACAAGCTGGAGTGGGTCCAGAGGAGGGTGACAAAGATGGTGTGGGGTCTGGAGACCGCCCTATGAAGAAAGGTTGAAGGAACTGGGCATGTTTAGCCTGGAGAGGAGGCGGCTGAGAGGTGATATGATCACCATCTTCAAGTACTTGAAGGGCTGTCCTATAGAGGATGGTGTGGAATTGTTTTCTGTGACCCCAGAAGGCAGGATCATAACCAACGGGTTGAAATCAAATCAAAAGATTTTCTGACTCAACATTAGGAAGAACTTCCTGACTGTTAGAGCGGTTCCTCAGTGGAACAGGCTTCCTTGGGAGGTGGTGGGCTCTCCTTCCTTGGAGGATTTTAAACAGAGGCTAGATGGCCATTTGACAGTAATGAAGATCCTGTGAATTTAGGGGGAGGTATTTGTGAGTTTCCTGCATTGTGCAGGGGGTTGGACTAGATGACCCTGGAGGTGCCTTCCAACTCTATGATTCTATGAATGTCTCTGGCCTTGAAAATCTTACAGGGTCACCATTAAATCAGCTTCAACTTGAGGGCACTTTCCATCCCCAAAGCTCATGCTGCAAACTTTTTGCTCCACTACCCGTTACCTTGTTCATTGACCAGTATTGCATTGCCATGTTCCTCAGATCAGCCCTCCACCTTCTTCTCATAGAGCCAGTTCGGTGTAGTGGTTAAGTGCAAACTCTAATCTGGGAGAACTAGGCTCAATTCCCCACTCCTCCAGATGTGGAGTGACCTTGAGTCAGTCACAAGTTCTCTAACAGCTGTTCCGTTCAGGAGCAGTTCCCTCAGAGCTCTCTCAGCCCCACCTACCTCACAGGGTATCTATTGTGGGGAAAGGAGATTGTAAGACGCACTGAGACTTTGAGCGGTTTTCCAAGATTAGAGTCCGTGCACTTAACCACCACACCAAACTGGCAGGCAATGAAAAACCACCTCTGAGTGTCTCTTGTCTTGAAAATCTACCAGGGGCCAGTCAGCTGTGATTTATGAAGGCAACACACACATATTGTCATGTCTTCATGAAAGCCAACATGGTGTATTGATTAAGAGTGGTGGACTTTAATCTGGAAAACTGGGTTTGATTCCCCACTCCTCCACATGAAGTCAGCTGGGTGATCTTGGGCCAATCACAGTTCTCTCAGAACTCTCAGCCCCACCTACCTCACAAGGTTAAGGTAGAGAAAAAGTGGGATATAAAAAACCCTCCTCCCCTTCCCCCTCCTTTTGGCCTGTAGAACTGATTCAAGTGGCTGTGTGCAACAGTTCCATTCTGCTATTACCACTTGATTTGTGTTCTCTCATTAAAATGCCACTTTGATGAAAACCCTTAATAAAAGTAGGAGTTTGAGGCTTTGGAAAAGTCAAGAAGTTTTAAATCTTCTATCAGCCTTTAAACCATCCCCCACACATTGGAAAAAAAATGTCATGAAGGCATAAAATTAGTGATTTAAAATCCTTCTTATTAATTTTTAAGATCATCCTCACTCCAATACAGCATTCAAAAGCTGGGTTTAAGTCTGTATTTCCAGTTTACTTCCAATTCAGTTTAATTGGCTTGTGAATGACAGAAAGATGTCAGGTTTTGGATAATTGCCAGTGCTTTCCCATCCTCTCAGCTTTGCCTTTGTTGGCAGAGTCATACCAGGTTGGGGTTTTATGGTGAATTAGTATGACTAGGCTGGAGACAGATGAACACAGAAACAGGAATGGGGTTATTTTGGGGACATGTTCTGCTTCTCTGCCCTGTCCCACTCCTACCAAATTTGTTTGGGAGCTAACTGGAGGTTGGTTCAGCAAGATATCAGGCACAACCTGTGTCTCCCTAAACCCTGGTAAGTGACTGGCATACTTATCTAATTAAAAGCAGGGCTTTTTTTGTAGCAGGAATTTTTTTGCACATTAGGCTACACACCCCTGATGTAGCCAGTCCTCCTAGAGCTTACAATAGGCCTTGTACTAAGAGCCCTGTAAGCTCTTGGAGGATTGGCTACATCAGGGGATGTGTGGCCTAATATGCAAAGGAGTTCCTGCTACAAAGAAGGCCCTGATTAAAAGTGTAAGAACAAAAGAAGAACCCCGTTGGATCAGACCAATGGTTCATTGATTCCAGCATCCTGTCTCACACAGTGGCCAACCAGTATCTCTGGAGGGCCAACAACAGGGCATAGAGATCAAGGCCTTCCACTGATATTGCCTCCTGGCACTGGAAATCAAAGCTTGACTGCCTCTAAATGTGGAAGTTCCCTTAGTCACCATGGCAAGTAGCCAATGATGCATTCATCTAATCTTCCTGTAAAGTCATCTATGGCTGTACCCATCCTCTGGCAGTGAATTCCACATATTGATAACTCGTTAAATAAAAAAAAAGTTTCTCCTTTTGTCTACCCCTGAATATGTTGCTCATCAACTTCACTGAGTGCTCTCAAGTTTAAGTAGTTTGGGAGTGGGAGGAAAAGCTATCTATTTTAGGGGCAAATGGAGTTGATATCCATGTTGGTCCATAGTGAAATTTAAAAAAACCCAAAATCCGTGTTAATATGTGTTCTGATGACAAACCAAAATAACTAGGGTTGCCAGCTATGGGTTGGGATCTTAGAGGGGATCCTTGAAGATGAATCATTAGGAAAGTAGCTGGAGTGTGTGCGTTAGAGAAGCCATCAGGCCAATGGTCCATCTGGCCCAACACTTTGTGTCACACAGTGGCCAAACCCCAGGTGCCATCAGGAAGTCCACCAGCAGGGTCAGAACTCCAGAAGCCCTCCCTCTATTTCCCCCAAAGTACCAAAAATATAGAGCATTCCTTCTCAAGCATAGTATTCCATTGCGGCTAATAGCCACTGATGGGCCTCTGCTCCATATGTTTATCCAGTCTCCTCTTGAAGCTGTCTATACTTGTAGCTGCCACCACTTTCTGTGGCAGTAAATTCCACGTTAAGTTCCTGCTTAGGCAATCGTTGGATTTTATTATTTTTTTGGGGGGGGGACTTGGGGGTGGGCAGAGGGCAGAGGTCAGCAGAGCTATGATGCTATAACAGCCGATCATCTAAAGCTGCAATTTGCTCTACGGGAACCAATCTGTCTAGACTAGAAATCAGTTGTAATTTCAGCAGAACTCCAGATGCCATCTTGAGGTGGGCTACCCTGTTTATGGGGTACAGAATTGGAGGGTTGTTAGTTACCCTATTGTCCCCCTGTGAACTTCCTGGGTAGAGTTGCTCGGTCTGGGTTGGGAAATACCTGGAGATTTGGAAGGTGGAGACAGGGTTTGGGAGGAGGAGAGGGACCTCAGCAGAATGTAAAGCCACTGAGTCCACCTTCCAAAGCAGCCATTTTCTTCAGGGGAGTGGATCTCCATTGTCTGGAGATCAGGGCTTTTTTGGTAGAAAAAGCTCAGCAGGAGCTCCTTTGCATATTAGGCCACACACCCTGATGTCACTATTGTTTAACAACGGCTTTTTTGTAGAGCTCAGCAGGAATTCATTTGCATATTCGGCCACACCCCTGATGCCAAGCCAGCCAGAACTGCATTCCTAAGAACATAAGAGAAGCCATGTTGGATCAGGCCAATGGCCCATCCAGTCCAATACTTGTTCTCACAGTGGCAAAAAAACCCAAGTGCCATCAGGAGGTCCACCAGTGGGGCCTGTGCGTTCCTGTAAAAAAAAAAAAAGAGTCCTGCTGGAGATCAATTATAATAGTGGGAGAAAAACCCCTGGAGGTTGGCATCCCTATTCCTGGGGCATTAGGTTAACTCACATCACATCACACTGCATCCAGTTTGACTGACAGTGGACCTCCAGGGTCTCGAGCAGAGATTTTTTTCATATCCAAGTACCTGATCACCTTTTAAACTGGACCTGCCAGGGACTGAATTCTGGCATCCTCTGTATAAAAAGCTGATGGTCTGCAGCTGAGCCACAGCCCTTTTGCCACTCCTTGGCCCCTTCCCCCTCTGGAAAACAGGAAAGATGGACCTGTGGCCTGATGCAGCAAAGCTCTTACGAAAGCATTTCTTTGCTTGGCAAAGAGAGATTGCTCCAGCTCCAAATCTCCCCAGTAAATGCAGTGACAGGCAGAAGGTCTCTAGATAGCTACATCGGACTGCACACGCCAGAGCATAAGCTTTTGATAGCCTTCTAAGAAATGGTCTCTTCCTTTCTCCCGGTGAGGACAACATACACCGTTGCATAGGGATAGGTGATTATCACTCAGGGGACTCACTCAGTACAGCACAGCCTTGAATAACCAAACGTCAGTGGAAACTGAATAAGTTCATGCAGTCAAGGTGAGGTTTTCAAGGGAGTAAATGGCTGTGGGAGGAGCGCATGACCTTGCTCGCTATCAAGGGAGTGACGGAGATGGGCTTAGTCCCTGCTGGTGTTGTGACTATTGTATTAAAAATGGCTAGGACGACAGCTGTCAAGGAAAACAAAACAAAACAAAAAGCTCTTTGGGTTATACTCTCTCCCTCTCCCCCCCCAGAAGAATACTGTTCAGATTACCACAACAAGGGCCCATCAATTCAAAGCCTATTAGCACTTCTATTTCCCCCTTCCTCTACCCAGAATGCTTTGTGTTTTAACAATGGTTGAGAGACTCGTGTACTGTGAGGTGTTGATGACTAACATGAATTTTACTAGCCAACACAAATCCCAGATGGGTATCTATGACAGTCTGCTGTGGCCAGAATTATGAAAGAGTTGTGGCACCCTAGAGGCTAGGGGCGCCAACTCCGGGTTGGGAAATTCTTCAGGTTTGAGGTGGAGCCTGGGGAGGGTGGGGTTTAGGGAGGGAACTTAGTGGGAGATAATGCCATAGAGTCCACCCTCCAAAGCTGCCACTTTCTTCAAGGGAACAGATCTCTGTAGGGTTGCCAGCTCTGGGTTGGGAAATAACTGGAGATTTTGAGGAGAGCAGGGTTTGAGGAGGTGAGGGACTTCAATAGGGTGTAATGCCATAGAGTCCACTTCCCAAAGCAGCCATTTTCTCCACGTGAATTGATCTCTGTCACCTGGAGATCAGTTGTAATAGCATGAGAACTCCATCTATCACCTGGTGATTAGCAACCCTAATAGATCAAACATGAGTTGTAATTCTGGGAAATTTCCAGGCCCTACCTGGAGACTGGCAATCCTATTAAAGACTAACAAATTTATTGTGATGTATACAGAGATGTGACCAGTTACAAAATGTCTGCCATGAGGGGTAATTACAATTTCCCCAAGGAGCTCAGAGTAATGTATACGGCTTTTGTCTCCTCAGTTTTATATCAAACTCTGAGATACCTCAGACTTGCGCTCCCTCAAAGGAAAGTAACCATTTCTCTTTTGTAGTCTGTTGTTCTGGGTGTGCCTACTGACTGGGCAGAAGCATCGTCTGGGTTCCTTGCAGGGAGTGTGGGAAGAAAAAGCCAAGAAATTATAATCTACTTTGGTCCATCAGAAAAGCAGTGGATGATAACTTAGGATAAATGAATAAAGCAGATCTCTGCATGATAGAAGTGAGATCATCAAAACCCCAACGGGCCCTGGCTTTTAGTTCTTGCTTCATATCGCTTTGTTTAAAAGACATTTGAAAGCCTACTCACTTTTCCCAGAGAGCTTCTGTTTTGACTAGTGGGAACAGCTGCAGCAGTTGACTCTTTAATTGCTGTTTTTTAAAAATTTTAAAGTTTTCAACAGAGATTTTGGCTTGAGCATCAATATATTGTCATGGGTTTTTTCTGTACATATGCCTACTAGAGACTTCACTGGGACCATTATTACATTTCATTTACCAAACTGCTATAAAGTCCGTGCTTCAACTTTCTTTTCTCTTGTTCGGATCTTTGAAGACTTGGAGTATTAGCACAAAGAATGAATTTTGTAATGGGCACCAGAGCTGTTTCTCATGTTATTCTGGTCTCCCAATACTTACCATAAAATGCTTTCAACCTTCAGTCACCTAGCTTGGCTTCTAACTTGGTGGGTGAGAGAGCTCATACAGCAGCTGCCCTTTCAAGGACAACTCCTACGAGAGCTATGGCTGACCCAAGGCCATTCCAGCAGCTGCAAGTATTAACCAGGTCCAACCCTGTTTAGCTTCTGAGGTTTGACAAGATCAGGCTTGACTGGGTCATCCAGGTCATTCGGAGATATGAAACCTCTGTTCTGTACAAATCCAAAAAGAGAAATTTATTTTATTTATTAAAATACTGATATTCCACCTTCCCTCAGGTCTCAAGTTGGCTTACCAGTTATTATTGCAAATGAGGCTTTCCAGGTCCAATTCAGGAAATATCTGGGGACTTTGGGGGTGGAGCCAGGAGCAAGGTTATGACAGGCATGATTGAATTCCAAAGGGAGTTCTGGCCATCACATTTAAAGGGACCGTGCTCCTTTTAAATGCCTCCCGTTCATTGGAAATAGTGGAGGGTGGGGGCACCTTCTTTAGGTCCAATCTTTTTGAAACTTGGAGGCTCTGTGGGGGCTGTTTTTTGAGGAGAGGCACCAGATGCTGTGCTGAAAATTTGGTGCCTTTACCTCAAAAAACAGCCCCCACAGAGCCCCAGATACCCATGGATTGATTCTCCATTATACCCTATTGGGACTGGTCTCCTTAGGGAATAATGAAGTGCCCAGTGGACATTCCACCCCTCTTCCCCCATAAACCTGAAGCAGAGGGCAAGCCTCCAAACCAGGGGATCCCCTGCTCCCAATTAGGGATTGGGAACCCTATACCAAATTTAAAATATACAGAATAAAATCCCAGATAACCCTCTCTCCCTAATGATGCCTGCAGTTGGCATCTTGTTAAAAGCTCTGGCAGATAAAATGACCTCACAGCCCCTGAAATTAAATAGAAAAAAATATTTTTTAAAAAAGACAGTGCCACCTTCATCACCTCAGGAGGAGATGTAGGAGTACTGCTGATTGCTATTGTATTCTTAGCCAGAGTTCATAAATGTTTGGCTTTTCTTGCTAGATGCTAATAATACAGCTACAAAATGTCTTTCAAAAGCATTTTTCTTAATTTTTGAAAGTTACACTTCCTTAAACATAAATTTATATTTGTAGAATAACACTTTTTCTATTATTGGAGGGCTTGACCTGGTTGGTGTCCTAATTAAAACTTTCTTCCTGTTTCCCTGATTCTCAGGGGGTTGAGTAAAGTTCTGCAGATGTGAGCAAGGGCTATGATTTTTCTGGAAAAGAGGCAACGCTGTCTCCCTCGGGGAGAAAAAATTCCCCCAGAATAAGATTCCATTGTATTGAAATGTAATTTGAAGTTGAATTCACTGATTCCCTGAAGCTCAGAACCAACAGGAGCTTCTGATAGAGTTGAGCTTCGACTTTTGGTGCATTTCACATTACGGTGACTTATATAGAATCAGACGATTCATCCATCTAGGTCAATATTGTGTATTCTAACTGGCAGCAGTTCTCCAGGGTGTAGGGCAGAGAAAGGGGTTTCCAGGGCTTTTTTTCTGGGGGAATGGGGCAGAACGGAGTTTTGGAACCTCTTTGTGGAAACAAAATTGTCAACAAATGTTTAAAAGTTCATGAAGGGCACGGCACCTCTGTGTTTCTCCTTCATTTATATATATATAAAATTTTACTTCCTTCATTTCCCTCTTGAGAGTTCTGGCACCTGTTTTTCAGAAAAAAAAGACCTGAGTGTTTGCCTGCTCCTGCTTCCTAACAACATGTCCCATTCCAGAATTCACCTTGGGTCTTGTCAAGCAGATGTGTGCTGGGAGTTCCCAACTAAAATGCAGATTCTCAGGCCAACTGGGACCATGGCAAATGTGGAGAGACACCTTAAGCCTCCTCTTATGCTCTTTCCTGACCTTAAAGTGCCAAGGAGAACCTCTGTTTCCTCTGGTGAGAAAAGGTATGTGTCCTGATGGGACAGCTGTATCAATGGCTTATATGTAAATTTCCCCAGCATGGAAGACAGAACCAGCATAATGTGGTGTAGTGGTTAAAGAAGGGGCTCCCAACCTTTTTGAGCCTAGTAGTGGGCTGAAGCACAACATGGCTGCTGCAGGAAGTACCATGTTGGGGAGACCAGGGTTGGAGTGTCTGACTTAGGGTCTGGGAGACTCAAGCTTGAATCCTCATGCTACCATGAAAGCTTGCTGGGTGGCCATGGGCCAGTCACATAGTCTCAGGCTAACCTACCTCACAAGATTGTTGTGAGGATAAAACAGGCATCCTAACAACTTGCATTTGGATATAACCCCAGAAATGACATCTATTTATTAACTTTATTTACATCCTGCCTTTCTTCTCAAGGAGTACCCAAAGCAGTTACATTGTTCTCCTCACCTCCATTTTATCCTCACAACAACCCTGTGAGCAGGGATGGAATTCTAGCAGGAGCTCCTTTGCATATTAGTCCACACACCCCTGATGTAGCCAGTCCTGCTACATGTACCCCTGATGTAGCTGAGCTAAGCTCTTGGAGGACTGGCTACATCAGGGGTGTGTGGCCTAATATGCAAAGGAGCTCCTGCTAGAATTCTACCCCTGCCTGTGAGGTAGGTTAGGCTGGGAGTGTGTGAGTGGCCCAAGGTGACCCAGCAAGCTTCCATGGCAGGGTGAGGCTTTGAACCTAGAATCATAGAATCACACAGAATTGGAAGGGGCCATACAGGCCATGTAGTCCAACCCCCTGCTCAATGTAGGATCAGCCAAGAGCATCCCTGACAAGTGTTTGTCCAGCTACTGCTTACAGACTGCCATTGAGGGGGAGCTCACCACCAGTGTTCCCTCTAAACTGTGGAGTGTTGGGAGCAAAAATTCTACTTCGTGAGCTACTGGCATTGAAGTTGTGAGTGAGCAATTTGGCAACAGCATACATTAGTTTGCTCTGGGGCCATCCTTCCTGAGCTAAGACAAAAAAATGTGTGAGCTGGAGGCTAAAAAACAGTGAGCTAGCTCACACGAACTCAGCTTAGAGGGAGCACTGCTCACCACCTCCCTTGGTAGCGGATTCCACTGTTGAACAACTCTTACTGTAAATTTTTTTCCACCGTAATATCCAGCCAGTACCTTCCTGCCCTTAATCTTGACCCATCATTGTGAGTCCTCTCCTCTGCTGCCTACAGGAACAGCTCCCTGCCCTCCTCTAAGTGACAGCCCTTCAAAGACTTCAAGAGAGCAATCATGTCCCTTCTCAACCTCCTCTCCTCCAGATGGAACAATCTCAGGTCCCTCAGCCTTTCCTTCTAGGGCTTGGTTTCCCAGATCCTAGTCTGACATGTTAACCCCCACATCATGCTGGCTCTCTGTTTGCACCTAGTGGTACGGCTTCCAGTTTCTGGAAGATTCAAGAGCAAAGGGGTAAGTTGCAACCAGCTCCTGCTTCCATGCAGGTCGGTAACAAAACGATGATTCTTACATGCATCTTTGGATATACCCCAGAAATGACATACCCCAAATGCAAATGCAAGTATATCCAAATGAGCAAGTATATCCAAATGACAGCCAGTTTGATAGATTAGATAATTTTATTTATATCCCGCCCTCCCCGCCGGAGCAGGCTCAGGGCGGCTAACAACATCATTCAAATTACCATTATACAAAAGACAAAGTTACATTTAACATTAAACATTAACATTAAAATTCTGATAAGTTTAAAATTAATTAATTAAATTGATAAAAGTGCTAATGCTATTTGTTCTTTTATGATGGCGGTAATCATTAGCAATTTCTTTCTACGTCAGCGAAAGCCAGTCGGAAGAGGAAGGTCTTGCAGGCCCTGCGGAATTGTTCAAGGTCCCGCAGGGCCCGCATTTCCTCTGGAAGTTGGTTCCATAGGTTCGGGGCTACAGAGGAGAAGGCCCGATTGCGGGTGCATTGCAGCTTCACCTCTCTTGGTCGGGGGGTGGTCAACAAGTTTTTTCCAGCTGACCTCAGTGCTCTCTGGGGTTCATATGGGGAGAGATGGTCCCTAAGGTAGACAGGTCCTCGACCATATAGGGCTTTAAAGGTAATGACCAGCACTTTGTAACGAACTGGTGTAGTGGTTAAGTGTGTGGACTCTTATCTGGGAGAACCAGGTTTGATTCCTCACTCCTCCACTTGCACCTGCTGGCATGGCCTTGGGTCAGCCATAGCTCTGGCAGAGGTTGTCCTTGAAAGGGCAGCTGCTGTGAGAGCCCTCTCAGCCCCACTTACCTCACAGGGTGTCTGTTGTGGGGGAGGGAGATAAAGGAGATTGTGAGCTGCTCTGAGACTCTGAGATTCGGAGTGGAGGGCGGGAAATAAATCCAATATCATCATCATCATCATCATCATCATCATCATCATCATCATCATCATCATCATCATCATCATCATCATCTTCTTCTTCTTCTTCTTCTTCTTCTTCTTCTTCTTCTTCTTCTTCTTCTTCTTCTTCTTCTTCTTCTTCTTCTTCTTCTTCTTCTTCTTCTTCTTCTTCTTCTTCTTCTTCTTCTTCCAGCCTCCTATATTATGTGCCCCAGATTCAGCAAGAAGCTTGCATTCTGGCCTCTCCCTTGCATGGTCAACCAGAGCAGAAGTCTTGCTCCAATCATGCATCTTTTTGAAGAAAAAGACGTATTTACGTAGTGCGGACAGCTGCCGATTGATTGCCTGTGTGGTTTTGGCAGCTGCACCAGAACATTTTATTTACCCCTGGTGACTGCAAGGAGTTTATGCAACTTATTTATCTCGTTTTAATCTTGTTAATAATCCAATTGCTTTCAATGAGGATTGCTTTTTACGATCGGGACAAGCTCTGTAGAAATGCAGTGCTGTTTTAAAATAGCGTTTTAACACTCTAAGAGCAGCAGAGCTTAGGACCCCACAGTTGAAAAGCAAAAACAAAAAACCCAAGCCTTTTCATGCTGGCGGAGTCTAGAGTGGCTGAGATCCTCAGTCTCAAGGGCCAGACTATAAGTTACTGGGTGCTTTTACACATGCTAAATAGTGCAGTTTCAATCCACTTCAGCGACTGTTTGCAAGTGGATTTTGCTGCTTCACACACAGTAAAATCACATTGCAAAGTGCATTGAGAGGGGATTGAAGGTGCATTATTTAGTGTGTGTGAAGGTGCCCCCTGTCTTCACAAGTTCACCACAGGAACTTGCAACCATACTGCAGTTGCTACTTTCAATGCCAGCTGGACATAAATGCACAATTCAAAAGTACTCTTGCAAAGTGAGGAGATACTCTGGGGTGAAACTGCTTTTGGTGTCAGTTCAAGAAAGTGAATGTGAAAGACTTCATAAAATGCAAAGCAAGACAGAAGTGATGGTGGTATGAAATGTAGATGGGCACTTTCCAATGCGCACTGAGAGAAAATCTTCTGCCCAGTGTAGAATCAGCCTGTGACAAGTTGCACAGAGTTCGGTCCAGCTGCCTTTTCCATTCTATCTCACCCAGTTCCCCTTCAGCTTTCTCAAGTTTTTGTACATGCAGCCCCTAATCACTCCATCCCATGTTTTTGTCCATGCAACCCCTAATCTTCAACACTGCCTTTGAGAGGGGAGTTAGTGGGGGATCTTTTTAATTTTTATTTTTCGCCACCAGAAAAGCTGGTTGGAGCTAACCTATTGTTTAGTTAAATCAGTCTTGATGACTTGTTTAGAGGGTTTGCCCTCCTAATTTTCAACTTCTTTATAGGTGACAGAAGAAAGTTAAGACTGACTTTATTGGTCTGAAAGGTATCACTGGACTCAAATGTGGTTCTGTTGTGTGAGACCAAAATGGCTACCTGACCTGAATCTATCTTCTTTTTGGATGAGTAGCCACATTAATTCGTGCTGGCAGAACAAACCTGGAGTCCAATAGCACCAAAGAACCCTAATAATAATAATAATAATAATAATAATAATAATAATAATAATAATAATAATAATAATATTTTTTATTTATATCCCGCCTTCCCCGCCAAGGCAGGCTCAGGGCAGCTCACAGACATGGGAAGTACCATGAATTACAATAAATACAATATACAATAAAATACATTAAATAAATAGCTTAATTAATTAAAACCACAACAGATAAGGTGCTATAATACAAAACAATATATATCAGATGGCTGGATGTCATTTCAGGATTCAATCTTGTAGGCCATTTGAAAAAGGATAGTTTTACATGCCCTGTGGAACTGATTATAGTCCCGCAGGGCTCGGACCTCGGCTGGTAGTTGATTCCACCAATGGGGAGCCGTTACTGAGAAGGCCTGCTCTCGAGTTGTTTTCAGTTTGGCCTCCCTTGGTCCAGGGATTTTTAAGAGATTGTGGGAGCTAGATCTCAGTGCTCTCTGGGGAATATATGGAGAAAGGCGGTCCCTAAGGTAGACAGGTCCTCGGCCATATAGGGCTTTAAAGGTAATAACCAGCACCTTGTAACGAACTCGGAACACAATTGGCAGCCAGTGCAGCTCCCGCAACCTAGGCTGCACATGCTCCCACCGAGGTAGTCCCATTAGCAGCCTGGCCGCCGCATTCTGCACCAGCTGCAGGGTATAAGCTTTTGTGAGTCAAAGTTCACTTTGATATGTATCTTTGAATCATGAAAGCTTATACTCTGGAAAAATGTGGTTGGTCTTTAAGGTGCCACTGGACTCAAATTCTATTCTACTCCTTTTTAGTCCCCCTAAGTTTTGAAAAAAAAATTCTTTAGGTTTCAGGCTATTTAGTAACATTTTGTAAATACTCAAGATTAAGCCATGATTTATGTTGCCATAACCCTGTATTCTTTTTTTCAAATTCTGTTAAGCCCTAAATCCTAAATGTTGGAAAGATTGTAAGCAGATTGGGGCATATATTCATTGCTGGTGGTCCTGTGAAAAGATACAAACTTTCTGGAGGGAGGCACTATCCCAAATTAAATTGATATCTACTTAGACCTAACATCTTACTGCTGAACTATTGGCCTCAAGGAATATACCCCCCAAGAAACAAAGACCTAATAGATACAATGGTTGTAGCTGCCGGAATAGCATTAGCCACCAAATGGAAAAACCAAGTAGTACCTAGTCTATCTTTATGGTATTGCAAACTGTGGGAACAATATATAATGGAGAATATTTCAGATAGAATCCCCAGACTAATGCAATTTCCCTAACAAACTAACTTTACTGAAAAATGATGCCCCCTACTAGACTTCTGGGTAAACAAAACTTTATACCAGTTGGCTGGGCACAATGGCTATAAAAATTGCTTTTCTAGGGCACAAAATGTTATCACTCTTTGTTACAAATACATTTATACCTCTGTAACTCTATGTGAGCTAATTAATGTATATTTACTAGTCTGTGTAATCCTAATCTTAAAATCACGCTGACCTGAAATATCTACTTCTAATCTCAACTTTAACCAAGTTAATTTTTATTTTTTTAAATTTTTATTTTTAAAAGTCCTCTTTTGAAATTAATTTTTACCATTTTGGATTTTCTGGACAATTGTCCATTTGCAAAGACATTAAATTGAATAATCCCATGTGATTCGACAACACTCATGCTCTGTACCAGATGCTGAGCAGCCCTCAGGATTGGCTCAAGAGTCTTCTCTTCTCTCGAGAGTTTCATGATGAACTGTCCTTAAGGTACAGCCAAGTCTAGTCTCTACAAATGTCTCTGTTTGGTGTAGGAAAGTGATCTTAGGTTTGCACTGGCAATAATTCTATGGAAGAGTATATTTTCAGATCATTGGATTGCCCCCCAAGTCGGAATGAAGAGTCGGACACAAGGTATTGGTAAAACTAAGGGCCACTTTATTATATGAATAAACAACACGGCAAGGGCAACTAAAACTGTAGCCTAGTCAGGGCCAGGGGTCTCAACAGACCCCTGAGCCTGCCCCGGCAGGGAGGGCGGGGTATAAATAAAATTTTATTATTATTATTATAGACCACTCCCTTGCCATTAGCAGGTGATTAGCTGTGTGTCACAGCTCCCGCCAGGCCGGCCCAGCGGGGAGGCACGCCCCAGAGGGCCCAACCACCAGACGCACGTCTCAATGGAAGGCACTCTTTGGTCAAGCCTCCAGGACAGTCTGTATTCACCCACCCCGGGTCATAAACACCCAAAGGTTGATCCTGCAAGACCCCTAACTCCCCAAAAGGGGGAGGCTTTCCGGTCCTCCCTTAGCCACATAGCACCATAAACCCAGTAAAACCTGCCAACAAAAGTGACCAACCTATTTAAAGGCACCTACCCGTGGCCAAATCCACAATCCACTGATCTGCTATGCAGGGTAGGCGAAAAACACACCCCAGTCATCAGCCAATCATCTGGGGAGTAAAAAATTCCTACCTGACCTCCCAACTATGAGGCGACCTGCACTTGCCTACATAACGAACAGGGCGGGCGGGAGGGTCAAGCTTTCAAGAGGGACTGAACAACGGGGACGGAGGCCCGGCTGTTACAACGCCCAAGTCCCGCCCCCTCAGAAGTGTGCCTAAACAGGCCCGATAAGTCCTCCCTTCCCTCCAGGGAGGCAAATAGATTCCCAGCAGCCGAGCCGCAATGCAACCAGCTGCCGGAAATTCCTTCTATGCCCTTTTGGCATATTTATGTATTTCCTTCAGTTATACCTTGCCCTTCTCCCCAGTGGCAGCAGATATCCAGGGTCTTAGGTGAAGATCTTTCACATCATTTACTGCCTGGTCCTTTTAGCTGGAGATGTCTGCATGCCAAACAGATTCTTGACCACTGAGCCATAAGCCCTCCCCAAAGTGGTCCAGAGTCATTTTGAAGACATTTCTTGTAGCATCAGTTTTTGTGGGCTTGAGCTCACAATGCAGATGCAGCTCCTCCCCTCCCCCCGCTCCAGATTCGTATCCATGGAGTTCACAGAAGCCTCAGCCAAAATGAACACTTAAGAAGACATCAGCAACAAATCACATAGACTCCCAATATTTGAGTCCTCAAGAAGCCTATGATAGAATTATTTAACACGATGCTTCTTCAGCACAGCCGGAAATTCTATTTGCTTTCTTTTTTGCTGCTGGATTGTACTGCAAATTCTGTTTCCATTTGCTTTGACTCTAATTCCTTTCTCTTATGTGTTGCATTTCATATTTCTTTCTCCCAAATGACTTCTCAAATGACAAATGAAGAATTAAGGGGACAGGTGAGAGATTCGAGTTTTGGTGTTTTCTTTTCTTTTTCTAATTTTGGTGTTTTTTTAACAAAAGGAATTGTGATTAAACATGTTGATTTTCTTTTTCATTGCTGTGCAGCCGTGGCTTTTCCCCCAGTTTGCAGAAACAAATCCTGTTCTTTCACTGCAAAATGTGCCTTTATCAGAAAAGCCTAGTCCAATGAGTTAGCAATAAAGATCATATTTGAAACAATAGTCTGGTATAGGCATCATCTGGGGCTTGAAAACATTTTCGGTAATTAACCTCCATTGTTTCTCCAGTGAGCAAATATGTCAGTTTACCCGGTTGCCAAACCAAGGTCACACTGGGAGGGCAATCAGTTATCTGCTGCCGATTACATAATCTTGTGATGCATTTTGTGAACAAACAAGAAAAGGAGAAAAAAGGAAAAAGTCATGCCTCTTACCTCATCCCCCCATTTTTAAACCTTCCCTTTGTATACACAAGTGGTTTAAAAATTCATCACAGCTTTCTACAACATAGCCTTCAAGTATATGTCAAGGTGAGAAACCCATAAACATAGCAGCAAATATCCTACCATTCTGCTCAGCAAATTTTAAAGCTTAAGAAGTCTTTGCAAAGGAAGGCAGCATGGGAAAAGCTCCATCCTATCATCTTGGAAGCTAAGCACAGTTGGTACATTACTGAGGGACCACAACAGAAGACTGCAGAGGAAAGCAATGACAAATCACCTCTGTTTCTCACTTGCCTTGAAAGCCCCTTGCTGCAGTCTCCATAAGTTGGCTGCAATTTGGCTACACTTACATATGTACATAAGTAAGAAGTCTTTCTCCAACTTGTGTCTCTTCCTCCCATAGCGTTCCTCTAGCTGAAGGAAGGGTAGATGCTGGTATGATTGCAGCAGGGCCTTCTTTGAGCAGGGTGCACAGGAATGGAGTTTCAGTTGGCTTGGTGTCAGGGGATGTGGCCTAATATGCAAATGAATTCCTGCTGGATCAAAATGCGCCTGTGCAGCAACTGGTGGGAAATTGATCACTTGAGCTGGGGGAAACAGAAACTTGGGGGCGGAGCAACTGCTAGGGAGGAATTGGTCTCAAACTTCACTCTATTGCTTCAGACCAACATAGCTACCCACCTGCATAAGTGGGAGTGATTAGAACATTTGGGGGGGGGGTCACTATGTGCTGTTGTGAGAAGGTCTTAAAATCATGATGATCTGAAATACCTACTTCCCTCCTGTTTTAAAGATTTGTAACATGGTTTGATGAAGAGTTTTGGGGGTATCTCTATCTATCTATCTATCTATCTATCTATCTATCTATCTATCTATCTATCTATCTATCTATCTATCTATCTATCTATCTATCTATCTATCTATCTATCTATCATCTATCTATCATCTATCTATCTATCTATCTATCATCTATCTATCTATCTATCTATCTATCTATCTATCTATCTATCTATCTATCTATCTATCTATCCGTCTGTCTGTCTGTCTGTCTGTATATCTCACCCCATCCCATCCCTTCATCCATCATCATCTACCATCCATCCATCCATCCATCCATCCATCCATCCATCCATCCATCCATCCATCATCTCTCTATCCATCATCCATCCATCCATCATCCATCCATCCATCATCTATCTATCCATCATCTATCTATCTATTATCTCTCTCTCTAACTTCTTCTTCTTCATCATCATCATCATTATCATTATCAATCTACCTACCTACACAATAAAATACCCTACACCTCTGTTTGTATGCAACAATTATGTTTATTTATTTATTTACTTCTCAAATTTGTATCCCGCCCTCTCCGCTGAAGCAGGCTCAGGGCGGTTAACAACATTCAACTAAAACGTTGGCAATGCACTCTGCTTACCACTTCCTTACTTTGTACTTCAGTTTAATAACTCCCCCAAATTAAGGTTGACAGCCACAGGCAGAGGGAAAGGGGTATAGTTGCCAGATCCAACCTGAAGGTTGGCATCTCTACCACAAATCTAGCCATTTGGCCGAAAACTGCCAATCATGTGGATATATGTAAATTCAATATTATTGCTGCTATTAAATATTCATTTTCTTGTGCTAATGTCTGCTATAGTGGATAAAAAAGCGAAAAAGAAAAGGTGGGGGCAAGGGACAGCACATCAAGTGCTGAATAATTAACATTCCTTCTTAGAAAAGAAAAGTTTTGAAATCTTCCTGGAAATACAGATTTATGATTTTGCTACAGAGCCCCATGGGGGTGGCTACAGCCTATGCGTACAGTGCTCTCCTGTACAACTGTGGCTGTTACCACAGAATTCATTCTTTCTGACTAATTTCCTAAACAACGCTTGGCTGTTCGCTCATACAGTACAATGCAGAAGGCTGTGAGGGAGATTCAGAGGCAAGCCAAGGAGCAGATCTCATATTAATAAAATAAATACTTTGAGAGGGAAGGAAAGGGGAATATTTGGACATCAGGAAAAGTACAATGAGCTAGAGTGTAAGAAGGGCTAGGAGAAACTTCAGCAGATGACCTCGAAGAGTCCACTTCTCAAAGACAAATGGAATTATGGGAAGTTTTCAGTACTTAAATCTGGCCAGATGGAGAATATTCGTCTCCTGTTTCAGCCACAAGTTCTCTCCTCTGTTCTACTAATCCACATTCTCCTCAGACTTAGCAGATGTTTATATTTGACTGTACCATTAACCAGGTCCCTAAAGGTCACTTTCCCAAATCATCATTGCAGCAGGAGGTAAAACTTCCATTGTGTGATAGTTGTCACAGGTAACTCTGGTAAACAGCCCACAGATGGTAAGAGTTATCTATGAAGTAGCTCGGCCAATTGTTTCTCTCCTTGGTGCTTGTGAGGGGGGGGCACAGTGGCTTCTAGTGTCCTGGCCCCACTGATGGACCTCCTAATTGTGCCTGGTTTTTTTGGCCACTGTATGACACGGAGTGTTGGACTGGATGGGTCACTGGCCTGATCCAACATGGCTTCTCTTATGTTCTTATGTTCTCTGTAGGGACACATGCATTCTTGTCCTTTGTTTCTAGGTCTGTTAATCATGGCAAGTTTTGTCCTTTTCCTCAGTTTAAAAGTTGCCAGGCATGGAAATAAAGGTAAGCAGGGGCTTTTATAAAAGCTGCCAATGTTACAAAGGCACAGACAGCTCCCTAAAGCAGGAGTCTTTTCAGTGTTGTTCAAGCTGTGAGTACTTTTGGAATTTTGCCAACAGGTCATGGCCTCCACTACAAAATGGCTGCCATGAGGGCTGACACCTATGATGGAGACAGCTATTTCCAAAGGGATTTTCCACCTTTCCTCTCCTAATTTCAGCCTCTTTATTCACATAGCTGTTCCTCTACATGGACCCTACAAGACCAGGATTAATCTTTTTTTGAGGGGGCAGAAGGGGTGGCAGGAGCAAAGAGAAATGCTGGAAAATAGGTGTTCCATACACAGCTAGTAGGATACAGGCTGTTATTCGGTTAATATTTACTGTGCTTAATTTGTTTACTCAAATAAGAGCATAGGCAATCATTTAAACCAACCACCCCCACCCCAAAAGCAGAAAAAAGGTCCTTTTTTGGATGGTTCTGTGAGTCTGATCTGTGTTGGACCAGTGTTTACTTCTTTGTAGGAGGTTCTGTAGAGCCTTTGTATAGAGCCACCTGCAGAAGCTGTGACAGAAATGACAAATTGGCCACCTCCGCCCTCTGCTCTAATACCTGAAGTGGTGCCTGTGTTTTCAGATGCACAACTTCAAGTAACATCTGTATTTTGACAAAGAACTCTCAGAATTAAAAATATCTATGGATAGAGATGACAGGAAATGAAACTGTATGACTCAATTTGATTGTGTATACCTTCAAGAGAGGACTTTGGGGTTATAGCACGACATCGTCAGATGCCAACAAAGTCTCTATGGTAAGAATATAAGAAGAGTCCTGTTGAACCAGACCAGCAGTCCCTCTGGTGCAGCACCCTGTCTCACACAGCAACTAACTAGCTCCCCTGGATGTCCAGCAACAGAGGTAGAAAGAGGGTGTTCCAGAAAGTCCATATGTCTTATACTGAATCAGACCATTAGTCCATCAGGGTCCATCTTGATATATGATATGATATATGATAGGTGATATGATCACCATCTTCGAGTATTTGAAGGGCTGTCATATAGATGATGATGCGGAGTTGTTTTCTGTTGCCCCCAAAGGGCAGGCCAGAACCAAAAGGTTGAAATTAAAAGTTTTCAGCTAAGCATTAGGAAGAACATTCTGACAGAGCAGTTCTTTAGTGGAACAGGCATTCTTGGGAGGTGATGTGCTCTCCTTCTTTGGAGGTTTTTGAACAGAGGCTAGATGGCCATCTGACAGCAATGCTGATTCTGTGAACTTAGACATATAATGAGAAGGAGGACAGGAAAGGTTGCATCAGCGACTTGTCAGCTTGACGTCTATACCTGGAAAAGTTTTAGAACAAATCTTCAGTCGGTCCTGGAACATTTAGAAAGAATGGATGTGATTACTAAGAGCCAGCATGGGTTTCTCAAGAACAAGTCATGTCAGACTAACCTGATCTCTTTTTTTGAGAAAGTGATTACCTTGCTGGATCAGGGGAATGCTGTAGACATCGTTTATCTTGATTTCAGTAAGGCTTTTGATAAGGTTCCATGTACTAACCTTGTTGACAAGTTGGTAAAATGGGGTTTGGATCCTTTTACCGTTAGGTGGATCTGTAACAGGTTGACAGATTGCACCCAAAGAGTGCTTGTGAATGGTTCCTCATCCTCTTGGAGAGGAGTGACAAGTGGAGTGCCTCAAGGATCTGTCCTGGGTCCTGTTTTGTTCAACATCTTTATCAATGATTTGGATGAAGGAATAGAGGGAATGCTTAATAAATTTGCAGATGATATGAAATTGGGAGGGGTTGCAAACACAGAAGACAGAAACAGGATACAGGATGACCTTGACAGGCTGGAAAACTGGGCTAAAATCAATAAAATGAATTTTAACAGGGATAAATGTAAAGTTCTGCATTTCTGTAGGAAAAATCCAATGCATGGTTATAGGATGTGGGAGACTTGTCTTAGCAGTAGTATGTGCGAAAAGGATCTAGGGGTCTTAGTAGATAATACGCAGAACATGAGTCAAAGGTGTGATGCAGTGGCTAAAAATGCAAATGCAATTTTGGGCTGTATCAACAGAAATATAATGTCCAGATCATGTGACGTGATGGTATTGCTTTACTCTGCTTTGGTAAGGCCAGGCCTCAGATTCAGTGGAAGCTCATAAGAGCACAGCTCCTGAATCTTTCTGAGAGTTCCTTCTCCTCCTTCTGAGAGTTCCACCTCCTTGTCCATTGAATAGTATGTGCAGCTGCATAACAATCCCAGGATGAGCTATTTTTCTACAAAAGGACCTCTGGATAAGACCTCACCTGGAGTATTGTGTTCAGTTTTGGGCACCACATTTTAAGAAAGATATAGACAAGCTGGAAGGGTCCAGAGGAGGGCAACGAAGATGGTGAGAGGTCTGGAGACCAAGTCCTATGAGGAAAGGCTGAAGAAGCTGGGGATGTTTAGCCTGGAGAGGAGGTGACTGAGAGATGATATGATCACCATCTTCAAGTACTTGAAGGGCTGTCATATAGAAGATGGTGTGGAATTGTCAGATTGAGGTGACAAAAGAGGAGGTCCTACAACTGATGGACGAATTAAAAACTAACAAGTCACCGGGTCCGGATGGCATACATCCGAGAGTTCTGAAAGAACTCAAAGTTGAACTTGTGGATCTTCTAACAAAAATCTGTAATCTTTCATTGAAATCTGCCTCCGTTCCTGAGGACTGGAAGGTAGCAAATGTCACTCCCATCTTTAAAAAGGGTTCCAGAGGAGATCCGGGAAATTACAGGCCAGTCAGTCTGACTTCAATACCAGGAAAGTTGGTAGAAAGCATTATCAAGGACAGAATGAGTAGGCACATTGATTGACACGGGTTATTGAAGAAGACTCAGCATGGGTTCTGTAAGGGAAGATCTTGTCTCACTAATCTGTTACATTTCTTTGAGGGGGTGAAAAAACATGTGGACAAAGGAGACCCGATAGATGTTGTTTACCTTGACTTCCAGAAAGCTTTTGATAAAGTTCCTCATCAAAGGCTCCTTAGAAAGCTTGAGAGTCATGGAGTAAAAGGACAGGTCCTCTTGTGGATCAAAAACTGGCTGAGTAATAGGAAGCAGAGAGTGAGTATAAATGGGCAGTCTTCGCAGTGGAGGACGGTAAGCAGTGGGGTGCCGCAGGGCTCGGTACTGGGTTCCATGCTCTTTAACTTGTTCATAAATGATTTGGAGTTGGGAGTGAGCAGTGAAGTGGCCAATTTTGCGGATGACACTAAATTGTTCATGGTGGTGAGAACCAGAGAGGATTGTGAGGAACTCCAAAGGGATCTGTTGAGGCTGGGTGAGTGGGCGTCAACGTGGCAGATGCGGTTCAATGTGGCCAAGTGCAAAGTAATGCACATTGGGGCCAAGAATCCCAGCTACAAATACAAGTTGATGGGGTGTGAACTGGCAGAGACTGACCAAGAGAGAGATCTTGGGGTCGTGGTAGATAACTCACTGAAAATGTCAAGACAGTGTGCATTTGCAATAAAAAAGGCCAACGCCATGCTGGGAATTATTAGGAAGAGAATTGAAAACAAATCAGCCAGTATCATAATGCCCCTGTATATATCGATGGTGCGGTCTCATTTGGAGTAGTGTGCAGTTCTGGTCGCTGCACCTCAAAAAGGATATTATAGCATTGGAGAAAGTCCAGAAAAGGGCAACTGGAATCATTAAAGGGCTGGAGCACTTTCCCTATGAAGAAAGGTTGAAACGCTTGGGGCTCTTTAGCTTGGAGAAACGTCGACTGCGGGGTGACATGATAGAGGTTTACAAGATAATGCATGGGATGGAGAAAGTAGAGAAAGAAGTACTTTTCTCCCTTTCTCACAATACAAGAACTCGTGGGCATTCGATGAAATTGCTGAGCAGACCGGTTAAAAAGGATAAAAGGAAGTACTTCTTCACCCAAAGGGTGATTAACATGTGGAATTCACTGCCACAGGAGGTGGTGGCGGCCACAAGCATAGCCACCTTCAAGAGGGGTTTAGGTAAAAATATGGAGCAGAGGTCCATCAGTGGCTATTAGCCACAGTGTGTGTGTGTGTGTGTATATATATATATATATAATTTTTTCCCACTGTGTGACACAGAGTGTTGGACTGGATGGGCCATTGGCCTGATCTAACATGGCTTCTCTTATGTTCTTATGTTTTTATGGAATTGTTTTCTGTGGCCCTGGAAGGTAGGATCAGAACCAGTGGGTTGAAATTAAATCAAAAGAGTTTCCAACTCAACATTAGGAAGAACTTAGAGTGATTCCTCAGTGGAACAGGCTTCCTTGGGGGGTGGTGGGCTCTCCTTCCTTGGAAGTTTGTAAACAGAGGCTAGATGGCCATCTGACAACAATTAAGATCCTGTGAATTTAGGGGGAAGTGTTTGTGAGTTTCCTGCATTGTGCAGGGGGTTGGACTAGATGACCCTGGAAGTCCCTTCGAACTCTATGATTCTATGATCAGTGCTTAGTTCTTGTGGCTCTTTCTTACATGGCCAGGGAAGTGCTGATCACCCCTTTTGGGGTCAGGCAGCAATTTTTCTCCAGGTCAGTCTGGCAAAGTATACTGGCAGTTTTTGCCATCTTCTGGGGATGGAGCAAGGGTCACTGGGGATGTATATGTGTTGGGGGGTATTTGTGAAGTTCCTGCATTGTGCATGGGGTTGGACCAGATGTCTCTGGAGGTCCCTTTCAATTTTACGATTCTGTGGTCAGTATTGCCAACTCTGACTGGCAGCAGCTCTCAAAATCTTTGCTGATATCCCCTACAAACTGATGCTTTTAGCTGGAGATGCCAGGGATCAAACCTGGAACTCTTTACGTGCCAAGCAGATGCTCTGCCGTTAAGCCATGGCCTCTCCCATGGTGACCTATCCTCATTTCTGTTCATGTTTTGCATTTAACAAGGTGCTCTTTTCTTTCTATGGGCAACTAATGGCCAAACCATGTCACACTGGAGACTCACAGTCATGAGCTTTCTTCCTCCTTTCCTTAAGGCAATAGCAAGTATTGGATGAAGGCATCAGCAATTGAAAGGAAGTCCAAATACATCCTCAAAGGGTGGGGAGTTAATTCTTTCCTTTATGCTTTTCCCCTGATTTAAATCACCTCTGTTGATATTCTTTGGGCAAGAGTGAAACTACGTAGATAAGATGCTGTCACTGCCTTTCCTCCAAAGCACTCCAGGTGGTGTATAGAGTTTTTGCCTCTTCTGTTTTATCCCAGCAATTCCGTTGGAGAGGTTGGTTGTACTGAAAGTCTGGTCCAATGTTTCCCAGTAAACTTCATGGCAGAGTGGGGAATTGGGACTAGATCTTTCTGGCAGCACTCTTGCCAGGGGTCTCCCAACCAGGTTCCCATGGGAGCTATGGCACTTGCTGACCCCTTTCAGAGAGCCAGTTTGGTATAGCGGTTAAGTGCATGGACTCTAATCTGGAAAACCTACTCCTCCACATGCAACTGCTGGAGTGACCTTGAGTCACAGTTCTTGAAAGAGCTGCTGTCTCAAGAACAGTTCTCTCAGAGCTCTCTCAGCCCCATCTACCTCACAGGATGTCTGTTGTGGAGAGAGGAAAGGAAGGAAAGCGTAAGCAGCTCTGAGACTTCGAGTGAAGTGTGGGGTATATCTAATCTTTTATTTTCTTTCTTGCCAAGTGTTTTTAGAAAGTGGATGGGGCCAAGTGGAACATTTTGAGTTTCTGATGTTTATGGCATAATAATTACAGTGACTTTATGTAAAGTACTATTACCTGTACAAATAATAGAGTGATTTTCTAAAAAAAATACGTTGGACTTCTTTCTGCTTAAACATGAGGACTGAGATCAAAATGTCCTGATCCTTAGTTTTGGTTTTGTTTGGCACTGTAGGACTTGAATACCTAATGAACAAGTTTGTGACTGTGCAGTAGCTGTGCTTGTTAACTTTTGTTGTGTTATTTAGCCTGTGTGCATAGTTACTTGATAACTTCTGTTTCTTCAAGATCTGTTGCCTTATTTGGCACCTGTCAAAAATAAGGATTACAACATGTGTAGAATATAATATCAAGGAATTATTATGTTGTAATGAAACACTAAATATTATATAAACCATATATTGTAACGGAAACATAATACAAAAAACTGTATAACAAAATTTTAACAAAACAGTGCAGCATACATACACCAGTTGTTAAAATAGTCCAAAGAAGATTTCCAGATTCTGCTTCTCTAGTCCAATAGGAGGAGCCCTGTAGCGCAGAGTGGTAAAGCTGCAGTACTGCAGTCTGAGCTCTCTGCTGATGACTTGAGTCCGATCCCAGCAGAAGCTGGGTTCAGGTAGATGGCTCCAGGTTGACTCAGCCTTCCATCCTTCAGAGGTCGATAAAATGAGTACCCAGCTTGCTGGGAGGAAAGTGTAGATGACTGGGGAAGGCAATTGCAAACCACCCCATTAAATCTGCTGTGAAAACGTCATGATGCAATGTCACCCCAGTCAGAAATGACTGGTGCTTGCATGGGGGACTACCTACCTTTTTCGTCCAATACGATCAATAGCAGTTCAAGTCTTCAATCATGTCTTATAGAATTCATATCAATCATATATCCTATTAGTTAAATTTGTTATAATGTTGGTATACAAAAATTTTCTGTTTGGCACATTTCAGTCACAATATATGACTTATATAATATTTAGTGTCTCATTACAACATAATAATTCTTTGGTGTTATTTGGCAGCTGCGTAGATCCCAGTATCAAACGACACAGTCATGAACCAACTGGATGAAAGGACAATGAACCAACAAGTTTGAAACAATGTGTGTGGCAGATTTTTGTTCAATCCACTTGGGCTGTGTTTGCTTGGTAATGTTCTCCCCCCCTTGCTGTTTTGTGCAATTTCAAATCTTAATCTTTGGTATTATTTATAAGACTCTCCTCCAAATGTAAGGGGGTAGGGTATAGCTATACTTTGTGAAATCACACATGTGCAAAACCACTGCAATACAAACAGACAGGCAGCCGTTACCGTTGCTAAAGACTACTGAAATGGACACCCTTCTCTTTTCCTGCTTCCCTCTCTCCTCGCCACCCACTAGCTAATCTACTTTCATCTTCCCCTCACCCATTGTCAGGTCTTCTTCCCCCTCCTGGCAGCCTCTACCTGGAAAAATTATGGCCCAGTTGGTCATTGCCATTTGGATATTTGAGGCAGAGACTAGGTAGGTTAGAGTTTGTGAGCAGCACAAAAAAAAAGGGGGGGGGGTGAGGCAGCAGATGATGCCAGGATGTGGAAAGGCAGAAAACTGGGGAAGGCAGTTGAAATTAGGCTGGTAGGCGAGGGGTAGAAAGAAGTATGGAAAGGGTGCGATGTAGGGGCTGCCAGGAGTGAGGGCAAAATGTAGATTATGTAGGAAGTGGAATATAAAAGAAGACCCCCCTCCAACAATTCCCTTTGGGTCCACAGTTTGCAATTACTGAGTTCAGTAGTCCCAAGAAAAGCAAGATCCAGGACCAGGAGCTTTTGAGAGTCAAAGCTGTCTTTGTATCTACTCAAGACCAGAAGGAAGGAAGGAAGGAAGGAAGGAAGGAAGGAAGGAAGGAAGGAAGGAAGGAAGGAAGGAAGGAAGGAAGGAAGGAAGGAAGGAAGGAAGGAAGGAAGGAAGGAAGGAAGGAAGGCCAGAGCTACCTTCAAAAACTATCCTAAGAAGGTAAGAGTTGCTGAAGTGTATGCAACTGAAATGTCCTTGATACTGCAAATTTGTCAGAAAGATTTGAGGGTAATAAAGGTGGGAATTATGGATTCTCCATTCATTTCAATTCCTGCTGAGAGAAATGCTCCATGACTTTTTAGGAGAGAAGGAAATATGACTCGCATCCAGGGGTGGAATTCTAGCAGGAGCTCCTTTGCATATTAGGCCACACCCCCTTGATGTAGCCAATCCTCCAAGAGCTTACAAAAAAAAAGCCTTGTAAGCTTTTGGAGGAATGGCTACAACAGGGGTGTGTGGTCTAATATGCAAAGGAGCTCCTGCTAGAATTCCACCCCTGCTCGCATCAGTGGTTTTCTTGCTTCTTGCTTTTTCTCCAGTTGTTCTTCCATGATCCCATGCTTGGTGGCTTCCTGCCTCTTGCCCATGCCTCCCCCCACTTTGTTCTGCTTCTGTTTCTATACTTTAACTCCTGCACCAAAATCTCTGATGGGTCACTTTGGAGAAACATTATCTGATCTCCTTCCTTGAGCTAGTTTTGCGCTGAAGCAAGATGGAGTTGTTACCTGCCAAAATCCTCCACATTATCCAGAAGGCTCCAGGAACTGGCAATATATTACTCATCCTGAATTGCAAATGTTTACTTATGTCTTCTGGGCTGAACTGCATTACCCCTGACAGCTCCTTCAGGGTGCTTAATTATGATGATAAATTGCAGCAGTGATTTGCGGTCACAACATAGAGCCCGATAAATGCAGTCTGAAGAGGCTGAAACTACAACTTCCTTTTCTACTACAGAACACAATTTTTGTAAAGTAAGTTTTGTGGAACAAAAATAAATCAATAAATCCTCTTACTGGAGTCAATGCACCCTCAATGCACAGCAGCCAAGAAGGTCAGAGCGCCTGCTCCGGCTGCAACGCCACTGAGGATGTTCTCCGCAGCTGAGAACGAAACCTCTGGAAGAAAAACTTTCTCCAGTAGAACATGGCACTTGAGCCCGAAAGATTCTACAAACCCTAATGATGATGCCAGCCGTGAAAACCTGAAATCTTTGATAATATTACACATGCAATTTAGATTTTAAATAATCTGATATTTCTCTCTGTGACCAGCAGGAGTACAATTTGAGGTCATTTCTGTCACGCGCACACATACACAATACATTATACATATAAAGACCATATAAATAGTATGTACAAAACCATGCACAGTAGTAATGAATCTGCAAAGCCGTCACTCAAAAGAGAACTGTAACCACTGCCAAAATATGAAGAAATGTTAAAAAGAAAAAAAAGAAATCACTGAAATAAGGAACACTGTCTCATATCTAGGACAGGGGTTTTAAATACATATTAAATACATATTTTTGGGATGATGGCTATTAGCAATTAGCTCAATTACACCAGGGTGTGCAGGCCCATCCAAAATGAAGAAAAGTAAATAGTAGTTTTAATTTCTTATACATTATAAAACAATAAATCTCTATCTGAGGCCATACCAACCTTACATATTGTTACCGTAGAGGGATCTTGAAGTCTTGATCCTTTTCAACTCCTAGAGTGTTGTTAGGATAACTTCAGGAGGGGTTTTCAGGTCTGGGGTCACCAGGGATTGCCAGCTTCCAGATGGGGCACAACAAAGAGATCTCCCAGAATCACAGCTGTATCTTCAGGCTACTGAGGTCAGTCACCTTGGAGAAAACAACTGCTTTGGAGGGTGACTCTGTGGCATTATACCCCACTGATGTACCTCCTCAAATCCCGGCCTTCCCAGGCTCCACCCCAAATCTCCAGGAATTTCCTAGCCTGAGAGGCATCTATGTCTGTACGCAGACCATTAATAGCATCTGAGGTACTGGAAGTGGGGGGCAATTTGTGTGGCGCAGAGCTTTTTTTTGTAGTAGGAATCCTTTGCATTTTAGGCCACACACCCCTGATGTAGCCAATCCTCTATGAGTACAGGGCCTACTGTAAGCTCTAGGAGGACTGGCTACGAATGCCCTCAGCCTACACTAAAATAGATAAATAAGTACAGGTGGAGAGGGGAAATGGTGAGGCAGTGGAGGAGGAAGGGTATAGAGTAGGATTTTACACTCTAGTTTCCTGTAGACTTGTGGGTTGTGTCCCAGGAATTCAGGGATTGAGGAGCTGAGGGAACTCAGCAGAGATGTAATTTCACAGAGTCCACTCTCCAAAGCTGCCATTTTCTCCAGGGGAATTGATCTCTGGAGATCAGTTGTAATGCTAGGAGATCTCCAGGCCCCATTGGAAGTTGGCCTCCCTAGTATGAAGTCCCTGGAGCAATGTCACCCCCCCTGTCATTACCACTTCTAGAACAATGTATAATGGTCCAGGTCTCTAACAAGAGAAGATGGATGGCCAGTAAACCATAGCAAGGAAAGAATTCAGAAAAGAGACTCCCTTCTTTGACATTAACTGTTCTCTGTTGCTGTTAAAGAAACAAAGAGAAAAACAGAATACCGGGAACCAATTCCTTGATTTGAAGAGATAGGAGTGTTTTTGCTTCTTTTTAAAAAAAGAACTGCTTCAAAATAATGTCCAACTCACACAAAGGCCAAGTTGTCATTTCCACACAAATCAAGACTCCAGGCCAAGGATAGAAAAATAAACAGGATTTTCAAATTCTTATTTTAATTAACTTGGGGGTGGTGGTGGGGGGGGGGGGGAAGAAAACTCCCTCTGCAAATAGTGGAAAAATTCAGTTTGGATCCATCATTACTGAATTATCCTAAAGTTTAACCACTGCCACTCCATGAGATAATGTTACATTTCGTCTCATCAAAAATACATGGCTCAGTGGTAGAACATCAGCTTGGCATACAGAAAGTCCCAGGTTCAATCTCCAGCATAGGGTTGGCAAGTCTCAGAAATGCTCTAGGATTTGCAGAAAAACTCTGTGGTATCATAGAGTTTTTAGTGCGAGTCCTAGAGTGTCCCTGGCATGCGCCGCCTGAGATCCTAGAGTGCCCTCGGTAGGAGCTTAGCAGTCCTACTCCAGCATCTCCAGTTAGAAGGCTGAGGTAATAGGTAATGAGAATAACATTAGGTGGGGATGAGAGAGCTCTGACAGAAACTGCTCTGGAGAGGAACCACTCTGAGAGTTATGACTGACCCAAACTTACTCCAGCAGTTGAATGTGGAGGAGTGGGGAATCAAACCCAGCTCTCCCAGGTAAGAGTCCATTACACCATACTGGCTCTTCCTGCTGGATCAGACGAGTGGTCCATATTGTTTGACATCCCGACTCACAATGCAGACAACAAGTTGTCCTGGAGGGTCAACAAACTGGGTATAGAGACCAAGCTCTTCCTTGATGTTGCCTACTACCACTGGGTTTCATTGGTTGAACACGGAGGCTCCCTTTACTCACCATGACTGGTGGCTACTGATGGACGTTTCCTCCATGAATTTGTCTAACCCCCTTTTAAATGCCATCTATGCTCGTGGCCATCACTATATTCCCATCAGCACATTTCAACGTTTATTTACCCATTGAGTAAATAAGTACCTCCTTTTGTCCATCCTGTATTTATTTTTTTTTGCCATTAAGTCTTAGCCAACTTCCCTCTCATGGATTGCTGCCTTGTCATGGTGAGAGGGCTTGCGCGGTTCAATGAGGCTGTGGGCTATGCCATGCAGGGCCACCCAAGATGGACAGGCCACAGCTGAGAACCCAAACTAAATGTGATCCACTGGAAAAGGAAATGGCAAACCACTCCAGTATCCTTGCCAAGAAAATCCCATGAACCGAAACAAAAGGCTAAAAGATATGGCTCTGGAAGATGAGCCCCTCAGGTCAGAAGGTGCCCAATATGTTACTGGGGAAGCGCGTTCAAGTAACCACAGAAAAAATGAAGTGGCTGGGCCAAAGCCGAAAGGACGCTCAGCTGTGGATGTGTCTGATGGGGAAAGAACAGTCCGATGCTGCAAAGAACAATACTGCATTGGAACGTGGAATGCAAGATCTGTGAATCAAGGTAAGCTAGATGTGGTCAAACAAGAGTTGGCAAGACTGAACATCGACATCTTGGGAATCAGTGAACTAAAATGGACGAGAATGGGTGAATTTAACTCAGAGGATCACTACATCTATTATTGTGGCCAAGAGTCCCGCAGAAGAAATGGTGTGGCCTTTATAGTTAACAAGAGAGAGAGGAAGGCAGTAATGGGATACAATCTCAAAAATGACAGAATGATCTCAGTCCGTATCCAAGGCAAACCATTCAATATCACAGTAATCCAAATCTATGCCCCAGCCACTGATGAATAACAGGCTGAAGTGGACCAGTTCTATGAAGATCTACAACACCTTCTAGAATTAACACCAAAAAAGGATGTCCTCCTCATCATAGTGGACTGGAATGCCAAAGTAGGAAGTCAAAAGGTGACTGGAACAACTGACAAGTATGGCCTTGGAGAACAAAATGAAGATGGGCAAAGGCTAATAGAGTTTTGTCAAGAGAACAAGCTGGTCATAGCGAACACCCTCTTCCAACAACCTAAAAGGTGACTCTACATGTGGACATCACCTGATGGGCAACACAGAAATAAGATTGATTATATACTCTGCAGTCAAAGATGGAGAAGCTCCTTACAATCAGCAAAAACAAGACCTGGAGCTGACTGCGGCTCAGATCATGAGCTGCTCATCAAAAAATTCAGGCTTAAACTGAAGAAAACTGGGGAAGCCATTAGGCCATTCAGGTTTGACCTTGATCACATCCCTTATGAATATACAATGGAGGTGAAGAATAGGTTTAAGGAACTAGAGTTGATAGACAGAGTGCCTGAAGAACTATGGACGGAGGTTCGTGACATTGTACAGAAGGCAGCAATCAGCGCCATCCCAAAGAAAAAGAAATGCAAGAAAACAAAGTGGCTGTCTGATGCTTTACAAATAGCTGAGGAAAGAAGGAAAGTGAAAGGCAAAGGTGAAAAGGAAAGAGTCACCCAACTGAATGCAGATTTCCAGAGAACAGCAAGGAGAGATAAGGAGGCCTTCCTGAAGGAACAATGCAAAGCAATAGAGGAAAATAATAGAATGGGAAGGACAAGAGATCTATTCAAGAAAATTGGAGAAATCAAGGTTTGTGCAAAGATGGCCATGATAAAGGACAAAAATAGTAGGGACCTAACAGAAGCAGAAGAGATCAGGAAGTGGTGGCAAGAATACACAGAGGAATTATACAAGAAGGATCTCAATGTCCCGGACAACCATGACAGTGAAATCGATGAACTTGAGCCAGACATCCTGGAGACTGAAGTCAAATGAGCTTTAGAAAGCATTCCTAACAACAAAGCGAGTGGAGATTATGGTATCCCAGTTGAGCTATTCAAAGTCCTAAAAGATGATGCTGTTAAAGTGATGCACACATTATGTCAACAAATTTGGAAAACACAACAGTGGCCACAGGATTGGAAAAGATTGGTTTATATTCCAATCCCAAAGATGGGTAATGCCAAGGAATGTTCAAACTATCATACCATTGCACTCATTTCACATGCCAGCAAGGTCATGTTAAAGATCCTACAAGCTAGGCTTCAGCAGTATGTACATCGGGAACTACCAGAAGTTCAAGCTGGGTTTTGGAGAGGTAGAGGAACTAGAGATCAAATGGCCAACATTCGATGGATTATGGAGAAAGCACGGGAGTATCAGAAAAATGTCTATTTCTGCTTCATTGACTATGCTAAAGCCTTTGATTGTGTGGATCAAAACAAACTGTGGCAAGTCCTTAAAGAGATGGGAGTACCAGACCACCTCACATGTCTCCTGAGAAACCTGTATAAGGGTCAAGAAGCAACTGTCAGAACGGGATATGGAACAACTGATTGGTTTAGAATAGGAAAAGGAGTTCGACAAGGATGTATATTGTCACCCTGCTTATTTAATTTATATGCAGAGTACATCATGCGGAATCCTGGCCTGGATGAAGCACAAACTGAAATTAAGATTGCCAGGAAAAACATTAGCAACCTCAGATATGCAGATGACACTACTCTAATGGCATAATAATAATAATAATAATAATAATAATAATAATAATAATAATAATAATAATAATAATAATTATTATTATTATTTATACCCCGCCCTCCCCGCCGAGGCAGGCTCAGGGTGGCTAAGAAGAAGGGTCGCCACTTGTTTCCCGCCTTTCGCCACCGATAGGAGCCTCAAAGCGGGTCACAACCACCTCCCCCTCCTCTCCCCACAACAAGCACCCTGTGAGGTAGGTGGGGCTGAGAGAACGTGACTGGCCCGTGGTCACCCAGCAGGTTTCGTAGGGTGGGAGATGGGGAATCGAACCCGGTTGATCACGCCAGCTCCGAAGCCACCGCTTTCCCCCGCTACGCCCCGCCAGAAAGTGAGGAGGACCTAAAGAACCTCTTGCTGAGGGTGAAAGAGGAGAGCACAAAAGTGGACTTGAAACTCAACATCAAAAAACTAAGATCATGGCATCTGGCCCCATCACACTTTGGCAGATAGAAGGGGAAGACATGGAAGTAGTGACATTTCTGGGATCCAAGATCACTGCAGATGGTGACTGTAGCCATGAAATTAAAAGATGTTTGTTCCTTGGGAGGACAGCTATGGCGAACCTGGGCAGTATAATAAAAAGTAGAGACATCAGCCTGCCAATAAAAGTCCGTATAGTCAAAGCGATGGTATTCCCAGTAGTAATATATGGCTGTGAGAGCTGAACCATAAGGAAGGCCGAGCACAGAAGAATAGATGCTTTTGAGCTGTGGTGAAGGAGAAGAATCTTGAGAGTCCCTTGGACTGCAAGAAAATCAAATCAGTCAGTACTAAGGGAAATCAACTCAGACTGTTCCCTGGAAGATCAGATGCTGAAGCTGAAGCTCAAATACTTTGGCCACCAAATGAGAATGCAGCACTCCCTGGAGAAGATTCTGATGCTGGGAAAGTCAGAAGGCAAAAGAAGAAGGGGACAGCAAAAGCTGAGATGGCTGGACAGCGTTACTGATGTAACAAACACGAATTTGGGCAGACTTCGGAGGATGGTGGAAGACAGGAGGGCCTGGTGTGACTTTGTCCATGGGGTTGCAAAGAGTCGGACTTGACTGTGCATCTGAACAAGAACAACATAGCCAATTTATGGTAACATAGCCAATTTATGGTAACCCGTAGGTTTTTCAAGGCAAGAGACATTCAGAGGTGGTTTGTAATTGCCTACCTCACATAGCTACCCTGGCATTCCTTGGGGGTCTCCCATCCAAATGTTAACCAAGGCCGATCCTCCATAGTTAATGCAATCAGGCTAATTTAGGCCAAGCAGATCAGCACTGTTCTACCTATCACCCATTTTAAAACTGGAGGCACTCCTTGAAAATCCCTTAGAACAGTGGCTCCCAACCTTTTTGGCACCAGAGACCACGGTACCAGTCTGCGGCCGAGTGGTTTGGGGCCCCTGCCTTAGAAGATCCCTTAGAATAAGTGTTACTTATCTAACCTCCGTATGGCAGGGAACACCAATCAAAGTTGCTGACAGGATCATAAAACAGATTTTTTTTTCACTATAAGAATCCTATCACAAAACCCCAGCTGTAAGCTGTCTAGTGTGTTTGGGGTTTCCACATGATTTACTGATTGTAAAACTATATTCTCAGATCCTCAGCCAGTGGAAGTTCTCAAGGCAGCTTGTGAAACATAAACATTGCCTGCAGTTTGAACTTTGAAAAGGTAGCCAATCCTAATGTTTTCAAATCAGCAAAGAAGAAAAATGCCCAGGTAAACAACGTTTTCACCTGGCAACAGAAACAAGTTTGGCACCACTTGAGGAGCTGACATAAGGGCAGGCCTCAGATTCAGTGGGAGCTCACAGGAGCACAGCTCCTGAACCTTTCTGAGAATTCCCCCTCCTCCTTCTGAGAGTTCCACCTCCTTGTCCAATGAATAGTAGGTGCAGCTGCATAACAATCCCTGGATGAGCTCCACCACCTTTTTTCCTACAAAACGACCCCTGTGTAAGGGCATTTCATAATTGGCAGGGGGGACAACTGAAAACGCCCTTTCATTATTAATATTTCTCCTTTGATAATGGATGCTGCAGAGGGTTCACCTTGGTCCCCCCCATGGCACCAGGTTCATTCCTTATTGGGAGTTTGGAAATTTTCAGGCTGTCCCAAGTGATGCCCAACCAAATGAGAGCAAGAAAAATGTATGTTCCAAAGACAGTACAAATGTTACATATAATGATGATGATGATGATGATGATGATGATGATGATGATGATGATGATGATAATAATAATAATAATAATAATAATAATAATAATAATAATAATAATAATAATAATAGGAGAGGTATTACCTGAATCATGAGATTCTGTGAGCCATGCTAATTTTAATTTTGTAATCAGGCCCTCAGTGTGTGAAATTTGGATTTGAAGTGAAATTATTGCCTGAAGAAGAAGCCTGAAATGTTGGACTTATCTGGAATTCGTATTGTTTTGTTACACTAAGATCTGCAATCTGCATCTCTCTTCTTGGAACCAATCCTCCACTCCACAAGCTATTTCTACATTTTGCTTGGACTTCCATTTTCTGCTCTGTTTGATAAAAAGAGGAGGCAATCCTGTTCCATGTTTGCTTGAATTTATTATCACAGGAATTGAATTAATGTATTATTATAATACAGTATCATTATATGTAACATTTGTAGCATCTTTGAAACATAGATTTTTCTTGCTCTCATTTAGTTGATACTTTCTGTATTCTCCTCAAGTGATGCTCAGCCTGGTAAACTATGGGAGGGTTGGGGGCAAGAAAGTGACTGTGTGTGTGCAACTTCGGCAGTAGGGTTGCTCTAGGAATTGCCAGACCCTACCTCACTTCTGGTTTTTCTTGGAAGTGATGGGGTTTTTTTTTGGTGTCTTAAATTTCCTCCTTCCACCGCTCAGAGTAAGGAATGCCAGCTTGCAGCTGAGACCTGGGGATCCCCTGGAATTACAGCTCATCTCCAGGCTACAGAGATCAGTTCCTCTGGAGAAAATGGCTGCTGTGGCACTGTACTCCACTGAGGTCCCTGTCCTCCCCAGGCTTCATTGCTAAATCTCCAGGAGTTCCCCAACCTGGATTTGGCAACCCTATCCCCCATCCCTGCTGGTTGCCAGGGGTAACCTCGTGGTGGAAGCCACAGAAGGCTGTCGGCGGGGTTTTTCCTTCCAGAGTGAGAGGCCTGGCAGTCCCACCACTTGTTGGCTTATCTACTTCCCTCTTCTCCCAGATTAACCCTTTCTTTGGTCATCTCCCCTTGATTGGTAGAGTATAAGCAGACCGAGGAGCGGGACTCCAGCCCTTTATGCCACCAGAGTAGGGCTGCCAAGCTCCCAGGAGGTTCCCAACCCACCGGCCCACATTGGGCCAGCGGGGGTAACCTCCCCTTACATCGCTGCCACGATGCCATCACCAGGAAGTGATGTCATTGTGCTGCCAATGGTGTGCAGTGGCCGCTCTAGATGTTTCCGGGAAAACTCTATGGTTTCCCCAGACACTCTAGCCATTTGGGAGGGAAAACTCTATGGTACAACAGGTGCGAATTTCCCCCGCTCCGGGACAAAGAGGACTTGGCAACCCTACTCCAGAGCCTCCTGCTGACTCTGCCTCCTTAATGTGTTGACCACTGTGTTCAGCTCTTCTCCAGGGTGAACAAGTGGGTTCCCTTTTGCACCCTCAAAAATGAAGGAGTCAACTGGCTCTTTCCCTTACTTTACCTTCAGTTAATGTGATGGACATAGTATAGGCAGGTTAAAGATATCAGATTTCTTGCATGCAAGTTATAAAGGCTTGATAAAAGAATCATGCACCCATTGCACATGGCTTATAAGCATCAGGACTGACCAAAAGAAACAAAATAGATTGCAATCCTTCTTGCCCTGGCTGGACGGGACATCTCCCTAAATGATATAATTAGAGGAACAGGCACTTAATTCTTTAAGAAGTATCATTACCTTGAGTGTGAGGTTTGGGGTTTTTGTGGCTACACAGGGTCCAAATGGACTAGGGCTGCCAAGCCCCTGGTCCAGGCGGGGATTCCCCCACCCAGGAGATTCCCAACCCACTGGCCCACATTGGACCAGCGGGGGGAACCTCCCCCTATGTTGCCGGTGAGATGATATCACCCGGAAGTGACGTCATTGCGCCAGCGACATCGCGCACAGCTGCTCAAGGCATTTCCGAGAAAACTCTATGATTTTTCCGGACGTTCTAGCCCAGGGGTGTCGAACGCATTTGTTATGAGGGCCGAATCTGACATAAATAAGACCTTGTTGGGCTGAGTCGTGTCAGGCCAAGCCGTGTGTGTACCTATTTACAATTAGGTAGCAGAGATATAAACTTTATAAAGAACACAGACAAACACTATATATATATATATTTAAAAAACACTTAAACATGCTTAAAGCCTTAGCAATCAGTCTTAAAGGTGCTTTCTTTGTATTTATCCTGTGGGATCCAGGGAACTGGGCAAAGGAAGCTCTGGCTCTTTCCTTCCCTCCCCAGGGAACCAGGAAGCGGGAGACCCAGCCAATAGAAGGAAGAGAGGCTTGGCTTAGTAGCTCTACTGTGCAGTTGAGAGAGCAAGGGAGGCACCTCAGCCAATGGAGAAAATAGAGGCTTCTCTCTGTAGTTCCTGTGTAATTGAGCAGGCCTGGCAAAGCAAGCTGTGATGCAGAAGGAACCAAGAGAGAGAGAGAGAGGGAAGCAGATGACAGCCAGTTGCTCGGGGGCTTGATAGGAGCTCTCCTGGGGCCCCTGGGCTGCATGCTTGACACCCCTGCTCTAGCCATTTGGGAGGGGAAACTCTATGGTACAATAGGTACCATAGAGTTTTCCCCTTCCAAATGACTAGAGCATCCGGGAAAACCATAGAATTTTTCTGGAAATGCTTAGAGTGGCTGTGTGTGACATCGCTGCTGCAATGACATAACTTTCGGGTGATGTCATGGCATCGCGTGCACGCAAAGTACACGTGAGGAAGTCCCCCGCTGGAGAACACAGGGGACTTGGCAACCCTAAAATGGACTCCCTTGGACATGTGGCCAAAATGGACTCCCTTCATGCCAGCCAACATGAGTCTAGAGTAAGGGTGCCAAACATGTGGCCCGAGGGCTAGATCAGGCCTCCGGGGGGCTCCTATCAGGCCCACAAGCAACTTATTGTCATCTGCTTCCTTCTCCCTCTCTTGTTTCCTTCTGTATCACAGCTTGCTTTGCTAGGCTTGCTCAATCACACAGGAGCTACAGAGAGAAGCCTCTAGTTTCTCCGTTGGCTGACCAGCACATGAAGCAACATATGTACAAAAGCTCACAATTCATGTTTTCCCCTGGGTCTTAGGCTCAAAGCATTGACCATGAGAGTTCTGTAATGAATGTCAATAAGTCATAAGTAGGTTTGCAACTTAACAGACGCACACCTGAACAACACTTGAACAGCCTACTCCAGATTGTTTCAGAACAGAGATTTTTTCCAGATGATATGATAATTCAGAGCAAGAAGTGTCAGTTATCAGAAACTGTTAAATAAAGAAAATATTGCAAGAGTGCTAATCTTTTATGCATGTTTTAAGTTTTTTAAAAAATATTTAATTGTGTTTGTGTGTGTCCTTTATAACATTTACATATCCACTACCTGGCATTATATTTTATGACACGCATGGCCCGGCCTGACAAGGTTTCATTTATGTCAGATCCAGCCAGTTTGGTGTAGTGGTTAAGTGTGTGGACTCTTATCTGGGAGAACTGAGATTCCCCACTCTTCCACTTGCACCTGCTGGAATGGCCTCGGGTCAGCCATAGCTCTGGCAGAGGTTGTCCTCGAAAGGGCAGCTGCTATGAGAGCCCTCTCCAGCCCCACCCATCTCACAGGGTGTCTGTTGTGGGGGAGGAAGGTAAAGGAGATTGTGAGCCACTCTGAGACTCTTCGGAGTGGAGGGCGGGATATAAATCCAATATCTTCTTCTTCTTCTTCTTCATAACAAATCAGTCCGACACCCCTGGTCTAGAGCAATGGAAGAGAGCCTGGGAAGAGACAGCGTCGCTATTGGGTCTGGAAAACTTATAACCAGTGCCCCCTGTAGTTGGAATGATCATTTCCCTCTTACTGCTTGCCAGAAGGAGGTAAAATAGATAGCTCTCTTTTGTCTTCCACCCCTGTATAACTGGGGTTGCTCCTTTCTTTCATTTTACACTGACCATGTCCATTTGGAATGATGATCCTGAGTGAGGAGTCAGCTTACAGCCTGCTAATATGTTCTTAGCATTTTATAAGCCCTGAGAGATGAACATTACTTTCTTAACAACTGCGCAAAGTAGGCCAAGGTCAGTGAACGTTAACAGAAAATTGTGGCTAACGAACTGAGCCCTGTAGGCCAATATTGTAATATAGACATTTGTTGTGAAGGAAGTACACCAAGCTGAGCTCTTAATTGAGCTAGAACTTGCCGAGCTTTTTTTGTAGCAGGAATTCCTTTGCCTATTAGGCCACACCCCCTGATGTAGCCAATCCTCCAAGAGCTTACAGGGCCTACTGTAAGCTCTTGTAGGATTGGATATATCAGGAATGTGTGGCCCAATACGCAAATTAGTTCCTGCTACAAAAAAAGCCCTGGTTAGAAGTAAAAGAAGAAACACCTACAGTGAGCTCTTATCGTAATACCTCAAGATTCACCATGCCAGCGCTGTGACGACTCCCTGCATTCAGTGGAGCTGGTTCAAAACCCTTGCCCTGTGCAATATTTGCAATTACATGATCTGAGAGCTCTTCAAGGTTAGGAAATGCCTGGAACTGGCACTTGCAGAGTTGAAGTGTGGAAAATGTCACTTTGAAATCTAGAAAACTGTTAGGGAAGAATGCCAAGATATCCCAAGGGACAACTGGAGAGGAGCAGCCAACTGCCTCCTTCCCCAGCACTAACTGAGGTCACCAAATGCACGTTAAGTTTATTTCCTTCTGAGAACAAGACTTCCCAGAATTCAGGCAGGGTCCTGCTCCTTTCCCATTTGTAAGCTGCCTTAGTTCTAGTTTGTTACATAACTGGGATGTTTTCTTTTGACTTGAGCAGCTGCCACTGAATGTCCGCAAAGGCCCTGAGGAACTTAAAATCCTGTCATGAAGAGATTTAGGCCTAGTTCACACAAACAACAAACTGGGTGGCAAGTCTGCCCAGGGGCTGCGCTATGGATTTGTCTCCAACGTGCTATGCCAGACCTAGGGTGGCCAAACTTGCTCAGGAGCTGCACTTGGCTCTTTCACACATATTGTACAGCTCCTGAAAGGCAAGGAGGAACTTAACGCAGGCTTACTCTCCAGTAAGGGTGCTTAGCATTGGGACCCCAGTTAGTCTCTGAGGTCTGACCCATGCATAGGTGAGTATTTTTGCCATGTGTGAAGTGGGGAAGGAGGGGAAATAGGCAGCCTTGCAAGCTCTTCTCCTTCACCACAGAGTTTGCCCAGAGACCTAGAGTGGGGAAAGATAGCACAAGAGCTGAGGGAGCCATTGGAAGGAGGGATGGAATTAAAGAGAGCGGTGCAGGGCTCACCCTTAGTTTCATAGCTCTTGTAGGAGCTGTATTTACTAACTTTGGTATCAAGGCAAAGAGAGATGCATAATGGTGAAAATGGAAGTCAGCGATTTATGTGGTACATTTATGTTTCCTTCTCCCACTGGTGCCAAAAATAACTCCCTCACCTTTCCCTATGCTGGTCTTATGGGGACTGTTATTTCCAGCTTTTGTTTTGTGCCCGAGATAATTGTTCACTAGCTTGAATGCAAGGACATAAGGCAAGATAGAAACATTTTTATAAATACAATGGAAACATCAACGATCAAAACCCTATGTATTGTAAGAGTATGGGCAGAATTTAGATTTTCCATTCCCCTGTCAGGGGGAGAGGAAGGATCCCCATGGGGTTCCCTACTCTGAGCTCCTGTTGCCTGCTGCCACTCCAAGTGGAGGGGGAAGAAAAATAACCAACCAACTAAACAAACCCAATGATGTCCTCTGTACTGTTACTAGGCCAAGCGCCCGGGTTGGGTGAGGGTTCTGCCCTGGAGGTTCCCAACCTGCTGGCCCACATTGGGCTGGCAGGAGGAACCTCCCCCGATATTACCGGTGACGTCAGTGATGTCAGTGTGCCGGTGACGTCTCTCGCCGGCCGCTCTAGGCGTTTCTGGAAAAACTCTATAGTTTTTCCGGACAATCTAGCAATTTTGGAGGGAAAACTTTATGGTACAATAGGTACCATAGAGTTTTTCCCTCCCAAATTGCTAGAATGTCCAGGAAAACCATAGAGTTTTCCCGGATATGCCTAGAGTGGACGGCAAGCAATGTCGTCGGTGCGATGATGTTACTTCTGGGTGATGTCATCGTGCTGCACATTGCGCACGTGAAAAAAGTCCCCCGCCAGAGGCCGCCCTAACTATTACATCATTTCTGGGGACAACCCAGAACTGATGGTAAGTAGATCTAGGAATTGCAATTTCCAGCAATTCCCAGGACTACATTTCTAGGTATTCCCTAGAAATGACATCTTCTCTCCTGTCCTGCTATTGGCTCTAGGGGTCCCAACCCTCCCGCCCTGGCGGGGGGGCCCCGGGTTAGCACCCCCTTCTCCCGCTGTCCCAAAAAACAAAAGCGGGGGAGGGAAGGAGGCGAACGGCGCAAAGGCCGCGAGTCCGGGTCGGTCAGAGGCTGCTGAGCCCGTCTTGAGAGCAGCAGCAAGTTGAAGGCCTGGCTAGAAGAGGCGGCAGCGGCGCACAGCGGCGGCGTCAGCCTGCTCCGCTCCCCTCCCCTGTCCCCTCCCCTCTGAGGTCAATCAGAGAAGGGGAGGGGGCAGGCCAGGAGTCAGGCAGTAAGAGCGGGCAGCGGCGGCGGGGCCTGTTGCTTCCCTCCAGTCCTCTAAGGTGAGGGGGAAGGGCAGGCCAGGACTCACGGCAGTAAGAGCGGGCAGCGGCAGATGAATCCCTCCCAGTCTTGCAACAGCAGATTTGAGGGCAAAAGGGACCTGGGCTCAGGGCTGTCAGTGGTTTCATTTGGTGGAGCCGGTGTCTGTGTGTGTGCGCGAGTGCGGATGCACGCAAGATAATTCCCGGGCCTTTCTGCAAAACCGCATTGGGTGAGATTCTCCACCTGCCCTCTTTCTCTCTCTTTCTGTCAGCTCCGTTTTCTCTCCCTTCCCCCCCCCTACATTTTGTGAACTAAAGATGAAAGACAGGAGGGGAGAACGTTCAAGGAATTGCCCACATGAGCTGCATCAGTCCGAGGCTTTGGGAAAGGAATTTCAACAGTCTCCCTAGAATTCAGTCCCAGCACACGTTTCCCTTTCCAAAGAACTGTTGGGTGGAGGTTTTCCCTAAGAAGGAAGGAAGGAAATGCTCCCTCTTCCCCCCTGCCTTGCAGACACACTTCTCAGTGCCGCTTCCCTTTGGGAGGAAGAAGAGAAGGGCTGATCTGGCAAAGCAATTCAAAATTGGGTCAGTTTGTTTGCACCAGTCAGAGATGCATGGCGAGAGGAGGCAGGTCAGTAGGGCTGTGCTGGTGTCTGTGCTAGGATTGCCAATCCCCAGGTGGGGGCAGGGGATCCACTGATTTGGAGGCCCTCCTCCCGTTTCAGGGTCGTCAGAAAGCGGAGGGGAGGGGAGGGAAATGTCTGCTGGGAACTCTGTTATTTCCTATGGAGATTTATTCCCACAGAAAATTATGGAGAATTGATCTGCAGATATCTGGGGCTCTGGGGGGGGCTGTTTTGGGGGTAGAGTCACCAAATTTTCAATATAGCATCTAGTGCCTATCCCCAAAATACCCCCCAAGTTTCAAAAAGATTGGACCAGGGGGTCCAATTCTATGAGCCCCAAAAGAAGGTGCCCCTATCCTTCATTATTTCCTATGGAAGGAAGGAATTGAAAAGGTGTGCTGTCCCTTTAAATGTGATGGCCAGAACTCCCTTTGGAGTTCAATTATCTTTGTCACAGCCTTGATCTTGGCTCCACCCCTAATGTCTCCTGGCTCCACCCCCAAAGTCTCCTGGCTCCACCCCCAAAGTCCCCAGATATTTCTTGAATTGGACTTGGCAACCCTAATTGGCTCTCACTTAGGGCTGGCTCTAGGCAAAGCTAACTTCTGCCCCCGCCCCCCTGCACTGATAACTAATTTTGAAAAATGAATTGTAGCACCCAATTCAGTGCCCACAGAAGACTGGTGTCCTAGGCATTTGCCTAGTTTGCTTAGTGGCAAGGACGGCTCTGCTCCCACCATGTCCCCATCCTCACCCTTCCTGCTGCTTGCCAGTCTTGGCCTAGCAATCCTAGCTGGATTTTACTACTCCACATAGCTAAATTAAGAACTTTAACTTGCTCTTCTTCTTCCAGAAGATGGCTTCCTGCACTAGAAAAGGTTTCCAGGCTTAGTGGTGATAAGCATGGTGTTTGGCTCCTCTGTAAAGTGAAGGTTTAACAATAGCTCAAATCCTAACTATCGATAAGCTAGTTCTAACCAGTATATTCCAGGAGACACATCCATTCATGGGAAGGGAGGGATTTCTACTTAGGGTCTAAGCCTGTAGATTTATAAAAAGATTCTGTAAAAGAGGAATGCAAAAACAATGCAGAGTGACAATCACTCTTTTAAAAAATATTAAAATTCTCAGGTAACATCTGTTAAACACAAAATGTTCTTTTTGTGTGCTTTGGTGACCGTGAGTGCAAATTATTGTGACGACTCATGGCATTGTAACCCAGGACATCAACTAGGGCAACTGCACAATCATTGCGTAAGGACTGGCAGGCTATGAAATGTATTTTGTACCACATTTCCTTGGTAACAGAGTGCATTTTACATTAATAAATATTTTTAAAATACCCTCAGGAAATGATATTTTATATCGTACTTAGCCAGTATTAATGTTCAGTAATTTTGTTTTTACAGTGTCTGAATCAATATTGTTAAATGGCCATCATGTTTGGTTAGCTTTTGTATTCTATTATGGATGGAATTAAAATTGGCTGGAAGAAACAACAACAATAACATCCGGGCTTAGCCACAAATTTTGTCCCAAGCATGAGGTCTGATACTTCAGACTAAAACAGAACAGGATTACAACAGATGGAGTTCCTATAGTGTGTTGTGCTCTGTAAATCTGTTAACGTATGGGCTTGTGAATGATCTCACATTCTGCACAGCAGGGCTTTTTTTGCAGAAAAAGCCCAGCAGGAATTCATTTGCATATTAAGCCACACCTCCTGACACCAAGCCAGACGGAACTGAGTTCCTGTGTGTTCCTGCTAAAAAAAAAAGTCCTGCTGCCCAGCCTGTACACTAGAACATCATATACAAAATGTTAAGACTGCTTAGTTTAGAATGACTTTAACAGATGATTAGACAAATTTATGGAGGGCAGGTTGAGCAATGGCTATCAGCTATGATGATGAAATAGAACCAACGTTTTCAGAGTCAGTAATCCACAGGATATCAGTGCTGTGGAGCAACAATACAGGGAGGTCTGTATTGCCCATCTGAGTGTATCTGGTTGGCCACTGGGGGAAATAGGATGCTGGACTAGATGGAGTATTGATCTGATTCAGCACAGCTGCTCTTATGTTGGTCTTATTGAAATTTTAGGTGTCAAAAAGGTGAAAGAAGAATGAAAGACAATTTGTTTTTGGCTTTTACAGTGGAAGATGTTGGTAAGACAAGCTGGAACAGCATTTTTTGACTAAAGAAGTCAAACAAAAGTGACAAGAAATGAAATTTGGAGGGGAGGGTTCACAAACAAGGTAGCAATTCAAAAATGCAGATGCAGACACACGAGGATTTTGGAAAGTTCAACTGTAAATTGCAAATTTCTTAAGAAACGATTTTGTCCTCTTACTGTCAATATAAGGCTAAATTTGAGAAAGAGATCCAAGAAGAGCCAGGAAATTAACTGAAGATCTTCTCTGGGAAAATATAATTGATTACTTAGTTACATAAGAGATTTGTATCTTACCAGTCTATGCTCAAGGGTAGCTTTGACAAAGGACAAGAATACAAAACCCATTAGACAAACAATGGCCATTATGAAAACCACTTAAAATCACAGTGAAATGGATAGAGCACCGGTAAGTAATAAAAGAAACACACAACTCAGAATTAACTATGCAGTCTGAAAGAGTCCTTCTATGTCCCTTGAAATCCATGGGGTTAGACAAGTGTAACTCTGCTGAGGATTACATTGTAAATCACCATGAAATATCTCATCATCCCAGTTATATGGTAAAAGACTTCTTTAAAAGGAATTCTCCGTGCCACCCCCATGAAAATTTATGGAAAGCATTATGAAAGATACAATCATTACATGTGTGTTTTTCCTTGACTTGCTGAAGAAGAATTGGCATGGCTATTGACATTCTGTTTCCCCAAATATTTGGAATTCTTTAAAATCATCAATATATATATATGTGGATAGCAGTAATCTAGTAGTCATGATGTTTCTGGGCTTGCAAAAAGGCTTTTGATGAACATAAGAAAAGCCCTGCTGAATCAGACCAGTGCTTCCTGTAGTTCAGCATCCTGTTTCACACAGTGGCCAAACAGTTACCCTGGAGGGCAAACAGGACTTCAAAGCTGAAGAGCCAGTTTGGTGTAGTGGTTAAGTGTGCAGACTCTTATCTGGGAGAACTGAGTTTGATTCCCAACTTCTCCACTTGCAGCTGCTGGAATGGCCTTAGGTCAGCCATAACTCTCGTAGGAGTTGCCCTTGAATGGGCAGCTGCTGTGAGAGCCCTCTCACCCCATCCACCTCACAGGGTGTCTGTTGTGGAGGGGGGGGAGGTAGAGGAGATTGTGACCACTCTGAGGAGTGGGAAATATATCCAATATCATCATCATCATCATCTTTTTCTCCTCCTCCTCCTCCTCTTCACAACAGATAATTCTGTCAGCCAGACTGTATGAAGCTGCTAAGAAAACTCCAGGTGGCTTCTTTTGGTTCTGCCATCTCTCTGCTAGCACGCTATGGCTTTCCTAACCATTTAACAGCTAGCCCACTGGTTAGTAATAATATTTATCCATTTTGCATTCTGAGAACACTTGACGCTGAAAAGTCACTAATAAAGAAGTGGCATAAATAATCCATAATTGATGCTCATCAACAACCTATTATGAAAACTTACTGTCATCTATTTATCTATTTTACAGTGATGGCCACTATCTTACATGGTTTTACAAGGATGCAAGACAATTCCATGGAAGAAAGGTTTATTGAGTGCAATTAGTTGGGAGAGTTAAGAAGAAGAGATTGGATTTATACACTGCCCTTCACTACCCAAAAGAGTCTTGGAGAGATTTACAATTTCCTTCCTTCCTCTTTCCACAACAGACATCCTGTGAAATAGGAGGGACTGAAGCAGCTCTGAAGGAGAGAACAGCTCTGAGAGAACTGTGACTGACTCAAGGTCACCCAACTGGCCTTATGCGAAGGAGTGGGGAATCAAACTTTGTTTTCCCAGATTAGAGTCTGTGCAGTTAACCACTACATCAAACTGGCTCTGTGGAACCTCTACGTTCTGAGGTAGAATTCTTCTGAATTTTGTGTCAGGAATCTGATTGGCTGCTGCTGGAATCAGGGTGGTGGACTAGATGGCTCTTTGGCCTGATCCAACAAGGCTATTCTCATGTTCTTAATCTTGTGATCTTATGAATACCAGATGTTGGGGAGAAACAACAGAGGAGAGCTGTTGCCTTGATGTCTCGCTTGTGAGTTTCCTGGAGGCATCTGGCTAGCCACCGTTGAAAACAGGAGATGCTGGACTTGATGTACCTTTGGTTAAATCCAGCAGGGCTTGTACATTTCAAAAAATGAAATACCTTAACATTTGGTCTGAATCTGTGGCTATGGTTTCCTTGTTCTGCCCCCTGCCTTATGCCAGATGTTCCCACTTCTCTTTTCCCACCAATCTGGATATGTAATCTTACCGCTCCCTTCTTGGTCTTTAAAGGTTGTGTTGCTATTTATAAAAATAAAAAATTCTAATAAATTTCAAATAAAAATATGCTGTGATTTATGGGATGCCCTAGTCCAGGGGTAGGCAAACATTTTAGCTTGAAAGCCCCAAAGCCCCCATTAACACTATTGGTGACTGTGTTGTAGGGTTACCAAATTCCAGGTGGTGGCTGAAGATCTGGGGATTACAACTATCTACATGTCCCAGTAGTAATGTAAGGCTGTGAGAGTTGGACCATAAGGAAGGCCGAGTGCAGACGAATAGATGATTTTGAGCTGTGGTGCTGAAGAAGAATCTTGAGTGTCCCTTGGACTGCAAGGAGATCAAATCAGTCAGTCCTAAGGGAAATCAACTCTGACTGTTCCCTGGAGAGTCAGATACTGAAGCTGAAACTTGCAAAGAGTCGGACTTGACTGTGCGACTGAACAACAACAAACATGTGACAGAGATCAGTACACTTAGAGAAACTGGCTGCTTTGGAAGGTGGACTGTATGGCATTATACTCCATGGAAGTCTTTCCCTTCTCCAAACCTTCTCTTCTCTGGCTCTACTAGGGTTGCCAGGTCTGACTCAGGAAATACCTGGGGATTTTGGGGGTGGAGCCAGGAACAAGGGGGTGACAAACACACTTGAACTCCAAAGGGAGTTCTGGCACTTCATTTACAGGGACTTAGCTCCTTTGAAATGCCTTCCTTCCATTGGAAATAATGGATAAGGTAGGGTTGCCAAGTCCCCAGCTTTCTGTACCTATTGTACCATAGAGTTTTCCTTCCCAAATGGCTAGAGCATCTGGGAAAACCATAGAGTTTCCCCAGAAACGCCTAGAGTAGCCCTGCGTGCATGCTGCCATTTTGATTATGTCACTTCCGGGTGATATTACACCAGCGAAGTAGGGGTTGGGAACCTCCCGGGCGAGGGAATTCCTGCCCATACCGGGAGCTTGACAGCCCTAGGCATCTTCTTTTGTGGCTCATAGAATTGGACCCCCTGTTCCAATCTTTTTGAAACTTGGGGGGTGGGTCTGAGGAGAGACACTAGATATTATGCTGAAAATTTGGTGCCTCTACCTCAAAACACAGCCTCTCCAGAGTCCCAGATACCCACAGATCAATTCTCCATTATTCCCTAGGGATACTGGTCTCTGCAGAGAATAATAGAGTACACGGCTGACATTTCCCTCCCCCGCCTCCCGCTTTCTGATAACCCTGAAGCAGGGGGAGGGCCTCCAAACCAGGGGATCCCCTGCCCCAACTGGGGATTGGCAACCCTAGGCTCCACCCCTCTTATCTCTAGGTACTTCCTAACCCAGAGCTGGCAACCTTAGCATGTTGGTATACTGAAAAATGAAAGTTTGTGTGGGTGGGAGGGAGATGATGGTAGGGTTGTGAACCTCCAGTTGGGGCCTGGAAATCTCCTGGAATTACAACTGATCTCCAGAAAACAGATATCAATTCTTCTGGAGAAAATGGCTGCCTTGGAGGGTGGACTCCATGGCATTTAACCTTGCTGAGGTCCATCCCCTCCCCAAACCCTGCTGGAGAGCCAGTTTGGTGTAGTGTTTAAGTGCACAGACTCTTATCTGGAAGAAGTGAGTTTGATTCCCTGGTCCTCCAAGTGCACCTGCTGAAGTGACCTTGGGTCAGTCATAATTCTCTCAGAGCTGTTCTACTCAAGGGTAGTTCTTAGAGAGCTCTCTCAGCCCTGCCTACCTCACAGGGTGTCTGTTGTGGGGAGGGGAAGGGGAAGGAGTCTGTAAGGCACTCTGAGACTCTGAGGGAAGTGTGGTGTATAAATCCAATCTCCTTTTCTTCTTCTTCTTCCCCAGGCTGCAGTGCCAAACCTCCAGGAATTCCTTAGCCTGCAGTTGGCAACTGATCTTCATTAGTCATTCTGAGACTTATTCTTTTATTCTCAGACCAGATGGTCAGATACCACATGAATGGAGCTGGTTTTGTGGGTGTTTGAATATCAGGCTTCCCAGAGTAGAGGACAGCCACCTCTGATTTTACTAAGCCAGGCTATAATTACTCACCAGCAGGAGATGAGAAAGGCAGGGAAGTTACCAAGGGGGGCAGCAATAGTCACCACTGCATGATGACCTCACTTCCAGTACAACCCAGAAGTGCTGGCATCTCACCAAGGCAACACTCTAGCGCAGGGGTGTCAAACATGCAGCCTGAGGGCCAAATCAGGCCCCCAGAGGGCTACTATCAGCCCCCCAAGCAACTAGCTTTTATCTGCTTCCTTCTCCCTCTCTCTTGCTTCCTTCTGCATCATGGCTTGCTTTGCCAGGCTTGCTCAATCACACAGGAGCCACAGAGTGAAGCCTCTGTTTTCCCCATTGGCTGAGGCTTGTCCCCCTCCTGGTCCCCTGGGGAAGGAAGGAAAGAGCCAGAGCTTCCTTTGCCCAGTTCCCTGGATCCCATGGGAGAAATACAACTAAAGCACCTTTAAGACCAATGAGTGCTAATGCTTTAAGCATGTTTTAAGTTTTTTTTTTTTTTTAAAAATCTTTAATAGTGTTTGCCTGTGTCCTTTATAAAGTTTGTATCTCTGCTACCTAATCTTAAATTAGGCCCAGCCCAACATGGCCTGGCTGGAGGCCAGGCCCAAGAAGGTCTCATTTATGTTAGATCTGGCCCTCATAATAAATGAGTTTGACACTCTTGTTCTAGTGCTTGCCCCAAAACTCTATGGAAACAATAGAATTTTGGGGTCAGTACCAGTGCTCCCTCTGAGTGTGAGCTAACTCAGTTTTTTAGCCTCTGGCTCACACATTTTTGTCTTAGCTCAGGAAAAATGGTCCCAGAGCAAATTAATTTATGCAGTAGCTTACAACTTTAACACCAGTGGCTCATGAAGTGAAATTTTTGCTCACAAGACTCCACAGCTTAGAGGGAGCATTGGTCAATACCACTAGAGCATTGCTAGTGCAATGCTGCTGTTTCTGAGTTGTGGCTGCTTGGCTTCTGCTTGCTGACCAGCTGAGTGTGGGTGGACAGCAGCGAAAATTTCTGGGATTTTGCCTGCCATTAGTAGGGACCTGCATAAATTTAACAGATTTTTTGGGGGGGGAGAGGGCTGGTGGTGGTGTGGAGATGAAGAGCTGTTGAACTTCCAGCCCTGCACTTCATTTGGGCAGATGAGCTTTGCCAAAACAACAATCCCCACCAATAACACCTGGAGCTTTGGCAATACACCCAAATACTGCACGCTTCCGCACTGGTGAGAAGGGAAGTGTTTTGGAAACTTGATGGAAAGACAAAGAAAGTGTCCTTTGTAATAGGCTGTCATTAGGCCTCTAATCCCCAATCTGTGTGCCAGGGCACATTGCAAGAGGACTGCTATATGGCACGAGGATTGTATTAATGAAAGTCTCCTGGGAATCCAAAGTACTCATCCTCAGAGGAGGTTGCCGCTGCACATCTATGCTGGCTTTCCAATCCGCCTTGATGGGAGTCCATCGTTCTTCATTGTCTCTGCATCAGATGTGAAACATGATGTGGCAGAACATGCCTGCTCTGACCTGCAGGCTGTATTCCACCCTGCCTTCCTAGGTTTTCCTCAACACCTAGAGAGGTTTTTCTTCTACTCTGAGGTATCCTTTGAACAAAATTGCCCACTGGGAGGGTCAGGATGCCCAGCTTTCCTCCCAAGCTCTGAGGCCTTAAGAACATAAGAGAAGCCATATTGGATCAGGCCAATAGCCCATCCAGTCCAACACTCTGTGTCACACAGTGGCTAAAAAAAACAGGTGCCATCAGAAGGTCCATCAGTGGGGCCAGGACACTAGAAGCCCTCTGTGCCTCTGTGTTTCCTGCAGCCCAGCACCTGGTCACCATGAGGACCACTGACTGCCTTGTGCACCCCCAGAGGAATAACCACTTGTCAACTGACTGCCTTCCCCTGGCACTTCTTTTAAAATAACGTCCAAGATGGTGGAGGTCTATGTGGCACAGAGAACCACTCCCAGCATCAAAGGTTATAAAGTATTTATTAAAAAGCAAATGTTTACAAATATACTTTTAACACAGCATCAGACTGAGCAAGGGATTTCAAAAGAAATGGATAAAACAAAAAACCTCTGTCCTTCTCTCTATACATGCCCTGTCAGATGTTAGAAAATAGGACAGGCTCTTTAGTTTAGGAGTTCTATATCTTCACAGAGCTACCATTATCTTGAAGCTTGCTCCAGCTCTCTCAGCCCCACCTACCTCACACGGTGTCTGTTGTGGGGAGAGGAAGAGAAGGAGATTGTAAGCCGCTTTGAGACTCCAAGTGAAGGGTGGGGTATAAATCTTGTCTCCTCCTCCTTCTTCTCCCCTCCCCCCCCAGAGATTCTGTTGTGGAGAGAGGAAGCAAAGGAGATTGTAAGCCACTTTGAGACTCCAAGTGAAGGGCGAGGCATAAATGCAGCTCTTTGTCATCTTCTTCTAATGCACCCAGCAAGAAAGAGACCTTCTTCCTGCTGCAAGGAGTTTTTATCATATCTCCTCCCACTGACCATGCCAAGCCAAAGAAGCTTTTCCTGGAGACCTCCAGGAATCCTGAAGACTTTCTAGCATTCTGTTCCTCCAAAACTCTGTTCCTTGCTTGGAGAAGAGGAAGAGCTTGACTCACCTATTGTCTCCAGCAAGTCCTATTACCATTTCTCAAGAGGCAGCTGAACTGAGTTCCATCCCTTTCCTGTCTGTTCTCTTCCCAGAGGGGGGGAAAGCTTGTTAAAATGCAGAATGGAGGTTTTACTCATCACCTCCCAGGGGGGAAAAAATTGCATTTCTTCACACATGGCAAACTAATACTCAATGGAAAATGCAGCAGAATTGCCTGCACTCAAGGGCTGCCCACTGCATCTCTACATGAATCACTGGTCAGGCTTCCATCCATCAGTGACTCAGGAGCACAAGATAATTGTTGTATTTTGTGTATGTACATTTGTGGTGGGGATGTTAGAATAAATTTTGCCTCTGATTTTAATATAGAAAAAACTGTGGTCCAGCTTCAAAAAACTGGAAAAGGCTGCTTTCCAGCCATGAATGTTGGCTAATGTAATTGGTTGATCAGTCCATTAAAGCTTTTGTTTGTGGGGCCAAGCATTAAGCAATGTTTAACTGGTGGGAAGTAACAACTAAGGCTGCCTTTGCTTATTTTAAAGGTGGAATTGGTTGGATTTATATGGCATTGAATAGTGTCCTATTGTGATTAATCATTTCTCCCAATTTTCTCGTTTGGACAGGAAATCCAGGAAGTGAATGATTAAAAAATTGGGGGGAAAGTATTTAAAATGACTTTTCCTTCTAACAACAAATAGCAGGTTTTGTTAATACTAACCCCAAATCCCCCTTCTTACTTTTTTCTCCTTCATTTACAGCATGCAAATAGGTCCCCTTGGGGGATATTTTCTGCAGGGTGGATTTATATGCCCGTGAAGTTAGGAAGCACTGCCCTCACCTCTTTTAATGCTCTTGCTAAGGTTGCCAGGACACATCTGGAAATTCCTGGGTGCAGCCTGGCAACCCAATTTAGAGGGTGAGGACTGGTGTGCATCACACTGAAATGCAGACTGCACTTTTGGTAGAACTGCCGGGTCCTCTGCCCTCCCCCCCACACCGGTAGGGAATGGGGAGATAGGGTTGTTAGAACCAAGTTGGGAAACTCATAAGAACATAAGAGAAGCCATGTTGGATCAGGCCAACGGCCCATCAAGTCCAACACTCTGTGTCACACAGTGGCAAAAAATGTTATATACACACATACACTGTGGCTAATAGCCACTGATGGACCTGTGCTCCATACACTGTGGCTAATAGCCACTGATGGACCTGTGCTCCATACACTGTGGCTAATAGCCACTGATGGACCTGTGCTCCATATTTTTATCTAAACCCCTCTTGAAGGTGGCTATACTTGTGGCCGCCACCACCTCCTGTGGCAGTGAATTCCACATGTTAATCACCCTTTGGGTGAAGAAGTACTTCCTTTTATCCGTCTTAACCTGTCTGCTCAGCAATTTCATCGAATGCCCACGAGTTCTTGTATTGTGAGAAAGGGAGAAAAGTACTTCTTTCTCTACTTTCTCCATTCCATGCATTATCTTGTAAACCTCTATCATGTCACCCCGCAGTCGACGTTTCTCCAAGCTAAAGAGTCCCAAGCGTTTCAACCTTTCTTCATAGGGAAAGTGCTCCAGCCCTTTAATCATTCTAGTTGCCCTTCTCTGCACCTTCTCTAAAGCTATAATATCCTTTTTGAGGTGCGGCGACCAGAACTGCACACAGTACTCCAAATGAGACCGCACCATCGATTTATACAGGGGCATTATGATACTGGCTGATTTGTTTTCAATTCCCTTCCTAATAATTCCCAGCATGGCATTGGCCTTTTTTATTGCAAACGCACACTGTCTTGACACTTTCAGTGAGTTATCTATCATGACCCCAAGATCTCTCTCTTGATCAGTCTCTGCCAGTTCACACCCCATCAACTTGTATTTGTAGCTGGGATTCTTAGCCCCAATGTGCATTACTTTGCACTTGGCCACATTGAACCGCATCTGCCACGTTGACGCCCACTCACCCAGCCTCAACAGATCCCTTTGGAGTTCCTCACAATCCTCTCTGGTTCTCACCACCCTGAACAATTTAGTGTCATCCGCAAACTTGGCCACTTCACTGCTCACTCCGAACTCTAAATCATTTATGAACAAGTTAAAAAGCATGGGACCCAGTACCGAGCCCTGCGGCACCCCACTGCTTACCGTCCTCCACTGCGAAGACTGCCCATTTATACTCACTCTCTGCTTCCTATTACTCAGCCAGTTTTTGATCCACAAGAGGACCTGTCCTTTTACTCCATGATTCTCAAGCTTTCTAAGGAGCCTTTGATGAGGAACTTTATCAAAAGCTTTCTGGAAGTCAAGGTAAACAACATCTATCGGGTCTCCTTTGTCCACATGTTTGTTCACCCCCTCAAAGAAATGCAACAGGTTAGTGAGGCAAGATCTTCCCTTGCAGAACCCATGCTGAGTCTTCCTCAATAACCCGTGTTCATCAATGTGCCTACTCATTCTGTCCTTGATAATGGTTTCTACCAACTTTCCCGGTATTGAAGTCAGACTGACTGGCCTGTAGTTTCCCGGATCTCCTCTGGAACCTTTTTTAAAGATGGGGGTGACATTTGCTACCTTCCAGTCCTCAGGAATGGAGGCAGATTTCAATGAAAGATTACAGATTTTTGTTAGAAGATCCACAAGTTCAACTTTGAGTTCCTTCAGAACTCTCGGATGTATGCCATCCGGACCCGGTGACTTATTAGTTTTTAATTTGTCTATCAGTTGTAGGACCTCCTCATTTGTCACCTCAATCTGACTCAGGTCTTTCAACACCCCTTCCAAAATTAGTGGTTCTGGGGCGGGCAAAAAGTTCTCGTCTTCTACAGTGAAGACGGAGGCAAAAAATTCATTTAGCTTTTCAGCCATTTCCCTATCCTCCTTCAGTAATCCTTTTACCCCATGGTCATCCAAGGGCCCCACTGCCTCCCTGGCTGGTTTCCTACTTCTAATATATTTGAAGAAAGTTTTATTGTTGGTCTTTATGTTTTTTGCAATATGCTCCTCATAGTCCCTTTTTGCCTGCCTGATCACAGTCTTGCATTTGATTTGCCACAGCCTGTGTTCCCTTTTACTAATCTCACTTGGACTGGTATTTAGAAGGGATCCTGGGTATTTAGAAGGGATCCTGGAGAAGGCAGGGAATTCAGTGGGGTACAGTACCACAGAGTCCACCCTCCAAAGTGGAACTAGTCTCTGAAGTCTGGAGATGAGCTGTAATTCTGTAGAATTCCCATGTCTCACCTGGAGGCTGGCAATCCTAACACCTGAAAGGGATGCTCTAGGGTCTGCAAAACTCTATAGTAAAACCACGCAGGTCTGCAAATCCTAGGGCAATGCAAATCCTCATTACAGCACTTCCAGTTATCACCAAAACTGATATTAATGCATTATTGCAGAGGAGACTGCAATTGTTGCAAGCAGGGAGGACCAAGTTAGGGAAGTGAAAAGGGCAAACATGAACACATGAAGCTGCCTTTCACTGGATTAATTAGACTCTCACTCACCAGGGTCAGTATTGTCTGCTCAGACTGGCAGCAGCTCTTTGGGATGGAGGTGTTTCACATCACTTACTAGCTGACCTTTTTAGCTGGAGATTCTGGGAATTGAACCTGGGACCTTCTTTATGCCAAGCGGATGCTGTACCAGTAAGCCACAGTCCCTCCCTAAAGCACTAAGTGGTTTTGGAAAACCTTCCCCACTCCCCAGAAGCTCCTGTTTTGAACCAGAAGAGCTCAGCTGCAAACCAGAAAAGCTCCACTCAATTTTAACTTTTTAAAAGATCATGAATGTGTCAGTTGTCTCCTTGTTTCTTTCAGTTACCTCTTGGAGTCTTGGCAACATGCAGTCAATTAAAAGTCTGATTTCATGCAATAAAATAAGAAAAAGGTGGTTTGAAGAATTACTAATCGCATCTGTGTCTCTGCAGTGGCTTAACTGTTCCCATCATGCCAACTTCTCCTGTTTAGACACACTTGGGAACTGGTTGCCGCAGAAACCACTTTAGGCTTGTTCTGGGAACAATATGGCTGCGATCACACACACTAAATAATGCACTTTCAATCCACTTTCAGTGGACTAACTGGATTTCACTGTGCGAACTGGCAAAATCCAGTTGGGAAGTGCACTGAACCATCCCATTGTCCCTTGTTAGGCATTAGCATTTCTAAAAGGGTGGCTGAGGTGAGGCTGGAAAGCAAAAGAGGCTGGAAGATGGACTTCCTTCCCTCCACTTGTTCTCTGCCCAGAAAGTTAACTTCTAAAAACTCATGGTGAAGGTTTTGCTCAGTTCAAACCTTCCCCCCCCCCCCAAAAAAATCTTCACATTGCCTCTTCAGAATCCTGCTTGAGGCAGCTTACAGGCAAAAACCACAACATAAAAAAGCCATTAAAAAGAAGCCAAAATGGCACACTCATTTCTGCCTGACTTGAGGTACACTGTGACCAACACTGTGGTCTGGAGTCTGGTCTGGAGGTGAGCTGAATGGAGAGGGGTCACTCTCTGTGAAAACCATCTTCCAATCTGTAAGTATGGTAATCATGGAGGAGAGTTTCCATGTCACCCTCCCTCTCCCTAACATCCTTTCAGGCTGACAACATTGAATCCTGCTCTCATTCTGAACATCGTTTCTGAGGGTAGCCATGTTGGTATCTGATGAAGGAATACAGAAATAAAGAGCTGAAAGGGACCTCAGGGACCATCTTCTCCAACCCTATTAAATAATGACTTCAGCTGTTGGTAACAACATAACTTCTTTATTGAAGAAACTGAACTGGGGAACAATCAGGCAAAACAGGCAATATATACAGTTGGAGAAAGAAAGACACACCCCTTTAAGTCGGTGGGAATCCATTCTATTGGTCTCTCCAGGATCCTTTATTTGCATGTACATTGATACATGCCTTGTGTCCTGATTGGCTGGTTTACAGATAATGGCCAATCGGAACATAGGCATTTGGATCCTGTAGGGTAGAAGCGTGCTTTGGTTACTGCACTCAGAACAGTATGTGAGCACAGAACACGAACAGTATATGAGTAAAGTACAATACATAGCAACCCCCCTGCACAATGCAGGAAATCCACAACTATGTCCCCCTACTGCCTTCAGTGACCTCCCTGCTCTATGCTCAGGGAAAGGCAAAAAACCTCCAGAATCTGGAGGAAAAGTCCTTCCTGACCACAAAGTGCTAATCAGCATTGCCCTGGGCATATAATATAAACAAGGGTCGCAAGAGCCAAGGACTGGCTCATCCCTTCCCGCTCTCCTTCTCATGACCTGCCTCATTCACAGAATAATCAGCATTGCTGTCAGATGGCCATCTAGCCTCTGCTTAAAAACCTTCAAGGAGAGCCCACCACCTCCCAAGGAAGCCTGTTCCACTTTTGGCTTTCAAACGCTTATAAGCAGGGGTAGAATTCTAGCAGGCATTTGCATATTAGGCCACTCCCCCTGATGTAGCCAGTCCCCCAAGAGCTTACAGTAGGCCCTGAAATAGGAGCCTTGTAAGCTCTTGGAGGATTGGTTTCATGAGGGGTGTGTGGCCTAATATGTAAAGGAGCTCCTGCTAGAATTCCACCCGTGCTTATAAGCTAAAAATCTTGTTGCTCTCTAAGGTGCTACCAGTGTCGGTTCTCACTCAGAAGAGATTTTCTGACATGTTGTGGTTATGCTGTTTTGATGGCTTTGACTTTTTTTTAAAATATTGATCATTTATGTTGGCTTTATGGATTTATAGTGTTGTTTTTACTTGTGAGACACGCTGAACAGGTCTCTGGAGAGGTGGCATCTAAATTCCCTAATGGTATGAATGAATAAATAAATACTTGAAAGATTTGAGGAAACTTTGGAATATCAGGGCATGTAAATTTAAATGCATCATCCCAGTGCATGCAAACTTCAATGCATTTGATGCATCTGATCCGTCTAGGGTTGCAGGCTCGGGGTCCAGCAATACCTTGAGATTTGGGGAGTGCAGCCTCAGGGAGGGTGGGGTTTGGGGAGGTGAGAGACTTCAGTGGGGTATAATGCTTTAGAGTTCACCTTCAGAAGCAGTCATTTTCTCCAAGGGAAATGATGTCTGTTGCTTGCAGATCAGTTTTAATCCCTGGAGATCTCCAGCTACCACCTGGAGGCTGGCAACTCTACCCATGAAAACTTATGCTGGAATAATTTTTTTTACTCTTTAAAGTGCCAGCAGAGTCCGATTTGATTTTTTTTCTTCAGTAGCCTAATACAGCTACCTCCCTCCCTGACAGATCCCAAGTTACTTCAGTTCTCCTTTGAGGGTAGTCCCAGTCAATACTCTCTCTAAGCTGTGAATCTTGTAAGCAAAAATTCTACTTCATGAGCTACTGACATTAAAACTACTGCATATTGGTTTGCTCTGTGAACTGTGAATGTGTGAACTGGAGGCTAAAAAACTGTGAGCTAGCTCACACTAACACAGCTTAGAGGGAATACCGGTCCCAGTTGCTGCGAAAACAACCGTATGGAAAGGCCCCGATTAGGTTATAAACCTAATCACATTTATTAGGAAGTTAAGTCCCCATTGAACGCAGTGGGTTTTATTTCTCTGAGTAAATATGTTTCCAATCGGGCTATTAATCTTTCAGCACTCTCAGCGCCAAGCAAATGTTAGCAATGGTGGAAAGTATTTCGAAAATTTCACTGATGTGGAAAGGGCTAACGGAAGCAATGAGGGAGGGGGGGGCTGGGTAAAACAAAGCGTGTGGGGGGAATAAGTGCTGGAGTACAGCGTGTTCTGTGGTAGTAATAAAACCACCCATAGTTTGAAGTACTGTGTGTGAACCTGGATATTTTTTTAAAAGAAAGAGATGCCTTCCGCTGAGGAGATCCGTTTCGTCTCCTGTCCCTCCTATTTCCTGAAGAAAACACCATATCGCTATTAAAGAAATGAATTCTGTAGAACATTATTTGGGCAGTGTTTGGATTTTAATTGCAAAGTACATTTGGCCTTTGTTGTGGAATGGGGGAGGGGGGTCAGTCAGGTTGCTGAAGTAATTATCACGCTTCGCTTGCCATTGGTTAAAGCTTAACCGGAGTAGCTGCACTCCATTCTGGGCTCCAAAAGTTTATGCATAAATGAAGGGAGGGGGAGGGAGGGAATCTAACCAGCTAATGGACCAATAGAAGAGCGCAAAGGGGAGCAACGAGGAGATGTTCTGAACAAAAAAATTGGCAAGACATCAGATCCAAGAGGAAAGGTTAAGATAACTTGGCGCCTGGTGCCAAGTGAGGAAGGAGATCACATGGGACTGTGATAACAGGAAGCATAAAAGAATGTTAGAAAGAGGACAGGGATCAATTATTCTCATTAGTCAATGAGGATGGAACAAATGGGAGTTGGCTGGAGCAGAAAGGGAAGTTTTCCGGTGAAATATCCAGCGGGCCTCTACCAGGCCTGCTCGAGAAGGAGCCAGGGGTGGTTGCGTAACTGCAGTCACCAGAATGATTCGAGGCAGAACACCAGTTTACAGGCATAGTTATAGAATCATTAAATCAATCCTGCCCCAGACAGCTGGTGTCTAACAGACCCATCTGTAGCCCATGAACCTTTCAGCAATGTCAAAGACTTGGGTCCACCAGAAGACTTCAGAAAAGGGAGGGAGGGCTATTTTTATGAGAATGACAAGTGATCTTCAGATTACTTGGGCTGCCAAGTCTGCATTGGGAAATTTCTGGAGATTTGGGGGGCAGTGGGAAAGGGTGAGGATGGGGAGGGGAAGGAGCTCAGCAGAGACATGCTGCCATACACGCTACCCCCCAAAGCTGCCATTTTCTTCCACGGGAATTGAGCTCTGTAGTCTGGAGATAAGTTGTAATTCTGGGAGAACTCCAGGGCCCTCCTAGAAGTTGGCAACCCAACTTCACATGGGAAGCAATGGCTACTTTTGGAAGCACCTTCTCTCTCCTGTTGTCATTCCTCTCTTTCTCCAGATTGCTACTCTTAGGGCAATTTTTGTTCTGTTTGACATACTTCCAATAACTGTTATTGGCTTCCACCATGGTTTTGGTGTCATGTCTGTTAGTATGATTTTTTAAAAAAATGGAATTTGAGTTCCACCATGGTTTTGGTGTTATGTCTATTTATGTGTTTTTTTAATGGAATGGGGGGGGGGGGTAGATCCAGATGGGCAGCCATGTTGGTCTGAAGCATTAGAGCAAAATTGGAGTCCAGTGGCACCTTTAATACCAACACAGTTTTGTTCAAAGTGTAAGCTTTGTTGGCCTTAAAGATGCTAATGGACTCCAACTTTGTTCTATTGCTTTGGACCAACATGGCTACCTGGATCTAACCCCCCCTCCAATTCCATAAAAAAAATATAAACACACATAATACCAAAACACACAGTGGAGGCCAATAACAGTTATTAGAAGTATGTCAAACAGAACAAAAATTGCCCTAAGAGTAGCAATCAGGAGACAGACAAGGTACAAAACTTAACAGAAGAGAGAAGGTGCTGACCTCACTATCCTAATTGTCTTCTTGCTGCCCCCCTTCTCTTGCTGTCTTCTCCTCTTCCTCTTTGTACACCAGACATTGCCTTTTCCAACACTACCTTTTACTAGTACTCCAAAATCCACTGCCTGCTTACTTTCGCTTGCTTTGTCTTCTCCCATGGCAGGATGTGTGGTACAATCCAGACACAATTAAATACTTTTAACCTCTCATCTATTTCAAAGAGGGAGGGATGGTGGCTCAGTGGTAGAGCATCTGCTTGGTAAGCAGAAGGTCCCAGGTTCAATCCCTGGCATCTCCAACTAAAAAGGGTCCAGGCAGAGAGGCGTGAAAAACCCCAGCTTGAGACCCTGGAGAGCAACTGTCAGTCTGAGTAGACAATACTGACTTTGATGGACCGAGAGTCTGATTCAGTATAAGGCAGCTTCATATGTTCATATGTTCAAAGGGTGTGCTTAATTCTCCCATAAAAACAGAGGACCAACAACAGATCTTCTTGGATAGTACATGTGATCTGGACCCTTTTTGTCTGGCTTCAGGCTGGAATATGGAACAGAGACAGTTCCTGGGCCGGGCGGGAGTTGCCCCGCCCTGGAGGTTCCCAACCCACCGGTCCACATTGGGCTGGCGGGGGGGGGGATTCTTCCCCAACATCACCGGCATGATGACATCACTTGCAGTGATGTCATCATGCCAGCGACTTCGCACACCGGCTGCTCTGGGAGCTTCTGGGAAAACTCTATGGTTTTCCCAGATGCTCTAGCAAATGGGGAGGTATGGTACCTTGAAAACAGTCCCCGCTGGAGGCTGTGGGGGACGTGGCAACTCTAAATAAGAAGTAGAGGTGGTTAGCTGTTGCCTTTCTCTGGACACCCTTCCTTGGTGGTTTCCCATCCAAGTGCTCACCCTACTTAGCTTCCAAGATCTGGTGAGATCTATACCATGCTGCCTTCCCTTTAACTTCACCTTGGTATTTATTTTTATTCATTCATTCATTCATTTGTGCTAATTATTCCAAAGAACATCTCCTTATACTTGCTTCTGCCTCCAAAGACTCCTACAAGATGGCATGATCTACTGTATCAGAGGTAGGCAGATCCAGTAGGAGCAACAAAGAAGCATGACCTTTGTCAAACAGGCATCATCAACTAGATACCAGGACTGTCTCTGCCCCTCCCTAGATCCGGCCATGCCTCAAGGGAGGAGCCTCAGCAAATTGAGACAATAGAGGTTTTGCTCTGTAGCTCCTGTGTGATTGAGCAAGCCTTGCAAAGCAAGCTGTTGTGCAGAAGGAAGCAAGAGATAGAGAGAAGGAAGCAGATGACAGACAGTTGTTCGGGGGCCTGATAGGAGCCCTCCTGAGGCCTGATTCAGCCCTCGGGCCTCATGTTTGACACCCCTGGCATACATAGTTCTACTTTCCCCCATTTTATTTCAACAACCATATGAAGCTGGTTAGACTGAGAGAGAGAGTGGCCAAGGTCACCCAGAAAGCTCTAGGGCAGAGTGATTTGAACCTGTCTGCCCCTATATAAAGTTCCAATATAGTTTGGCCTTGTCAACAGCTGAAATGAGACCTGAAACCAAGAATTCCCCAGGTCACTAGAAGACACCAGCTCCTTGTTTCCCCTCCTCCATAATACTTATGAAAAGCCGAGTCATGTTCTGTTGTGTGGGAGCCTTCGTTCAGTTCAAGCAAACATTCTGCCCACTGTCTCTTGGAAGCTGATTCTCCCACTGTTTATATTACATGTAAGCATCAGCAAGCTTTTCCAATGCCAGCAGCAACATCCAAAAGTCAATTCCTCTTATCCTGCCAACACCAAGCTTGTTATCTATGATGTCCTACCCAAACATGCTCTGCCCACCACAAGTCAGCAGCATGTGGCATTTGTCAAACAGGAAACTACAGGCTATGAAGACTGGCATCATCCACCACATTCCACGGATTACTGTAGTAAAAGTGAGGGGGGGGGAATGAAATGATAACATGAATGTGAACATTTTGAGAAATAAAATCACATCCCTATCCTACCCCCTCCCCTCCTATCCCCTCCTTTCATTTCCCCTCCCCTCCCTTCACTTCTCCTCCCCTCCTATCCCATCCCTGCCTCTCCTCTCCTCTCCACTCCTCCCCTCCCCTCCTATCCCCTCCCCTCCCTTCCTCTCCCCTCCCCTCCTCTCCCATTTTATCCCATCCCATCCCATCCCCTCCTATCCTATATTACCCCTCCCCTTCTAGCCTATCCTATCCCCTCCTGTCCCCTCCCCTCCTATCTTATTCCCTCCCCTCCCATTCTATCCCATCCCATCCTCTCCTCTTCTACCCCTCCCCTCCTTTTCTATCCTCTCCCATCCCCTCCCTTCCCCTTTCCTCCTATCCTTTCCTATCCTATCCCCTCTCCTCCTAGCCTACCCCCTCCTCTCATGTCCTAATAATGCCCCTGTATAAATCAATGGTGCGGCCTCATTTGGAGAACACAGTACTCCTATCCCAACCCATCCCCTCCTCTCCCCTCCTATCCAATCCCCTCCTCTCCGCTTCTCTCCCCATGGTACAATAGTTACATAGAGTTTTCCCTCCCAAATTACTAGAGCATCCGGGAAAACCATAGAGTTTCCCCAGAAGCACCTAGAGCAGCTGGTGTGCAACGTCCCAATGCAGGTCGGCAGGTTGGGAATCTTCGGGGCAGGGGAAACCCCACCTGGTCCGGGAGCTTGGCAGCTCTACTCTCAGCTCATTTATTCTGCTGCCCATGGGTATGATTTTCTGAACCAGACCTTATACCTTAATGTGGTACTCAACAGGGGTGGCACTGGGGCTTCTGGCTCCCCAGGCAACGGGAAAGGCACTGCCCTGCACATTCACCCAGCCCTCCTGGAAACGCCATTGAAGTGAGCAAACATGTGGCACACTGCTTCCTTCTGGGTTTGTGCAGAGCCCAGAGGTCTCAGAGGCAAGCAAATGCAGCCAGGGATGCACGAGTGGGGACAGAGAGGGAGCACCCGCCTCCATGGCCAGGTGGTGCCCTAGGTGGCTGCCTACCTGGCCTACTCCTACCCGCTGGCCCTGGTATTCGGTCACCTCTGATAATGTTATACCATACCTCAATGTACTGATTCCCTTTCTCCACCATAGATCAACCCTGATGGAGAACCCAGCCATTCTGCTTCAGCCACTGTGACATTTGGAGTCCTAGCAGATGGCTTTATAAAAAAAAAAAAACCAAACCTGCAAAGGAGCCAAGGATGCATCTTGGCTGCCACCGGGAGATAGCTCCCGGTGGGTCCAGCAATGATACCGAGAAGAATAGAATGAGAGAAGCGAGCAGCCTGATGAGGTCGGCATTCGAAACTTGGTCCAGAGATGCCTCTGGGGACCAGTCATGACAGAAGTTACAGCGCGAGCATTTGGAAGAAGGCCACCGAAAACAACTTGTCCTCATTCCAATTGAGCAATTGGTAAGCAGGGGCTTTTTTTCCCCCAACGCAGGCCATTTCGGGACAGAAGGGGGAAAGAAAGGATGGCATTAAAGGGGGGGAGGGAGCCCCTATCAATTCAGGCCGATATGCTGAAGGGTTGTCTGCCAGCTTCTTTTCCTCCCTTTCCACTTCCCTTATAATCTCTACCTCAGAAAGCTTACATCCCCTCTGTTTCTCCGACCACGTTTTATACAAGAGACAAACATGGGTGCACTGCAGGTGACAGGAAAAAAAAAAAAAACTCTAATGGAAAGTGAAGAGGTAAAAAGGAAAGAAGAAGAAAAAAAGATAATGGGCCGAGCAATCCTTTGTTAGAAACATCAGCTGAGTAATAAATATGGGGTAAAATAAGGACAATATGTATATATGTAAAGCCCTCTGATTTCGGCTTTTGTTGATTTCAGTCAGTGGAGTGTAGGAGTGGCCCCAGAAGCAGTCATTAACATGGGTTCCTGGAGGGGCTGGAGCAGAGAAGCTGTGGGGCATCGCTCAAGATTTTGAAGAATGCCTCCCTCCCCCTCCCTCTCTGGGACACCATTTCATTTTAGAAGTTCAGCTGAGGTGACCAAGTTTCCTCTGACTGGAGGCACGCTGCTGCAGTTGTGCCTGTCACTCTGGTGTTTGACAATGATGAGAAGCACACCCAGTGCTTATGGAGTATGCTAAAAAGAGCGAAGGAGGGGGGTGGGGATGGATTGAGCTCACCATGCATTGTGCAGAAGAAGAAGATATTGGATTTATATCCCGCCCTTCACTCTAAATCTCAGAGCGACCTACAATCTTCTTTACCTCCCCCCACCCACCCACAATGGACACCCTGTGAGGTAGGTGGGGCTGAGACAGCAGCTGCCCTTTCAAGGACAACTCCTATGAAAGCTATGGCTGACCCAAAGCCATTCCAGCAGCTGCAAGTGGAGGAGTGAGGGATCAAACCTTATTCTCCCAGATAAGAGTCTGTGCACTTAACCACTACACCAAACTGGCTCTCTGTGTGTCAAACCTAGGGTTTTCCCCAGGGCTTTTTTTGACGCAGGAACTCCTTTGCATATTAGGCCACACCTCCCTGAGGCAGCCAATCTTCGAAGATCTTACATTAGGCCCTGCACTAAGAGCCATGTAAGCTCTTGGGGGATTGGCTACATAATAGGAGCATGGCCTAATATGCAAAGGAGTTCCTGCTACAAAAAAAGCCCTGGTTTTCCCAACCGTTTCCAGCCTGAGGTCACATTTGGAATTCTGGCAGAGCAGGGGGCAGGGCGCAGCAGCAAAATACCTGCCACAAAATGGCTGCTGCAGGAGGCAGAGTATGTAGGCTTGCCAATCCCCAGGTCCCAGCAGGGGTTCTTCCACTTTCCCCTCCTTCCCGCCTCCAGAGGACAATGTGCCTTTCCACCTCCGGAGGCTTCATCTCTGATCGAAAGGCTTCCTCTTGGGATGGTGTGTCTGTGTTACTTTGAAGAAGTTGGCAGCAACTCATGAGTAGAGAGGCCAATCCCTCGCTTCAGAGTCGCCAGAAATGGGGTTGGGGGAGGGGAGGGAAACGTCTGCTGAGCTCTTCGTTATTCCCTATGTGGAGATCGATTCTCATAGGGTATAATGGGGAATTGATCTGGAGGTTTGGGGGGCTCTGGGGAAGCTGTGTTTTGAGGTAGAGGCACCAAATTTTCAGTATAGTATTTAGTGCCTCTTCCCAAAGTACCCCCCAAGTTTCAAAATGATTGGACCAGGGGGTCCAATTCTATGACCCCCAAAAGAAGGTGCCCATCTCCATTATTTCCTATGGAAGGAAGACATGTAAAAAGGTGTGCTGTCCCTTTAAATATGATGGCCAGAACTCCCTTGGAGTTCAATTATGCTTGTCACACCCTTGTTCCTGGCTCCGTCCACAATGTCTCCTGGTTCCACCCCCAAAGTCCCCAGATATTTTTTGAATTGGACTTGGCAACCCTAAGAGCACGCCACAAAAAGCTTGCCATAGCTTAACTTCAGTAACACAGTGCAGATCCTTGTGTTGTGGTGGCAGTTGCTGCCAAACAACCTTAAATCTTTTAAAATCATATATCCAATAGCCAATCAGAAGCCTTGCTGGGGAAAAGCACTAGCTGGCCCCACCCACTTTCTAAAAACCGTTGGCAGGTGCCAGAAAATAGTTGGCAAGCACAATGGCACCTACAACCAGTATGTTGAGGACCCCTAGGTTAGCCTATGGGCATGGTGGAAGCCATGTGCAGGCATGCAAGCTATATATGCATAAGAAGGGGAACGGAATTGGAAGGAATTGTACCCACTAGGCTACCCCCCATGTCTGTGAGGAATGCAATTGACATGAGATGTAGAGAGAGACACTGGAATGGGAAGCCTGAAACTTTGAAAACATTTTTCTCTGTAATGCTTAATGAACGAAGTTTTTTGGCAAACCATTTTGGCAGTGTCCGGAAGTCTAATATTAAAATGGCAGCTGAGCCACATGGACCTTCTGCAAACCACTGAACTTAAGGATCACTTGGGATCAATCCATTTGGAAAACAGTCCACACAGGACAGAATCTTAAAAATTGCCAAGATGTGCCAGATCAAATTAGAGAATCACAAAGAGAAAACCATGCAAATTTGCAAGGAAGGGCAGGAAAATAGCATTACTATGCAGCTGTGTGAGGTTGTGCAATTGAGATCTAGTAAGGTGTAGTGGTTGGAATGTCGGACTGGGATCTGGGAGCCTTAGGTTTTGATGGCAACCATAGCTTCAGTTAATGGACTCAAATGATGAGGGGCCTCTAAATAAAACTAAAATAATAAACTCCCTCCCCCTCCCCTCCTTCCTTCCTTCCTTCCCTTCCCTTCCCTCAAACTTCTGACATTCATGTCTTGTGGCTCTCGATCTGACATTTATGTTATGTGGCACGTTAAACAAGTTTGGCCACCCCTGCTCCAAAACATCCATTTTCTCCAAGGGAACTGATATAGGTATGCGCACACATGCAGGGGATGAATGTATCCATGTCATGTTTCTGTAGTAGCTGAGCTGGCAAGTCCTCCTGGCCCACTGGGGGTGGTGATGGTGTAGGGAAGCTACAATCCATGCTAAATACCATAAAAACTTTTAATGTGCCTGTACTAGGAATTCCACCCTCCAGGTGGGACCTGGGGATCCTTTGGACTTCCAGTTCATCTCCTGAATACAGCGATCAGTTCCCCTGGAAAAAAAAAGGATGCTTTGGAGGGTGAACTCTATGGCTTTGTACCCCAATGATGTACGGCTGCCAACCCTACCCCCCCCCTGCTGCCACCAGTAGCCAAGGGGGACCGAGGGACCCTAGCTTGTACAGCAAGTATACATTCATCCCTGCACAGTGCCAAGCACTAGCAGTGTAACATTTCACAGACAAGGAAACCTGTATCCTGCTAGTAATTCCAAAGGGACCTCCATTTTAATGTTACCTTCAGTCTGAAGCTGACACATCTTTCTTCCTACGCTTGTGCAACCCAGTTTTTATGACTTTTTCAGAATAATAACTGCTTGGTGTTGTTTGCAGCCTTTTTCCAGCTGACGCTTGAATCTGTATCCTTTGAAATCTATGCATTATAACACTCCTTCCATTCCCCCCTTTTCTCATTCTCTCATTCTGCCTTTCTCAGTTCTTCTTTAGACATGACACAGAACTAAGGCCTCTTTGTAAAAAAGGTAGTAGTTCAGCAGGAACTCATTTGCATATTAGGCCACACCCCCTGACATCACCCCCGTTTCACACAGGGCTTTTTTGTAGAAAAAGTCCAGCAGGACCTCATTTGCTTATTAGGCCACACCCCCTGATGCCAAGTCAGCTGGAATTGCATTCCTGTGCATTCCTGCTCAAAAAAAGCCCCGTACAGAACACAGGCAAAGCATTTTCGGCTGCCGTCACACACATTAAATAATGCGTTTGGTGCACTTTCCAACTGGATTTTACTGTATGAATTGGCAAAATCCAGCTGGAAAGTGCATTGAAAGTGGATTGAAAGTGCATTATTTAGTGTGTGTGACTGCAGCCTTCTTGTTCCTCCCATTCCATGTACTTATCACCATGTGGAAGACTGCAGGAGTGTGAAAGATTGTTTGAGAAAGCTTTGAAAAAGCACTAGTGAAACGAGGACAAAAATTGGTACTTCTCGTTAGCTGAGCCTGGACTTCTTGAGGATGTATACAGCTGAGCTTGGAGACCCTGGAGTTATTTTGCATTGAGAAAGCAATTTTGCATACAACGTTTTTTACCATTTAGTTGGAATGGAGGATACTTGCTAAGAGTGGGACTGCTTCCCTTTAAATTATAATTGTGTGTTTCGGGTTGCCTGTTCATTAAAAAAAAGTGGATTCCATTTTGTAAATGATTTAATGACTGATGCATTTGTGACTTTAAGGACATTACAACATATTTATATATTTGCAGCATGTGTAATTGAGACCTTTATTATGCAGAGGCTTTTCTGTCTTTTTTGTTTGCAACCCCTTGGTGGTGGTGGGACATCTCCCAGAATTAAAACTGGTCTCCAGAGGGGAAAAAAATGGCTTTCACATACTGTTGCTCTGGGTATTTCTAGTTTCTATGGTAAATACCACAAAAACTAGAGGAGGCAGCCTAGAGCATCATCAGATGTGATATCACATCCTCTCTAAACTCCACCCTCCTCAGGCACCGCCCCCATATTTCCTGGCAATGGGAAACCTAACATAGAAGTGACCCTGACTATGGCATTATACTCTGCCGAGATCCTTCCCATTACCCTCCCCAATCTCCACTTCCAAATCTCCAGGGATTTCCCATCCTGGATCCAGCAAGCCTAGCCTCTATACTGTTGGATTTTACAGCCATGTTTTGTGTACAAAGAAGATCCTGCAGGGGTAGCAAGCTTTAGCTAGACAGGCCTGTAGGGGGAGTAGCTTCTTTCTAAAGGTGCTTCTCCTGGTATGTCTGCATTCCTAGGCTTATCTTCTAGAACAGCGTAGAACTCACTCTCAACGAGCAAGGCGGCTAAGTTTCTCTCTTTTCTTTCCTATCTAGTTTGTTAGATGCAAAATAAAGCTTTTGTTGCTATCAGTCAGGTCAGGGTCCGGATTGCTGCACATGCACTCCTCCAAAACATATCATTTTCGGTTATTTCCCAGAATGCTGGGTGATCAGAGTTACGGTGAGTCATCATGCTATTCTATTACATCTATCCTGCTCACATGAGTAAAACATTTCTAAGGTGGACAGGTTTGCAATGGTGTTAGACATAAGATACAACATTAATTTAGTTTTCTCTTTTCAGAAGCTTCTTGTGGTAGTGATACATGAAAGAACCGTATTTTGGTAAACGATTATCTGACCTAAACAGAGTAATTCCCCATCCTAGATAGCCAGTTGTACCCTGTAAAACTGGCTAAAATGACACTTTACATTTATCAGCTTTTAGACCAGGGATGGCCAAACTTGCTTAATGTAAGAGTCACATAGAATAAATGTCAGATATCTGAGAGCTGGGAGGGAGGAAGGAAGGAAAATAGATGGGGGAAGGTGGAGGTGGAAAGAAAGCAACTTTAAATGCATTCTCCAAGCTGACGACTGGCTTGGCTTGGAGAAGTGATTTAAAGAGACAAATGCCTTCTCCGAGGCAACTGATGGGTTGATGGGGGTTTTGAGAGCCACACAATATGTGTGAAACAGCCACATGTGGCTCCCGAGCCACAGTTTGATCACCCCTGTTTTAGACCAAGGGGATGGTTAAGCTTGTCACAGCTTATTCTCTGAAGCAAAGGAGGCCTGGTCTTGGTCACCACCTAGACAGGAGATCTAGGCAGTCCAGAGCTCCAGAAGGGGGGGAAATGATCCTAACACAGTGAGCAATTTTCCCCATCTTTATTGAGAGATTTACACCCCATAATTACTTCCAGCCAAAGGCCACAGAGCAGCAGTTAAAAATTGCAGTTGAGCCTCATAATTTTACAAAATCTTACTTTTCAAAAAAATCCCAAGACTTGCAGTAGCCAGCATCAAAATCGATCCTGCTAAGTAATGAAAATCAATAGATAACCCCCACATTTTAACAGAAGATCAAGAGAAAGCCTGAGCAAACCATTTCTAGGGCTCATTCTTTGCTAGGAAATATTAGGAAAGGGACTGGAAATGAAACGGCCAGTATCATTAGGCCCTTGTGGAGATCTGGGGTGAAGCGACATTTGCAAGGAGAAAATTTGGAATGCTGGATGCTGGGCGGAAGCAATTGCCTCGAAGCTTTGTCCTTTGCACTTTATCAGTTTATTTATCTCCATCGACACCCCACTATTCCCTGCCATGGGGACCCAAAATGATCTACATAATTTCCCTCCATTTCTCCCTACACTGTGAGGTAGGCTAGGCTGTAAGACTGGCCCAAGGACACCTGGCACACTTCTGTGGCTGAGTGGAGATTTGGGCTGGGATCTCTCACACGCTAATAGTGCAACACTCTAACCAGGGCTTTTTTTTGTAGCAGGAACTCCTTTGCATATGAGACCACACACCCAGATGTAGCCAATCCTTCTGGAGCTTATAGTAGGCCCTGTACTAAGAGCCCTGTAAGCTCTTGGAGGATTGGCTACATCAGGGGTGCATGGCCTAATATGCAAAAGACTTCCGGCTACAAAAACAGACCTGACTCTAACCACTGTGCTACACTGGCTCACTTATTGTGAGCTTACCAGGGTATCTAAGAACATTAGAAAAGCCATGTTGGATCAGGCCAATGGCCAATCCAGTCCAACACTCTGTGTCACACAGTGGCCAAAAAACCAAGGCACCACTAGAAGGTCCATCACAGGGGGGGCAGGACACTAGAAGCCCTCCCACTGCCCCCCCGCAAGCACCAAAAATACAGAGCATCATTGCCCCAGACAAAGAGTTCCATTTATACCTTGTGGCTAATAGCCACTGATGGATCTCTGCTGCATATGTTTATCCATTCCCCTCTTGAAGCTGTCTATGCTTGCAGACACCACCACCTCCTGTGGCAGTGAATTCCTGATAAAGCTGCCACCCATCCCAGAGGGAAAAATTGCCCAATGCCTTTAATAGGTAGCTTAGAGTCTAACAGGAGTTTCAGGGTATACATTTTCAAGGGAATTTTGACTCTCAAAAAGTTTATTCCCTGAAACTCTTGCTGGTCTCTAAGATGCTGCTGGTCTCAAAGCTACCTGTTCTGCTACAGGCCCAATACGATGACATTCTCTGAAAGTGTCCCTCTAATAGAGGTTCCATTTGTAGAAATGCGTGGTTGAAGGTTTACATGGCATGGAGCTAAATAATGCTGGGAAGGGCACTGAATCTGGTAGGTCTAGCTCCTTTCTTTGTTAGCAGAGCACACAAAGCTTTAACACAGCAGTTGCTTGTATTGAGTCTGAACAGACTATGTGGCTGTATGTCGTTGCAAAATTACGCAGAGCCACTTTTTCTAATTGAAACTAAATGATAACTATTACAGAAATACAGGGCCAGCCCTACCACTAGGCAATTGCCTAAGGTGGCAGCCTTCTGGGGGTGCTGAATTGGGTGCTTCCCATGTGACCCGGTGACATTATCTGTGCAGGGGGTGTTGCCAGAAGTTAGCCTTGCCTAAGGTGCCAGACAGTCTAGGGCTGGCCGTTCAGAAATACATGTTCAATAGGGCAGACTAAGAGAAAGAGACAGATCCTAAGCTATCTAGCAGATGGGGATGGATGCAGAGAGGAGATTCCTGCAGCCCCATCTTGTGTGTATGGAAGCAGGAAGAGAGAGAGAGAGATACAGGAAGGAAATTGCTTTCCCCTAGGAGTGCTCATCTGAATCTCAAAGGGAGACTGTTAATAGGCAGTAAGCAGGAAGAAGTTTTGTGTGTGCCTTTCTGCCCTGTGTACTCTGTGGTCACTTGCTTCTGGAGGCCTGAGACACAGGGGCTGGTTTCACACTGTGAAACTGACATGATTTTATCCCGTTCCAAAAAAATCCGCTAAAGTTTGAACCGTTTCTGGGCAATCAGACAGCTGCTGCTGAAGCGGCAGGATCCTGGCAGTGGTCAGTGGTTGCCCATTCACACTGCTAGCCCTGCTCAACCACAGACCCATTGCGGAAAGGGTTGTCTTTTTTAAAAAGACCCCCCGTGTCTGCACTCAATTGGAGAAGTGGAGAAGCGCACCTTGGAGAGGGGTTGGGGGGGAAACCCTGGACCTTGCCAGAAACAGCTTAGTGCAATCACACAGCTCTCCCGTTTATGTCACCCCAGGGCATTCAGACAGCAGCTGATTATGCGACCTACATCTGATTCAGGGGGATGGTACCGGGAAAATCCAGGTAGCTTTTTGATGTGGATAGGAGGCATCTGGAAACGGGTTGAGTGCGGGTGCAGCTCGGAGGGCAGATGTGCTTATGCGATCGTGCACTTTTAATCCAAATGGGAGGCAGGGTTAGGTCCAGGCAAATCTCCTGTGTGAAACCACCCAGGGACATCGCACCAGGAACTTCCAACAAACAACAGCATCTGATAACTGCTGCAGATCAGACTGACAGCTAGAAGGACCAGTTTAGAAGTTGCCCACTGTGGAAGACAACGTGCTGGACATATGGATCATAGATCTGACCCAGAAGGCTCTTCTTCTGTTGCTAACAGGAAAAAAAAATCACCTAGATTTAGGAGAGAATTTAATCTCACATTCAAACGCAAAGTGAGTTCACTGCATCCTTGACTGTCAGTAACTGCCCTGGTTTTATGTCTTTTTAATCTCCACAGGCAGCTTGTTTGGGAAGAGCATTCCTTTGTGCCACGAGCTGAACATCCCTTCCCAAGTGAGCGCTGTTGGCAACCGAGTATGTTTGAATGCAACAACGGAAGCTCAACAGTATGCTATCTGCCAGTCTCCCGCCATTTGGCAGCGGTCTCCTAATTTGCTGACTGAACTGGGACGTCTGAAAAAAAAAAATGTATGTCTCATGGTTGGCAAGGGGCCATTTAGTACTGTTTGGGATTAAGCCTTTGGCACTGCAGAGCACATTTCTGCATACCCCGTAGGCCGGCTGTGGCTCCACTGTCCACAGATTCCAGCAGTGTGGGCAAGAGGTATGGTGTAGTGGGAAATTCAATCCTTTAATCGAAGCCAGTCCAGCACAGAAAGTTCTCTCTCTCTTTCCTATAATGTGGGGCTTAATGGCGAAAGGAATGCCTCATCCAAACTGGAAGCGGCATAATACCCAGATAAAGTGAGAGATCTGTCAAAGCCAATAACCTGATGCAAGCAAGATCCCTCGCCACTCGCAGCGGGGAAAACGGTTTGCTGCTCTTATTAAGAGCTCGGTAGAGAGGATATACCGGAGCTGAACCCCTGCTTAGACTTCTGTTTCCAATTGAGTAGTTTGTTTATGCATGCCTGCAAAAACATTCTTAATCGGGGAAAAATGTTGTCAGGCAAGGGTGGGGGGGGGAGAATTTATGACTGCTCAGTGCCGCCATCCTCTGTCCTTGCTTAAGATTGGCCAAAATATATCTTGGAGATGGTTTGCCAGAGCTCTAGAGAAGCAGGCAAGAGCTCCTCAAGAGACCATACACTTTGCATACTCTGCAATTGGTGCCACAATATCAATTCATTGGTCTGGACAATCAATTAAAGCCCTTTTAGATTATTTCAAAGATAGCACCCCCGGTACAGAAACAGAGCACTAATGCACAGAGTATGGGAAACAATCAGGAGGAACTGGAAATCCTATTACAGGAAGGAGACTATGACATAATAGGCCTTACTGAAACTTGGTGGGATGACACTCACAACTGGAATCTTAGGATTCAGGGGTACAACTTATTCAAAAGGGACAGGCAAATGAGAAAGGGCAGAGGCGTAACAGTATATGTGAAGGAGGTATATACTTGTGAGGAAATATGTGAATCTGAACATGGCAGCTCAAGTTGAGAGCCTCTGGGTAAAAATAAAAGGAGTAAGAAATAACAGTGATATTATTGTGGGGGTCTGCAATAGACCACCAAGTCAAGCATAGGACTTGGATGAGATACTTCTAAAGCAGATTGCAAAGTTCTCCAAGAGAAGGGATACAGTGATCATGGGAGATTTCAATCACCCAGACATCTGTTGGAAGTCCAACTCTGCTAAAAATAAAAACTCAAAGAAATTCCTGACTTGTCTTACTGACAGCCTCCTTTTCCAGAAAGTGAAGAAGGAAACAAGGGGATCTGCTATCTTGGATTTGATTCTCACCAAGGAAGAATTGATTGAAAAAGTGGAAATAGTGGGCACCCTGGGCAGTATTGACCATGTGGTTTTGGAATTTACAGTCTTAGGGAAGGGAAAAGCTATACATAGTCAGACTTATAGGTTGGACTTCAGAAAGGCAAACTTTGATAAACTTAGAACTATGCTGGGTAAAATCCCATGGTCAGAAATACTTAGGAGAAAGGGAGTTCAGGAGGGGTGGGAGTATCTTAAAAGCGAAATACTGAAAGAACAATCACAGACAATTCCTATGAGAAGAAAAAAATGGAAAAAGCCTAAAGAAGCCGAAGTGGCTCCATAAACAGCTTTCTAAAGAAATGAGAAATAAAAAAGACTCCTTTAGGAATTGGAAGGAAGGTCTTATAACCAAGGATGAATATAAACAAATCACCAGTGCTTGTAGAGAAAAAGTTAGGAAAGCTAAAGCTCAGTATGAGCTTAGGCCGGCCAAAGATGCTAAAAACAACAAAAAAGGGTTATTTTCTTATGTTCAGAGTAAGAAAAAGACCAAGGACACGGTAGGCCCATTGCGAGGACAAGAAAGTGAAATTGTAAGGTAATGAAGAGAGGGTGGAACTGCTCAATTCCTACTTTTCCTCAGTCTTCTCTTCAGAGGGAAACGGTGCTCAACATGGCAAAAACAGAACATATAAGGAGGGTATGAAGTTCCAACCTAGGATCAGCATAGGGATAGTACATAAACACCTAGTTTCTTTAAATGAAATTAAGTCCTCAGGGCCAGATGAATTGCATCCAAGGGTTCTAAAAAAGTTTGCGGATGTAATTTCTGAGCCTCTGGCTATTATTTTTGAGAATTCTTGGAGAACAGGAGAGGTGCCGGAAGATTGGAGGCGGGCAAATGTTGTCCACATCTTCAAGAAGGGGAAAAAAGACGATCCGGGTAACTACTGACCTGTCAGCTTGACGTCTATACCTGGAAATGTTTTAGAACAAATCATCAAACAGTCGATCCTGGAACATTTAGAAAGAATGGATGTGATTACTAAGAGCCAGCATGGTTTTCTCAAGAACAAGTCATGTCAGACTAACCTGATCTCTTTTTTTGAGAAAGTGACTACCTTGCTGGATCAGGGGAATGCTGTAGACATCGTTTATCTTGATTTCAGTAAGTCTTTTGATAAAGTTCCACATACTATCCTTGTTGATAAGTTGGTAAAATGTGGTTTGGATCCTGTTATCGTTAGGTGGATCTGTAACTGGTTGACAGATTGCACCCAAAGAGTGCTTGTGAATGGTTCCTCATCTTCTTGGAGAGGAGTGACAAGTGGAGTGCCTCAAGGATATGTCCTGGGACCTGTTTTGTTCAACATCTTTATCAATGATTTGGATGAAGGAATAGAGGGAATGCTTATTAAATTTGCAGATGATCTGAAATTAGGAGGGGTTGCAAACACAGAAGACAGAAACAGGATACAGGATGACCTTGATAGACAGGAAAACTGGGCTAAAATCAATAAAATGAATTTTAACAGGGATAAATGTAAAGTTCTGCATTTCGGTAGGAAAAATCCAATACATGGTTATAGGATGTGGGAGACTTGTCTTAGCAGTAGTATGTGTGAAAAGGATCTAGGGGTCTTAGTGGATAATACGCAGAACATGAGTCAAAGGTGTGATGCGGTGGCTAAAAAGGCAAATGCAATTTTGGACTGTATCAATAGAAATATAATGTCCAGATCATGTGATGTGATGGTATCATTTTATTCTGCCTCAGATCCAGTGGGAGCTCATAAGAGTACAGCTCCTGAACCTTTCTGAGAGTTCCACCTCCTTGTTCATTGAATAGTATGTGCAGCTGCATAACAATCCCTGGATGAGCTCCACCACCTATTTTTCTACAAAAGGACCTCTGGGTAAGACCTCACCTGGAGTATTGTGTTCAGTTTTGGGCACCACATATTAAGAAGGATATAGACAAGCTGGAACGGGTCCAGAGGTGGGCAACGAAGATGGTGAAGGGTCTGGAGATCAAGTCCAATGAGAAAAGGCTGAAGGAGCTGGGGATGTTTAGCCTGGAGAGTAGGTGGCTGAGAGGTGATATGATCACCATCTTCAAGTACTTGAAGGGCTGTCATATAGCGGATGTTGTGAAATTGTTTTCTATGACCCTGGAAAGTAGGACCAGAACCAGTGGGCTGAAATTAAATAAAAAGAGTTTCGAACTCAACATTAGGAAGAACTTCCTGACCATTAGAGCGGTTCCTCAGTGGAACAGACTTCCTTGGGAGGTGGTGGGTTCGCCTTCCTTGGAGGTTTTTAAACAGAGGCTAGATGGCCATCTGACAGCAATGAAGATCCTGTGAATTTAGGGGGAGGTGTTTGTGAGTTTCCTGCATTGTGCAGGGGTTGGACTAGATGACCCTAGAGGTCCCTTCCAACTCTATGATTCTATGATTATAGTAACTTGAGACTCATTTTTGATAAATAAAGATATTTTCCCAGATGTTGGTCAGCGAGTCTAATCTGACTGCTCATTCACACAATAGACCAGAAATTCTTGATGGGTCTACAGGCTGCTGGCCAAGAAGAAGGGTGAATGAGAAACAGTACACACCCATGTAACCTTTACTGTGCCTCAAGGTAGGGAAATAAAGACTAGAGCTTGAGCGGCTGTATGGTGCCCTGGTACATCAGAGAAGGAGGGGGCATGTCGGGACAAACTCTCAAACAAGCAAGCAGATTGTCCTCCACCTGTCTGGCAAAGACAGTGGGAAGAAAGTGTCCATGTCACCTCTTTTGAGAATATAGCAGTCAGCCTAAGGCCTCTTTCTCCAGTTTCAGTATTTGCATCTGCAATATGGTTATAATCGCTCCAGGGCTGGCCCTAGACTATCTAGCACCCTAGGCAAGGCTAACTTCTGGCACCACCCTCTGCACTGATAACATCACCAAGTCACATGGGGATACCCAGTTCAGCACACCCGGAAGACTGGCGCCCTAGGCAATTACCTAGTTTACTTAGTGTCAGGGCTGGCCCTGAATAGCTCAAAGCTACAGTTTGAGATTTTTATAAGGATAAAAAAATAACATAGTGGGGGACCTGTATGGGGGAGGGAAATCCCATCCCCACTCTGTTTCCTCTTTCTTCCTAGCCATTTTCTCCCCCAGTCCCCATTTTATATCCCAATTGTTTTTACAGAGATTTTATTGTTGTTGTTGCAAGCTTAGGGATTTTCCACAGGTTTGCAGAAAAATCCCCTATCTGTATGTAGCCTTGTTGGTCTGATTTTTTAAATCCATATTCTAAAGCCATATTCAGAATTAGATATATTGATGTTATATGTGATATTATATAGTGATATTATATGTGAAGTTATGTGTGTACTTTGAACACCTGATATGCTATACAAATACAAATAATTGTTAAGTATTGTTAAGTCTTTCTGCACTTTAGGATATATATGAGGGATGGTTTGATCTGACCAGCCATATGATGCCATGCCTTATAAGAAAGGTCATGCCTTATAAGAAGGTCTGCCTAGATGATTGCTGCTGTTAAAAACTGCCACTCCACTAATCTCAGGAGAGACAACATAAAACCCTACATTTTAGACAACTGTATATCATATGAGCAGAGGCTGCCAGCAGCAATGTTTGGTAGATTGCTCTCCAAGCCGACAGAGAAATGAAGGCGTTTACTCATTATGGGATACAGTCAACCAATTAGCTGCCTGGACATTCTACCAGGCACTTCAGCCAAATATTGTTCCTAGAATTTCCTAGAAACGTTGAACAGGACAGGACACAAAGTCTTAGTAAATTGACTTCTAAGAGAATGAACTCCCACAGTGTGAATTAAACTGATGAGACTGGGATAAGGTGACACAAAAATATTTTCGAAGAGGCAGAGAAAGAGAGAGATGTCCTTGTGAGCTGTTCCCCTTTTCCAATGTGAAAACACATATTAACCAGTTATTTTGCTCCTGTGAATAATTGCATCCCTTTGACTATAAATGATGGTCAGCAAATGGTTAATTGCTTAGCAATTTAATATGAGAACCTTGAGTGACAGAGGATTCAAACTACTGAGAATATCAGGTGTGGCAGTTAAGAAATGACAGTTGAGTAGAAAGGACGGTTAAGGGAGTGAGAGGATCAGGAAGGATCCCTGTCACACCTGAGGGAAACAGCTCCTAGAAAAGAGGGGTGTGTGTGTGATCCCTAGTAAGCCTGAGGGAAATAGCTCCCAGTAAAGGGTGTGGTGATCCCTATTAAGTGGTTAAAAAAGGAAAGTGGAACTTGTTTGAATGTTCCAGCCTTCACCAGCTTGAGACTATAAAGAATCTTATGCTTGTTTATTTAAGCAGAGACTCCCAAGAATTCCACTTTCCTCAAATTGTAAAGACTTGTCTTTGCACAAATAAACAATTATTTGCTTGTCACAAACTATTGTTTATGTTTATAGAAAGTTAACTTATTCCTACTGCCATAAACCTGTTACCTACCTGACCATTTTCCCTCATAAGTTAAACAAACAGTTTGTTAGTTTTGAATTACCACCAGCCTCTCATGTGTCATTATCTAATAAAGACAAAAGAAGGATTTTGATTGGTCCCTCAGATCCCTAGACTGGGTCAGCATCAATGTTCCTTCTAAGCTGTAGTCTTGTGAGCAGAAATTCTGCTTTGTGAGCTAATAACACTAAAGTTGTGAGCTATTAGCATTAAAGTTGTGAGCTACTGCATAAATTAGTTTGCTCTGGGGCCATTTTTCATGAGCTAAGACAAAAATGTGTGAGCCAGAGGCTAAAAAACTGTGAGCTAGCTCAAACTAACTCAGATTAGATCTAAATGCATCTAAACAACTGGGTGGGACAAGAAACACATTACTGTGGTAAATAAGGGAAAGAGAATATGGGTACCATGGGGCATCACAGGAGGTTTCCTCTCCTGAGGTCAGCATTGTGACTGTGACTTGGCCTCAGTTGCTCAGAGTGGGGTTAAGCTTAAAATGAGTTAATTGTGGACCAATTCAAACTGGACCCAAATTAACTTCTTTTAAGCTGGTCCCATTTGAATCGCGTCTAGGGTTGTTTGCCTAGCACTATAGTAGACTGTATTCTCACATTAATGTTTACATTCTACCTCTCCCTCACTGGAGCTCATAGCAAGCATACATTGCCTTACCTCACAACATCCCTGATGGACAGTGAATTTTAGGACTGAGATGGGATTTGAACATATAGTCTCCATTGTACAAGTCCAGTGTTGTTGTTTTTTGTAAGATTGTATTGGCTGTTGAAGTTGAGAGCTACATAACGAAGTCTCCTTAGGGGGAGAGAGTAGTTGTGTTGGTAGGCTAGATTACAGACCAGAACACCTTGATTTGAGTGTAATAGCACCTCAGAGACCAACAAGATTTTTGACCTATAGGCTTCCAAGAGTCAAAGTTCCCTTCATCAGAAGATAGTTTCAAAGAGTAGCTGTGCTGGTCTGCAGTAGAACAGCAGATTTGAGCCTAGTAGCACCTCCCCCCCCATCAAGTTGCAACCAACTTATGATGACCCCATAGTTTTTCAAAGCAAGCAATGTTCAGAGGTGTGCCTCTGTGTAGCAAGCCTGATATTCCTTGGTGGTCTCCCATCCAAATACGAACCATGGCCAAACTGTCTTAGCTTTTGAGATCTGACAAGACTGGGTTATCCTGGGCTATGCAGTCAGGCACTCAGGGCCAAGCCTGGAGTATCTGGCACCCTAAGCAAGGCTAACATCTGGTACCCCCCCTGCACTGACAACATCACTGAATCACATGGGGTGCCCAATTTGGTGCCCCTAGAAGGCAGCGCCCTAGGCAATCACCTAGTTTGCCTAGTGACAGGACCAGCACCACAGGCACTAGCACCAAAATGTTGGGTTGGTCTCTAAGTTGCTGCTGGACTTGTTCATGGGGGCAGAGTCAGAGAGTCTAGAGCAGGGATGTCAAACATGCAGCCCCGGGGGCCAAATCAGGTCCCCAGAGGGCTCCTATCAGGCCCCTATCTCTTGCTTCCTTCTGCATTACAGCTTGCTCTGCAAGACTCTCTCAGTTGCAGAGCTATTGAGCCAAGCCTATCTTCCTTCTATTGGCTGAGCCTCCTCTCCCTTCTGGTCCCCTGGGGAAGGAAGGAAAGAGCCAGAGCTTCCTTTGCCCAGTTCCGTGGATCCCATGGGAGAAATACAAAGAAAGCACCTTTAAGACCGAATGCTAAAGTTTTAAGTATGTTTTAAATTTTTCTAAATTAGTTATGTTTGTCTGCGTCCTTTATAAAATTTATATTTCTGCTACCTGATCTTAAATAGGTACACACAAGGCTGGCCTGACATGGCCCATCTCGGCCTGACAAGGTCTCATTTATGTCAGATTCGGCCCTCATAACAAAATGAGTTTGACACCCCTGGTCTAGAGTCCTTGGGATGTTCCAGTCATTGTATTGTACCTTCAGATGCCTGCTCGAGCAGAAGTGCTTTTAACTAACACTGCAGTGCATTTGCAAGCTGTGAATTGAATGCTCCAGAGGAGTTTTTCCTTCCCTTCATTTTTCCTCCTATTGTTCTCTCCTAATGAGCCAGCAAAAAGAAAATTCAGTAATTGTCCTCCGAACCTCAGAAGAGCACCAGATGAAACACACGCACACACACACGCACACAACATCCTCAAAGAGAAATGAGTGGAGTAGAACTCAGTGCAGCAGAAGTTCAAGGTAGGTTGCCTAGGAGATTTAATTATTTTCCTTTTTGTACAGTATTTGGAACTTCTCCACAAAAGCAAATCCCCCCCCTTCCCCGCTAATAGTCTGCATTGAAATGGCAACCTATGGAATTTCTTAGGAAATGTCAGAAACTGCACAGGAAACTGCTTGTATGGTGGGATCTTTAGAACCTGCGGTGTCCTTGGTGAAGGCTAAGTGGAAGATTCCAGTTTGGTGTGGTGGTTAAGTGTGCGGACTCTTATCTGGGAGAACCAGGTTTGATTCCCCACTCCTCCATTTACAGCTTCTGGATGGCTTTGGGTTAGCCATAACTCTGATAGGAGTTGTCCTTGAAAGAGCAGCTGCTGTGAGAGCCCTCTCGGCCCCACCCACCTCACAGGGTGTCTGTTGTGGGGGGAGAAGATATAGGGGATTGTAAGCTGTTCTGAGTCTCTGATTCAGAGAGGGGTGGGCGTATAAATCTGCAGTCTTCTTCTTCAACTTACCTTCACTTCTTTTGTCCTCTCTGCCATTAAGCAATATTCTACTAGTCCTGAATTTGTCCCCCCACCCAGCACCAATAGCGTTTTTGGCAAATTAGAAAAAGAAAACATCATCTCTGTTCAGAAGGCGTTTTAATATGGATACACTGGACAAAACTGGGGAGAGGATGAAAGTAGAAGTGTGATGAAGAAGAATGGGATAATACAGGGGTGGCCAACGGTAGCTCTCCAGATGTTTTTGCCTACAACTCCCATCAGCCCCAGCCATTGGCCATTCTGGCTGGGGCTGATGGGAGTTGTAGGCAAAAAACTTCTGGAGAGCTACTGTTGGCCACCCCTGGATAGAATTGGATGGCCAAGAAGGATCAGCCAATATATGGATTAAGAAACAATTTTAACCGAAATGCGATGCATATTACGCAATATGTTTATGCAAAATATGCAGTTTATAAATGCTGTATAGGACAATAAATATCTATCATCAACAATATAAATTAGTCAGATCACTTTTGTCATATTATTACAAAAATCACAATAGCCAAGTTTCCAGGGCTCTTTGTAGACAATGTCTCAAAATTCCTCTTTGCAAATGCATCCAACTTATAATGTATGTGACAATAATGTTAATACATAAAGTCCATAATGTTAATATATAAATATCCTGGAAGTCATGGACTTTGGGACGATGCAGCCAAAGCCCCAAACACTACTAATATATGGATTAAGGCTGCAGGACCCAGAAGAAGGGGTTTAAATTCTCTCCATGTCATTTCCCTGTTTGGAAATGTACCGTTGGCACAACCACTGTTTTTGCCTAGCAAGGTTATTGTCTACTCCAAGATTCCCCAAACTTTTTGAGCCTGCCGGCACCTTTGGAATTTGGGCACAGCATGGCAGGCACAGTCACAAAATGGCTGCTGCAGGAGACGGACAGAGCAACAAAATGACCACTGTAGCTTACCTACAGTCACACAATGAAGTTCCTCATGCTGCGGAAGCAGCTGCTGCCAAAGCAACATTTTAAAAAATCTGCACGGCCAGGTGGATCTGCAGTGGTCAGTCAGAAGCTCCACTGGGCACAAGCCCCGCCCCCACCGATCTACTCTGGAGAGCCAGTTCGGTGTAGTGGTTAAGTGCGTGGACTCTTATATGGTTTGATTTCCCACTCCTCCACTTGCAGCTGCTGGAATGGCCTTGGGTCAGTCATCACTCTCGCAGAGATGTCCTTTAAAGGCCAGCTTCCGTGAGAGCTCTGTCAGCCCCACCGACCTCACAGGATGTCTGTTGTGGGAGAGGAAGGTAAAAGAGATTGTGAGCCACTCCGAGACTCTGAGTTTCAGAGTGGAGGGTGGGGTACAAATCCAATATCATCATCATCATTATCACCATCATCATCATCATCTTCTTCTTCTTCTTCCTTTCTAAAGCACTTGGTGGGGGCCAAGAAAGGTGTTGGCAGGTTCCATGGCACCCAGAGGCACCACACTGGGGTGTCAAACATGTGGCCCGGGGGCCAAATCAGGCCCCCGGAAGGCTGCTATCAGGCCCCTGAGCAACTGGCTGTCATCTGTTTTCTTCTCCCTATTTCTCGCTTCCTTCTGCATAACAGCTTGCTTTGCAAGGCTTGCTCAATTGCACAGGAGCTACAGAGCAAAACCTCTATTTTCTCCATTGGCTGAGGCTCCTCCCTTGGGGAGGAAGATGCTCTTCTTACCAGTGAGCTATGGCCCTTTCCCATTTTGCACTAGGGACGTTTAATCTCTCCAGAGCACAACAGTTTCCAGAGTTCTGTGTAGAAAAGGATGTTATTATGCTTTCAGGCTGTAGCATGAATTTGCTGAGATGTTCCAAGATTGACCCCATGCTATGGCTGAGCCTTGTTTCTCCCTGTGTAACCTGTCTCACAAGATCCTCTTTTACTTTGGTGCAATCGCTTCTGATTTATAAGAACGCGCATCCAAAGGGAGAGTCGGCTCCTTGGCTGCCTTGTGTGAGATGAAGTCACCTCATTCCTGTCTTGCATCATCTGAGTCAGATGAAAGCGATGGCATCATTAGTCCATCAGCTCCGCTTATGCTAAAACCATCCGATGAGTTCCTCTGAGCGTCTTCAGCCTGTTCAGTGTTACTGGAAGCGGCTGACTCCTGACCCACTTCCCACTCGGTTTTCTTTCCCAATGAAATGGTTAAACAAACGGAATGTGACGTTCAGCCACATAAAAGGGCCTTGCTGGGGCGGCAACCAGCAGAGCCTTTCTCCTGTTTTGTTTTCCGATAGGAAGAAGCAGCAAGGCTGAGCGACGGGCAGCCTTTTCAAAGCTGCTTGGAATAGGTGCCGTGGGAGGACAAACACGTCGTAGATGGCCACAATTCAGAGGCTGGCAAACAATTCATTGGGCTTCACTGCAGCTATTAGGTTGAGGAGCATGAAGTGCTGGAGAGACAGGACAGAGGGGGGAGTCTAGTTTCCTCTGTCGCAAAGCTATTGAATATGACATTGTGGCACGTAAGCACACCACAGATTCCCACGGTGGGTCACATCAGTGGTCTATCTTGTTGGCTCTCAAGGGTTACAAGAGGGCAGCTGCATTCCCACACTTTCGGAATGGACTTTTGCTCCACTTTCCCATATCAGGGCTTTTTTTTTGTAACAGGAACTCCTTTGCAAATTAGGCCACACACCCCTGATGAAGTCAATCCTCCAAGAGCTTACAGGGCTCTTAGTACAGGGTCTACTGTAAGCTCCAGGAGGATTGGCTACATTAGGGGTGTACGGCCTAATATGCAAAGGAGTTCCTGCTACAAAAAAAAGCCTGCTTATATCCTAACATTTGGCAAATGAGTGTAGTGGTTAAGAGCCGTGAACTCTAATCTGGAGAACTGGGTTTGATTCCCTGCTCTTCCACATGCAGCTAGCTGGGCGACCTTGGGTCAGTCACAGTTCTCTCAAGAGCAGTTCTCTCAAGAGCTCTCTCAGCCCCACCTACCTCACAGGGTGATTGTTGTAGGGAGAGGAAGGGAAGGAGATTGTAAGCTGCTCTGACACTCCTAGTGGAGGGAGGAGTATGAATCCAACTCCCTCCTTCCTTCCTTCTCTCAAACTGATGTTCATTCTACGTGGCTCTTACATTAAGCATGTTTGGCCACCCCTGCCTTATTGGCTGGTCACAGATTAGCTGTGACTTGATGGCACTTTCCACCCCATTTTACTCAATTGTTTCCTGACCACATGCTATTCTTGCTGCCTCGTTGAGACAATTCTTGACACAGTCATCTCTGAGAAGTTTAAGAACATGATGATCCTATGACTGCTGAAGTAGGGGCTTAAGCTGGTAGATGGGAGCCAAAGAAATTGCAAGAAATGTATGCAGTTCTGGCCAAAGACTAAGTGATGAATCTAATCAATGACTCAAATAAAGCAAATCGGGGTCTTTTTTTTTTTTTTTTTTTACCAGGACTGCACAGGAACTTGGTTTTGGCTGGCTTGGCATCAGGGGTTGTGGCCTAATATGCAAATAAGTTCCTGCTGGGCTTTTCCTGCAAAAAAGCCCTGCATGAAGCAATGGCTGTGTCAGGAGGTGTGGCCTAATATGCAAATGAGTTCCTGCTGGGCTTTTTCCTACCAAAAAGCTGCCCTACAGTGACTCAAATGTTTGGCTTATCTAACCTAAGGCAGCTAACTTGGACTGCCATCAGCACTCAGGCAGAGAAAGATCTTTCTCAGCACCTCCTACCTGAACCTTTTAACAAGACTAGGGACCTTTTGTGTGCAAAGCAGATGCCCTGTGACTAAGCCACAGCCTTCCCCCAAACAGTCACCAAAGAAGTGAACCTGGATAAAAAAATGGAGACAGCTTGCTTGCATGTGTACATAATGCAAATAAATGCAAGTTTTGCCTGATGTATGGCCGGAAGGCACGGGATGTAGCCACCATGCTGAAGCTAAATCTGGTTCTGGTCTGCCAGGATGGAAGAAGTTTGGGGAACCTGCATACACCATCTTGAATTCCATGATGAGACAAAGGCGAGGATATAAATTTAATATATATATTTTGTCAGGAGTAGATGGAAATGACAACTGAGAAATGAGAGGCTGAGAGGTAATACGATCACCATCTTCAAGTACTTGAAGGGCTATCTTATAGGGTGCAGAATTGTTTTCTGCTGCCCCAGAAGGTCAAACCAGAGCCATCGGGTTGAAATTAAATCAGAAGAGTTTTTGGCTCAACGGTAGGAAGAATTTTCTGGCAGCTAGAGCGGTTCCTCAGTGGAACAGGCTTCCTCGGGAGGTGGTGGGCTCTCCTTCTTTGGGCTTTTTTAAACGAAGGCTAGATGGCCATCTGACAGCAATGTGGATCCTGTGAACTTATTCGTGAAGTTCCTGCATTGGGCAGGGGGGTTGGATTAGATGTCCCTTGGGGTTCTTTCCAACGCTATGATTCTATGACTGCACCTAACAGAATGGCTGAAGGATTGGCCTGAGCCAGCCTGGTTTGGCATCAAAATGGATCCAAAATGGGGTTAAATCAACACAAACACTACAGCTGGGAAATCATAATAAAAAAGCCCTTTAAATTTCAGTTTCGCAGTGTAAAAATAACACAGGGAATCTTGCCTTTCCAAGTCAAAAGCATTTGATGCTAATTAAAACAAATTGTATGTGTTTTACTCATGGTTACTCATGGCCATTAAAACTTCTGACAGTGCTCGGAATGAAGTTTTTACACAAGCGAGCTGAATGCAGGACTTTCTGCCTTGATCTGTTAATGAGCCCCAAACTGCAGAGGAACTCTAGTCAAGTAGTTTTCTGCCCAGGCAAGCTGTTCCAGAGATTGGCCGGAGATTGGATGATTGTTCTCCAATGGCAAAGAAATCCTTATGACCAGAAAATTTCTTTAGGATTAACTAATCCGGTTTCAAGTGGTTTTATCCAAAGGCAATGCAAAAAAGCCCAAGAGGGGCTTATAAACACGATTATGCATTACAACCAGGATTATAACCGGTTCAACACCAAGTGGCCTCCAACTCTGCTTCTTGAGTCAATGGTAGTGCTTGTGGGAACCATAAATATTTTTCGCCAAAGCTTTGCTTATGAAAATATTCTCCTTTTTAAAAATCTCATTCACTGCTATTATTTTCCCATTCTGCTGTTGCTGTGGTGCTGTTTCCCTTCTAATTACTGTGCTGTCTTATTCTGGGATTAATCACATGCACAGTGCCAGGCAATCAGGGAGCACGGTTGGTCAGGAAGCACTTTTAGTAAATACAATCACAATGGTATGTAGTTGAAGATAGTTTCTTGACCTGCGTACATTACCGAGGACAAACAAGTTCATTTTGGAAGCATTGCTTTCACTCTGAACAGACAACCCTGCTGGCCTCCTTTGACAGAAATCACCACAAAGGGGGACTTTTTTTTTTGGCAGTATAGAAAATTTTGGCAAAAAGAGCTTCACTTTCAGCTCAGTCCTTATCATAGCCTGCCTTAGTCATAGAACTAGATTAGCTAGTGTGCATTGATTTAATAAGGAATACCTTGATATATTTTGATGGTTTGTGAGATTAATATTACACATTGCCCTTACCCCATGGTTTATGAGGTGGCACACTGAACTAAGACCATTTAATAACAGAATAACTACCACAAGCAATGACTCACCACCACCTACAATGTCTAACAGCAAGGAACCATTTCCATATGTGTAGTGTACATTATACATTTACCTTTCCACCCACCCACCCACCCATCCATCCATCCATCCATCCATCCATCCATCCATCCACTCATCCATCCATCCATCCATCCATCCATCCATCCATCCATCCATCCATCCATCCATCCATCCATCCATCCACCCATCCATCCATCCATCCATCCATCCATCCATCCATCCATCCATCCATCCATCCATCCACCCATCCATCCACCCATCCATCCATCCATCCATCCATCCATCCATCCATCCATCCATCCATCCATCCATCCATCCACCCACCCATTCACCCACCCACCCATCCATCCATCCATCCATGAATTCTAAGGAATAAATGTGACCCCCTGATGCTCTTAACTTCATGAGAGAAATATTATCCATACAGCTTTCTTTATTCATTTCACCCCATCATTCTCTCCAGTGGGGACCCAAGGTGGCATATGTTGTTCTCACTTCCATTTCCTCCTCACGATTACTCTGGGAGGTAGGTTAGTCAAAGAGTGTGCAACTGACCAAGAATCTATGGCAGAGTGGGTGTTTCAAACCTGGGTCCCTCAGATCCTAGGATGATATTCTAATGACTACACCACACTGGCTCTCCAACAGATGTGGGAAGTGTGGGGATTTGTAGGGCAATACAAAGCATAATTACACCTTTTTGTGGCTGAAACTGTGTTTAGGATTGCACTATTAAGATTGTGTAAACAGCACAGCAGGAAAGGGTTAGCATTCTGCAAATTTAGGCATATCGTGAGAGGGAGGGCAAAAAGGTGTGAGTCAGAGCTCTTGTGGCCCTTTCTTACATGCCTGGAGCAATGCCAATCACCACTTTGAGGTCAGGAAGGAATTTTCCTCCAAGCCAGATTGGCCAGGGATTCTGGAGGTTTTTTGCCTCCCTATGGGCATACAGCAGGGATCACTGGGGGAATGGGTTGGAAGGTAGCTGTGAATTTCTTGTGTTATGCAGAGGGTTGGAATAGATGACGCTTGAAGCCCCTTCCCAAGCTTTATGTTTCTGTGTTTCTATCCCCTCCCCCAGCTCTGTTTCCCCAATCAAATTGTCATCCCCACAAGGCAATTGTGATCTTGAACCTCCCACACCATGTTCAGTTTTGCTCTAAAATTATGTGCAAGAAAAGTTTGGATCTTGGTGAAAGAAAAAAAAAAGTCTTGGCAAGAAATGAGAATTTTACTGGCAGTTGGAGTGTCCATTCCAAGAAGCTTTATGATGCTAAGGATGCAAGAAACAGGAATATTTTGAAATCATTTGGAATTCTCCAGTGATTCTCTGCAGTGTCTGAAAGGATACAGGGTGGCAGAGACCTTTGAAACCAGTAGAGTTATATGTTGAGGAGAAGAGGGAGCTGGTTACATGCTGGGCCATATGAAGTAAAAATCTAGCAGGCTTGTTTTCAAAAGTCTTCTGTGCGACTTAGATATTTGTTTCTCAGTCTGCATGATTTCACCCTCACCTTTGACATAAAATCAAAACATGCCTATTGAAAAGGTGCAAGGCTGTGGTGACCCCCCACCCCAACATACACCTCGAGTTTTAAAAGTGGTTTTCCCCCCTCTCTGGAAGTGGCAGAGAAACAGTTTCATGGCCTGCTAGATTACCTCTATACATATGCTATAGAAAAACCAACTAAGGAATTCGGTGCTAGGAAGTCTTCAGGCAATTCCTGGAAATTTCCCAGAATGCCTTCCAGGAGGGCTCCCAGAATGCACCTGTGACCTGGGCTTTGAGGTTCCTTACAGTAGAATAACATGGGGTATAAAAACCTCCTCCTCCTCCTTTCAGCAACCAGCTCAGTTTTTCTGCAACCTTTCCTAAAATGTCACAGCAAAGCAGGTTTAGGAAAGTTCAGAAGAAAGTGAAGGAAAACTCAACTGCGGTGCACAGAAGGACCATAACGTTGTGAGGAAACAGGGGAAACCCGCCCCTCCCCCCTTTCCAACGGAATCAAACGCAGGGCAAATCACCCATATGAAACAGCTAAGGAAGCAGACATTGACAAAACAAAATTAGGTCAATAGTATATTTTGCATAGTTACAAGCGGTAGAAATACTACTGTACCCAGAACAGCTGGACTGAACTCTCCAAAGAAAGTGCCTGTTTGTTGGCCTATTCATTCCAAGGTTTATGGAGTGCCAATTTGAGAAGATTTATTAATGCATTAAAGGCTGAAACGATAGTGGAAAAAAAGCATAAAACTCTCAATTTCCTCTTGCCGAGCCACAGATCTGTTCTTTGTTTTGTTTTGTTTTGTTTTCTTAGCGGAGACGAGTGTGGAATGTCATGAAGATTTCAAAGCCGAGTCCTCATCTAACCCCTGTGAACTCACTGGGTCCCATGAATATGTATGGATAGAGCCCAAAGCTAAATCTGGCCATTTATGTGAGAAAAAATTTCCATCACTGGTATGTACAGACAGCTCTCTTATTGGCAAGGGGAGTCACAAATTATTTTTACACTGATTCTAGGAAGCTACAAAGATTTCATCCATCTCCCTTTCAGGACAGACTTGGCCATTGGAACCAACAACGGTAAGTGTTCTCCCGGTTACTTGCATTATGCAGCAAATTGATTCCACATATGACAGATTTTGCAAAACAGTCACAAAGAACGTTCTAGGGACAATGGTGTGATCTGCCTGAACACTGAAGGAATGCTTAGTTGTTCTGCCTTGGCAAGAAGTTATCCATTGCCATACTTTTGAACCTGCTGGCAGAAAGATGGAGTTAGTTTAGGAAGCTGGACCCATCAATGACAGCTCTTTGAGAGCAAAATCGGGTGGAATTCTAGCAGGAGTTCCTTTGTATATTAGGTCACACACCCCTGATGTAGCCAATCCTCCAAGAGCTTACAAGGCTCTTTTTACAAGGCTCTTGGAGGATTGGCTTCATCAGAGGGGTGCGGCCTAATATGCAAAGGAACTCCTGCACAGCTCCTGAACCTTTCTGAGGGTTCCCCCTCCTACTCCCCACCTACCTTGTCCATTGAATAGTAGGTGCAGCTGCATAACAATCCCTGGATTAAGAAAGCGGGCAGCCAGCCAACCACCAAGAGCTTTGCCATGCCCCCAGCAGCCCTCATTAACCCCTGGAGAAGCCCACACCACCCTTTCTCCACTTCTTATGTGATTTTGGACAGCAGGTGGCTTGCTGGCCTTTTGACTGGGGATGGCAGCCAAGAAGAGCCCCAGGTGAGTGAGTGCTTGGGCTGGCTGGATCTCTAGCCATCCCAAGCAGGCCTCAGTTGCCCAGGGCTCTCCTTTCTTAAGTTGGGTTGCTTTTGGCTGGCGGGGGGCAGCATATGCTAATGAGTTATGCTAATGAACTCCACCACCTATTTTTCCAGAAAACAACCCCTGAAAATCACCAGAACCTGGTCAGGGCTGGCCTTGCCACAAGGCAAACTAGGCAATTGCCTAGGGCACAGGCCTTCTGGGGGCACAAAATTGGGTGCCCCCCCATGTGACTTAGGTTTGGTGTCGGAGAGCCGGTTTGGTGTAGTGGTTAAGTGTGAGGACTCTTATCTGGGAGAACCGGGTTTGATTCCCCACTCCTCCACTTGCACCTGCTGGCATGGCCTTGGGTCAGCCATAGCTCTGGCAGAGGTTGTCCTCGAAAGGGCAGCTGCTGTGAGAGCCCTCTCAGCCCCACCCACCTCACAGGGTGTCTGTTGTGGGGGAGGAAGGTAAAGGAGATTGTGAGCCGCTCTGAGACTCTTCGGAGTGGAAGGCGGGATATAAATCCAATATCTTCTTCTTCTTCTTCATCAGTGTAGGGGGGGACCAGAGGTTAGCCTTGCCTAGGGTGCCAGACAGTCTAGGTCTGGCCCTGTACCTGCTTTTACGTTTTATGGCGCACATGGCTCAGCCCAACAAAGTGACATTGATGTCAGATTGAGCCCTTGTAACAAATGAGTTCTACACTTCTGGACTACACTATCTCTTTGGCAAGCAGAACGTCTCAGGTTCATTCCCCACCATCTCCAGTTAAAAGGTACAAGGAGCAGGTGATGTGAAAGATGGCCACTTGGCATCCTTGAGAACAGCTGCCTGTCTGAGTAGGTGACAGAGGCAGGCTAAAGCTCCAACACAGTAGATGGGCAGCTTCCTGTGAGTGAGCAGTACAGCTGTGATTCCTTCCCTTGTGATTTACCCGTGTTGTAGAATTCCTGCAGTTTGATGTTGCCAAGGGAAAGTAGCAGCCCTCATACCACAATGGTAACATTTGAGTCTGGCTGACGGAGACGATAATCGCATTTGTAATGGTGAGTAAGGTTGGAATTAAGCTGCAAATTCAAATTGATACGGTGGATTTGAGAACAGGAAGTGGCTGTCCTTGTCAGTTGAATTTTGACAGCGACGTATCCCATTGTAAATGCTGCAAAGCCCCTCCAGCCAGCACAGAGACCCGAGTTCGCCAGCAAGAGACAAGAACATCTCTGATGTTTGTAATATTTAAATCCAATGTTTTGGTTTCAGATGTTGACTTTCCTTTTCTGATCCTCAAGTACCAGGGCAGGACGGAGGCTTGCTTTACAGTCTCTCGAGCTGGGCTCTCTTTCAAGACAGCCAGCCGCTGCCAACGAGAAGTTCAGGACTGCCAGTTCTTTAAAAACTTTTTTGGAAAGATACATTTCCACAGTTTATTCATGGCAGTAAATGCTTCCCACCTTCAAAACTCCAAAGGCTCGCACCGGAGCAAATGCGTAGAGAGAGGCCTCCAAACAATTTGTGAGAAATTGCTTTCCGTGATAATTGAAGAGATGGCAGATGGCATTCTGGGGCCAAAAATCTAAGAGTCAAGAAACCCAGACTGGCAGCAAAAAGATCTCTTCCAAGACCTACCAAGCCACCCAAGCTCTTTTAACTGGAGATGCTAGGAACTGAACCTTGGATCTTCTGCATGCCAAGCAGATGTTCTTCCTGCTGAACCACGCTTGGACATGAAGGGTCATTGATTGGTGGACCCTTATTGGTTCCCACAAATATCCCACCTGCATAGTCATTATCATTCTTCATGATAGTAGGAAGAAGAGAAGTGATTGCATTTATACCCCACCCTTCACTTGGAGTGTCAGAGCAGCTTACAATCTCCTTCCCTTCCTCTCCCCACAACAGACACCCTGTGAAGTAGGTGGGGCTGAGAGAGCTCTGAGAGAACTGCTTTTGAGACAACAGCTCTGACAGAGTTATGATTGACCCAAGGTGAATGAATGACTAAATAAGATGATCCACCAAATTACCCCTTTGTGCTTTGTAGCTGCCACCTAACTGACCAGTCCTCTGCTTGCCTGTTCTTTGGAGCTGAGAGTCTTCTTGACATATCCTAACTTCACTGTCAGAATTAGCTCTGCTGGGCTATAGATGGTGGTCTTCTCTGGCATGAGAAACCTTCCTCCAACTCAAGAGACTTGCCACTTGTGCCAGAGGAATTTGCTCAGAGTCGAAGTGAAAATGCTATTGGATATTCCATATTACCAGACAACAAAGAAGAAAAAGAAGAAGAAGAAGAAGAAGAGTTGGATTTATACCCTGCCCTTCACTTGGAGTCTCAGAGTGGCTTACAATCACCTTCCCTTCCTATCCCCACAACAGACACCCTGTGAGGTAGGTGGGGCTGAGAGAGTTCTATGACTGACTCAAGGTCACTCAGCAGCTGCATATGGAGGAGTGGGGAATCAAACCCAGTTCCCTAGATTAGAGTCTGCTGCTCTCAGCCACTACACCAAACTGAATTGTGGGAGCTTATTTTAAAGCTATCTTCATGGGAGATTCCATGATCCTGAATGAAAGTTTCTGTTTCTGTTTTCCTTCCTTCCTTCCTTTTTTTTTTTTTAAAAGCCACCTTCAGGATAAATCTTTTGAAATAAAAGTGTTGTTCGAGTAGCTGAACCAATTCCCACCATTTGCTGTTCTAAGAAGGGTGGGAGGATATTTTAGATCCCCCCCCCCCACACCCCATTGCTAGTTCGGGGATTTTTAGAGTTGCAAGCACAGTAATAATGATTAACCTCCCAGTTATTTTATGCTTCGCTGGCCGCTTTGTCCAGCAGTGGTACCCTTGGCTTGTGTAGTGTGAACCCAGCACTGGCCTGCCGCTGAACTGACCTTATCATCTGTGTTCTCAGCATGAGCGTGAGTCACTGAGCAAACTAGAAACCCATTACCCTTTCAGATTTGGTCATCTCTGTGAGGGTGGTGTTTTTCTGGAACACCCTGACATGCTTTCTGGAAATGGTTCTTTTTTTGTTGCTGGCATCACCCTTGAGATCTTTTGAGAGGGTCTGTCATTTCCAGCAGGGCTATTAAGGAGCTGCATTTGCCCTTCCAGGATACCAGAGTGCAAGGAGCAGGAAAGGGAAAAGGCATCCTGCTTGCATTTCGTGATCCCTTGACTCTGCTCTCTGTTTGCCCCTGATACCTTTGAAATAAAATGAATGCAACATTCACTCCTAGTACCTGAAGGAATGGGTTCTAGCGCAGAAACCCATATTTTGTGGGAAAGGTTACGTTGGCATCAGAGTGGGCAGTGATTTCTGCCAATTCTCCCCTCCCATGGCAGATCTTCAATATGCCCCCATGCCGTTCAAAGGATCTGGGATGTCAAACTTCACTGCTGTTGAAGTTCTGTTGCAAAGCACCACCACTTTAGGAACAAGAAATGGGTGTTGTCAGGGCTTTTTTTTTGTAGCAGGAACTCCTTTGCATATTAAGCCACACCTCCCTGATGTTGCCGATCCTCCAGGGGGTCTTAGCACACGGCCTACTGTAAACTCCAGGAGAATTGGCTACGTTTGGGGTGTATGGTCTAATATACAAAAGAGTTCCTGCTACACACACAAAAAAAAAGCCCTGGGTGTTGTCAAATTATTTTTCTAACTTACAGGGCAGCTTTCCCTCTGGCCCTTTTCTTCCATTTGCTTTATTTGAAGGAAGACAATCAGCCTTTGGCGTAGGGACAGGCTGAATCCCCATGCAGTCAGCCAGGGTCGAATGGGTTATATCTGTATGCTCAGTGCCGAAAGATTCTTTGAGATTATATAAAGCCCATCGAGGATGGTAAAGACACCCCCCTCTGATCATGCACGTTTAGCATGTGTGCAGACCTCTTCTGCTAGCTCACTGCATATAGATAATACAGTGACCAGCAGGGGGCTACAAACTATTGCTGTGACCTCTCTGCTCTCAACCCAGCTGCCTTAAAAAGAAAAAAAAAAGATATACCAGAAAGTTTTAATCACCAGACATATACAGGAGCTTGTACAAATCCCTTTGGATGTGAAAGACTTCCACTGTTTTGTGTCTGTCATTTCCTAGCACTGGTAACTGTTTAAACAATTCCAAGGCTAAATTGGGTTGAATTGTGCACACAAGTTGTCATTCCAGTGCCTATCAATGGATTTGTTTTTGCGTTGGAGGTTACATAACATGAGAAAGTCCGGTCTACGGTGTATAATCCCAAAATGACACCTTTTGTTAGGTCCAATTTTGTTCATATAGGGTGTGAAAGAATGGGCTCTCAGGCAGTGTTCCCTCTAAGCTTAGTTAGTGTGAGCTAGCTCACAGATTTTTAGCCTCCAGCTCACACATTTTTTGTCTTAGCTCAGGAAGGATGACCCCAGAGCACAATAATTTATGCAGTAGCTCACAACTTTAATGCCAGTAGTTCACAAAGAAACATTTTTGCTCACAAGACTCTGCAGCTTAGAGGGAACATTGCTCTCCAGCCCTTCCTTGTTCCTTCTAGTTGGTCCCTGGGAAGTCAGACAACCCCGGTGGCTACCCCAAGTCTGTCCTTGGTGCTGCTGCATCCAAGGGTGCCAAAACCAAACTGGGCATCCACTGGCAACCACCAATGGCTCAGATAATATTTCATGCCAGCATTGCATAGTAGGGAATTGAATGCTGGGATCCTGGGTGACCCAGGTTGGAATCCCCTTTTCTACCATGGAAGCTCATTGGGTTACCTTGGGCCCATCGTAAGCTCTTAGCATGACCTACCTCACAGGATTATTGTTGGAAAGTGGACATGGGGAGAACAATGTTCTGCGCCACCATGACTCCCAGCCAGTGTTCCCTCTAAGCTGAGTGAGTGTGAGCTAGCTGACAGGGTTATTTTAGCCTCTGGCTCACATGTTTTTATCTTAGCTCAGGAAAAATGGCCCCCAGAGCAAATTCATTGATGCAGTAGCTCACAACCTTAATGCCAGTAGCTCATCAAGTAGAATTTTTGCTCACAAGGCTCCACAGCTTAGACGAAGCATTGCTCCCAACTGGGGAGAAAAGTGGCGTGCCAATCTGCCTTGCTTGTACACCCCCACATTCAGATGCCCAGAAAGGCGGATGGTATGCAGCAACAGGAGTTACTACCTCTTCCAAAGTGGTAGCTTTTTGAGCCACCTCAGAGATGCTGGAGGATGAGGTGAGTACAGGAGTAGGACAGGAGGCAGATGTGTGTGTGTGAATATTGCATAGTGGGTTCTATGCACGGATGAGTTGAAGGAAAAGTGATAACAAGCTCTCTGTTAGGTACAGCATAGTGGGTGGCTGCACTACAAGGCTGAGGACTAGGCCAACTGGGCCAAACTTATATACATTCCTGGGCTCCCACGCAAGCACATTATTGGGTCATTCAAACCAGCGGGGGGCTTGTGATTGGTCCAGGGCAGCAGGAATTTGGATCCTGCAGCCCATTATTCTCAAGTCCCCAAGCTCAGTCCGTATGGCTCCAATGAGCCAGGCAGGAGCACCCAAAGTCTTCACTTGAGTCCACATACATAACGGTGAACTTGATTTTTTAATCAAATCAATGAATTTATTCAGCCAACGATCAGTTCAAGTCAAAAGCAAAAACTATTCAGTAAAACATTTAAGAATACAATTGGTCTAAATATAACAGAAATATCTCTTAAGATTTGACATTTCAAATCCATACGTAAGGACTTAAAATCTACACTGGTTAAATATCTCTAACATTTAGAATCTATGCATAAAATATCACACCAAATTCCACAGGCTGCTGAGAAAAATTTAGCAGGGCTAATAGTGACCTGTGGGTTCACACCCGTCAAAAGCTTCCTTAAAATATTGTCATCAGAACAACCTAAGTAATTATTAAGCAGAGGGGAAATTACACTATAGATCAATAATACTCCAAATGTCCCAATTCCAGAGGAACTAAAATATGTTGTTGCCCTGGCATCCTTCCTCTTCATTCTGGAGGTGCCCAGTCAATGGAGGGCTTTCACCTTGTCGAGATGGCAAGCCCTCCTGTCTGCCATTTTAGAAGGGAGATATACCATAATATAGTGGGTTCAATGCAATGAAGAGGTGAGGTGGTAGCGATCATCAGCTCTTTATTAGGTACAGCATAGTATAGGCCTGCACTCAAAGACTGGAGAACTGGGCCAACAGGGTCAACTATATACAACTCATGGTTCCTGTGCAATCACATTATTGTATCAGGGGGCCTGTGATTGGAGCAGGGCAGCAGGGATTTGGATCCTACTCCCCATTGTTCCCGAGTCCTCAAGCTCAATCCTTATGCCTCCAATGAGCCTTGTAGGAACACCAAATAAGTCTTCACTTTGGTCCACTTACACAACAGGAGATTTTTTTTTTTTTAAAAAAACTCCCATTGAAGGAGAGATTTTTTAATCTGTCTGGGGGCTGTGCCTGTGTGGGTTTAAACTGGCTGTCTGGACTCAGCCTCTGAGGCTCTCTCTGTCTGTTTGTCTCTGTCTTTCTTTGTAATCCAGTCACAATCGGTTTATGGCAACCCCATTGGGTTTTCAAGGTAAGAGAAATTCAGAGACGATTTAACCTTCTGCGTAGTGACCTTGGTGGTCTCCCATCCAAATATTGACTAGGGCTGACCCTGCTTAGCTTGCATGCTCTGAACAAAACAGGAGTCGATTGCACCTATTTTGCAATCTCCTACTTTGTTCTACTACTTCAGACCAACACGGCTGCCTATTTGGATCTATGCTCTGATGAGATAGGGCTAGCCTGGGCCATCCAGGTCACAAGTGAAATATTTGTACATTTACAACAATCATACCCACACTGGTTTTTATTTTTTGACTTGGTGGAGACTGACATGCCCACTACCTTATGGTTCATCATTAAACATCTGGCCTTGTAACATTTGGTCAACAGATACCAGCCCTCGTCTCCATGCCAGAGAAGGGAATGCCCACTGCCTCATGCTCCATATGCCCCTGCCAATGGATTTCAAGATAGCTTGATATGGACTAAGTTGCAAAACCAGCAGGGCATGTGGTCACTGTCAGCTTTGGGTGGTTGAGCGGCTTGCTTCTTGGCATTTGGCAGCTGGAATGTTTTTGATTTCTAGCGAGACCGGTTCCTCTTTGTGTATTTTTGCCTACGATAGGGATCTTTTGATAAGGGGGCAAAGGAGGACTTGCGTCAAAAGGAAACAAAAAATAGCCGAAAGTAACCCGTGTGAGATATCAAACCGTACAAGGGACACTGGCTCAGCTCTAGCTTGGGCCTGGTCCAGCATAAAGATGGAAATGGCAACAGCATCTGACAGCAGGGTCCCTGAAAGGTCACTGGATAGCATGTGCTTCCAAATCCCATTGAGGTGGCCTTAGAGGTCACTTGCAGTCAAATCAAAACAAAGCCTTGTGGTCTAATATACTGCAGACTATTGCAGCTGTTTCACAGTTCTGTAATATCTTTTTTTTTTTTAAATAAACTGAGCTGAGCTGCACACATTTATCCAAACATGGGAACGCTGGAGACCGACAGATAAGCATCTTTAGAAGAATTCCCTCTTGAACGGTTCTGTTTTGCTCATTTGAGAGAAAGTGCAAAACAGAAATGTTCAAAAGGGTGTTCTTATAAAGAGACCAGGAATGCAGTGCCATGGATTAGCTCAGGAGGCTGTTTCTCTAAGAGATCACATTATAGTATATTAGAATCATAGAATCATAAATTTGGAAGGGACCTCTAGTGCAACCCCCTGTACAATGCAGGGACTTCACAGATACCTCGCTCCCCCCAGACATCCCCAGTGACCCCTCCATGCCCAGAAGATGGCAAAAGCCTACAGGATCCCAGGCCAAACTGGCCTGGAGAAAAATTGCTGCCTGACCCTAAAGTGTCAATCAGCATTTCCCTGGGTGTGTAAGAAAGGGCCACAACAACTAAGCATTGTTGCAGCCCTTCCTGCTCTCCTCATGATCCACCTAATTCACAGAATCAGCATTGCAATGTTGATAGCATATATTTTTACAGTGGTACACAATCTTCTACATTTGTAGCCCTGACCTGGATAACCTGATCCTGGATAACCTGATCTTATCCCTGACCTGGATAACCTGATCTTGTCAGATCTCAGAATTTAAGCATTGTTGTCCCTGGTCAGGATTTAGATGTAATAAAAAAAGAAACACCAGGATTGCTACACAGAGGGAGGCAATGTAAAACCATCTCTGAACACCTCTTGCCCAGAACATAAGAACATAAGAGAAGCCATGTTGGATCAGGCCAATGGCCCATCCAGTCCAACACTCTGTGTCACACAGTAGCCAAAAAACCCAGGTGCCATCAGGAGGTCCATCAGTGAGGCCAGGACACTAGTAGTGATTTTGCACCAGCTGCTCCATGCCGCCATTTTTGCATGGGGAAAACCTGTGATTTGCTGCGCCACAGTGTAAACATGAAAAAAACAGGTTTACACTGCGGCACAGCAAATTGCAGGTTTTCCCCACATAAAATGGCAGCGCAGAGCAGCTGGTGCAAAATCACTAGCTTGCTCCAGAGAGAAGTGGAAGGCTGGTGCGGTGCAAGGTTAGTGCAGAATCAGCCTAGAAGTCCTCACCCTGTTGCCCCTCTCAAGCACCAAGAATACAGAACATCACTGCCCCAGACAGAGAGTTCCAACAATATGCTGTGGCTAATAGCCACTGATGGACCTCTGCTCCAGATGTTTATCCAATCCCCTCTTGAAGCTGGCTATGCTTGTAGCTGCCACCACCTCCTGTGGCAGTGAATTCCACGTGCTAATCACCCTTTGGGTGAAGAAGTACTTCCTTTTATCCATTCTAACCTGATTGCTCAGCAATTCATGAGTGCCCATGAGTTCTTGTATTGTGAGAAAGGGAGAAAAGTACTTCTTTCTCTATCTTCTCTGTCTCATGCATAATCTTGTAAACCTCTATCATGTCACCTCTGAGTCAATGTTTCTCCAAGCTAAAGAGCCCCAAGTGTTTTAACCTTTCTTCATAGGGAAAGTGTTCCAGTCCTTTAATCATTCTAGTTGGAAAACCCAGTGGGGTCACCCTAAATTGGGTGCAACTTGATGGCAATATACAGGCGTTTTGAGCAGAAGCTCACAGGAGAGGAGCTCTGGAACCTCTCAATTTTATTGTGCACTTTCTTACCCCCCCCCCCCAATACTTGCTTCTGGGCTCCATTGTTCAAAATCCCCCTGTGAGAATTTTGCTGAACTCTAAGATTTGACAAACTTTCTAATAATTTCCCCCACCAAAAATGGGAGAATATCCAAAACGTATAAATCAGACAGATGGAAATCTTCATCATGCCACTGTGGCCACATAGGAGAATATAATATTAAAAGTATAATGGGAGTAAGGTTTTATTATGACAATTATAATCCAAGAAGCATTTTCAGGTAGATGCTGAGCTGATATACTTTAGTACACCTTCCAGTGATGTCAGGAGTGTGTGGCATATGGAAATGAGTTGTGCCAATGAACTCCAGCACCTCTTTTTCTACAAAATGACCCCTGGCAATATATAAAGCCCCTTTTCCCCCAGCACAGTATGTCAAGACATCATGACGAGTTGCCCTTGACAATTATTTGCCTACATTGACTGCTTTGTTGCCTGAGACAATTCCTTGTTTGCTTCTGCTGTTTTCCAGTTCTTCAGTCCTAGCTCCACTGCATTGCCTTGTTCATCAGACATCTTGGCTGCGGATTGTTTTTAATCATAATTTCCTTTCCTTTCAACAGGTGCAGATCTTTACTGTTTCCCTTATAAGTCACAATTTGTAATATTTGATTGAATTGTTTTTGACCACATTTTGTCATCTGTGCTTGGCAGCAGTTAAAACAGGCAAATTCCTAACAATTTGCCTCCCCACCCCCCCACTGCTGCCACACACTGGCTGTGATCACACACACTAAATAATGCACTTTCAGTGCACTTTCCAACTGGATTTTGCCAGTTCACACAGTAAAATACAGTTGGAAAATGCATTGAAAGTGGATTTAAAGTGCATTATTTAGTGTGTGTGATCGCAGCACTGAGTCAGCATTTTCATTGAGCTCTCCACCACACCCTCTAATCTCTATCTTGGTTTGCAGTTCAGAATCCATCAGCATACATTGAAATGTAGCCTTTTTAAAATCTCTCTCTCTCACTCACTCATCTATCGTCTCCTCATCAAACGACAGCTGACATATGGTGACCCTATATGTAGTGGTTTCCCAGGCAATAAACGAACAGAGGTGGTTTGCCCTTGCCTACCTCTGCCTTACAGCCCCAGACTTCCTTGATGGTCTCCCTTCCAAATACCAACTAAGGCCACTCCTACTTAGCTTCTGAGATCTGGCCAGACTGAGCTAAACCTTGGCTATCCAGGTCAGATATTGACATCACTTTACATTTACAGTGAACCCCATCTAACACCTTGTCAGCTGCAGACTTTTCTTGGTATCTTGACTCTCTTTATCTGTGTATTTCAGCTCTACTTTCCCAATGGGAAACCAAAAACAGCTTATAACATTGTTCTCCCCTCCTCTGCCTTTATAACAACAGCCCTGCAAGGTAGGCTAGGCTAAGAGTGCGTGACTGGCCCAAGGTCACCCAGCAATCTTCCATGCAGAGGGAGGATCTGAACCCGGGTCTGCCAGATTTTAGTCTGACACACTAACCACTACACCAGAATGGCTCTAATTGTGGACTGATAGTCCTGAAAATATTATATCTGAGCTGACACTGAGATATATGAAACACATTAACTTGCCTTCTCTGAATCAGACCCTCTTTGGCCCATCAAAGTCAGTATTGTCTACTTAGACTGGCAGCGGCTCTCCAGGGTCTCAAGCTGAGGTTTTTCATGCCTATGTGCCTGGACCCTTTTTAGTTGAAGAGGCCGGGGATTGAACCTGGGACCTTCTGCTTACCAAGCAGATGCTCTACCACTGAGCCACCATCCCTCTCCAAATTACAAGCACTCATATGAACATATGAAGCTGCCTTATACTGAATCAGACCCTTGGTCCATCAGGCTGACTGGCAGTGGTTCTCCAAGGTCTCAAGCTGAGGTTTTTCACACCTACTGCCTGGTCCTTTTTTAGTTGGAGATGCCGGGGATTGAACCTGGGACCTTCTGCTTACCAAGCAGATGCTCTACCACTGAGTCACCGTCCCTCCCCATGAAAGAAACATATAAAGACACATGTTGCTGCTCAGCCCCTTTATTCCTCTGCCCCCACTTTTTATTTAAAACATTTTAAAATTAATTTTTAAATACATCAAGACTACAAAGTATGTCCTATAACATTAAAATGGATGCCAAATTAAAAAGGAACCAATAATAAAAATCAGTCTTTCTTTTGACTACATTAGAACATAAGAACATAAGAGAAACTTTGTTGGATCAGGCCAATGGCCCATCCAGTCCAACACTTTGTGTCACACAGTGGCCAACCCCCCCCCCCCACCTAAGTGCCATCAGAAGGTTCACAAGTGGGTCTAGAAGCCCTTCCACTTTGCCCACCCCCCCAGACACCAAGAATACAGAGCATCACTGCCCCAGACAGTTCCAATAATATGCTGTGGCTAATAGCCACTGATGGACCTCTGCTCCAGATTTTTATCCAATCCCCTCTTGAAGCTGTCTATGCTTGCAGCTGCCATCACCTCCTGTGGCAGTGTATTCCACATGTTAATGACCCTTTGGGTGAAGAAGTACGGTACTTCCTTTTATCCATTCTAACCCAACTGCTCAGCAATTTCATTGAATGCCCACGAGTTCTTGTATTGTGAGAAAGGGAGACAAGTACTTCTTTCTCTTCTTTTTCCATCCCATGCATAATCTTGTAAACTTCTATCATGTCACTCCGCAGTTGACGTTTCTCTCAGCTAATTCCTATGTCAAAGTCGAGATCTGGTAAAATGGGGTGATAAAATTGTTCTTTCCACTGGGCAGAGGGATAGCTTACCAAATGTTTCCATGTAAACCATGATAAGGTGCAAAGTTGTCTGCATCCAGCCATCATGAGAACAGAACAGTCTGTTTCTTCCAAATATGTATTCTGCAACGAGAATACAGTCGAGAATACAGTGATGTAACTTTTATGAACCTTTTGTAGGAAAAGGTTGAGATGAAGTTTCTGATCCAGAGATGCTGCTGTCCAGAAGCCCCTTGAGACTGAAAGCACTAGAGTTTCTTTTGTGGGTATTGATTCAGATCGTCAAGAGAAACGGTCACATCTGTATTAATCCGTCTGACAATTTAAATCTCAGTGTTTGGCCATGCCATAAAGTCAAAGCAATAGCCCATTTCCTGATTTGCCATTCAAATGTTAAAGAATAACATGGGGAAAGTTCCATATCAAATGCTTACCACTCTTCTGCTGTTCTTAGGCTAAGACAGAAAGCCCGAGATGGCACCTTCGTATTTCAAAGTGCTCTGACAACTGTTCTCAGTGAAGTCAGATGGGAGGGGGAGCCTTGTTCCTCTTTTGGGATCACATTTTTGATTGGCTTACAATGGTCAGGGAGTCAGCGGTCCACTTTACAGTGGTTCCTGTAAAGCTACCATACAACCGCCTGCACAAGTTTGCCAAGCATGGCCAATAATACCACCAAGAGCAGTAATGGGCCAGTGATCATCTGGCTGCATCTCCTTCCTGCTGCTTTGCTACTTAAGCTGATTCAAAGATGTTGTAACCTGCTAGCCTTTGTAGATGTAAGTGTATGTTAGGAAGCCAGATGTTATTTTATTGCACCTGCTCAGGGCTTTTTTTTAATAGAAGGCGCTCCTTTGCATATTAGGCCACACACCCCTGATGTAGCCAATCCTCCTGGAGCTTACAGTAGGCCCTGTAAGAAAAGCCCTGTAAACTCTAGGAGGATTGGCTACATCAGGGGGTGTGGCCTAATATGCAAAGCTGTCCCTGCTACAAAAAAAAGCCCCACACCTGTTTATCTTTTGCCTTATGCTTAAGCCTGAGCCTCTTCATTAATCTTTTTATTGGCAACGTTCTGCTGTGTGTGAGAGAACCCAAACCAAGTTCCGGTCAAACGATCAGAAAGAGATTTATTCCAGGTCTCAAATCCTCCTTTCAAGGACACGGTGGGTCAGAAACTCTTGTGTTTGTCACAGATACAGAAGAGGCGACCATATTCAAGAGGGAGGAAATGGTAGATTTGAGAAAGACATTGTTTCCTACAGTGGTGGTGGAAAGTCCTGTCAAGTCACAGCTGACTGGTGGGGTTTTCAAGGCAGGAGGCATTCAGAAGTGGTTGGCCATTGCCTGCCTCTGTATCACAACCCTGAGCTTCCTTGGTGGCCTCCCATCCAAATACTGACCCTGTTTAGCTTCTGGGATCTGATGAGATTGGGTTAATCTTGGATGGGTTGTCCAGGTCAGGGCATTCCCTTTAGTGCGCACATACATTTCTTTTCTCCTCTTGTTATCTCTGGTCCAACAGGTTGGGTAGGTTTTGAAAACAATACAATTGGTGCTGAGAAAGAAAAGAAGACCGTAGATTTATATTCTGTCCTCTCTGCGTCGGTGTCTCAGAGCGGCTCACAGTCTCCTTTATCTTCTTCCCCCACAACAGACACCCTATGAGGTAGGTGGGGCTGAGAGCTGTCACAGAGGCTGCCCTTTCAAGGACAACTCTGTGAGAACTGTGACTGTCCCAAGGCCATTTCCAGCAGCTGCAAATGGAAGAGTGGGGAATCAAACCCGGTTCTCCCAGACAAGAGTCCGTGCACTTAACCTCTACATCAGACTTGCTCTCTCCACCATGATAGTAGCACTTAATAGGTGAAGTTCTGCATGAACAGTCCAGTAAGAGATCTTGAAGCTAGTTCTCAGAAGGTTAGTAAATTCAAGAGCCCAGTAGGGTAGTTGGTTGCTCCTGTGTATTGTGCACACAGCCCTTCTATCATGATTAGAGGTTGATGACTAGATCTTGGAGATAATTTTTAAATGGCATATCTTTTCTGTGAGATCTTCATTCCTTCCTTCCTTCCCTCCTTCTTCCTCCTCTCCTCTCCTCTAAATCCTTCTGGCTTGTGGATGAGTTCCCTTCATTTCTCCAGTCACAAGCTGGTCTCATAAAAGATATCCTTTTAACCTCCTCTAGAACATTTGTGGTCTACTGCTGTTTTGAAATTATTCCTCCATTTTTTTCCATCCTGAAAGCAAACGGAGCACAACCCCCTAATTATGTTGGAGGAGACTTGCCACAAAATATTGTTTATAGGGGATGATTGCAAGGTATTTGGGGAGTGAGACATATTTAAGAGGTGACAGATCATAAACTGCCCTGCACGTTACCGGGCTTAACCGCAAAGCCTATTTTTTTTCCCTCCCAGAAATTCAGGAACATCACTAAAAGAGGACATACATTCATGGGGGGTGGGGGTGGATCTGAGTAAGCTCTGCTGTGAGGCAAGGTGAGACATCTTGTTCAAACAATGGAATTTGGTGCCACAAAGAGACCAGGAGACAAGCAAGGCTATGAATTAGGCACAATCCATTTGCCATAGAAACCAGTGCTTAAATTGGTAGATAGGAGGCTCACTGCATTGGTTGCCTGTGACATTCTGGATTCATTCCAAGGTGCTGGTTTTAACCTTTAAAGCCCTATATGTCTTGGGATCTCCTTACCTTCGAGACCGCCTTTCCCCACATGTGCCCCAGAGAGCACTGCACTCAGGATCTCAGAATCTGTTAATGATCCCCAGACCGAAGGCAGCTTGACTAACTACCACCAGGACCAGGGCTTTCTCTGTAGCAGCTCCCACATGGTGGAACACGCTCCCCGAGAACATCAGAGCCCTGCGGGACCTACCGCAGTTCTGCAGGGCTTGCAAGACTGAACTTTTTTGTGTGGCATTTAGCAACTAAGGGGAGACAGTTGCGATGTTTAAGGACTGATAATATTGCCTGACATAACTGCACTGGCATTATGAGCACTATGACCAACGTCAAGTTTTGGTAGTTTATTGATTTTATTGAATATTATTGTTTTAATATTTTATATCTTGTTGTTTTATTGGTTGTTAGCTGCCCTGAGCCTGTATGGGGAGGGTGGGATATTAAATAGATAGATAGATGATAGATAGATAGATAGATAGATAGATAGATAGATAGATAGATAGATAGATAGATAGATAGATAGATAGATGATAGATAAGTAAGAGCCTTGCTAGATCAGATCAGTGGTTCATCTAGTCCAGCATCCTGACTCACACACTGGCCAACCAGTTTCTCTGGAGGGCCAACAACAGGGCACCGAGGCCTTCCCCTGATGTTGCCTCTTGGCTGCCAGATTCAGAGGTGTACTGCCTTGGAACTTGGAGGTTCCCTTTAGTACCACCATGGCTATTAGCCACTGACAGACCTATCCTTCAGGAATTTACTTAATCCCTTTTTAAAGCAGTCTACGCTTGTGGCAGGCAGTACAACCTGTGGCAACAAATTCCACATTCTAATCATTCCCAGTGTAAAGGAGTATTTCATTTTGTCCATCCTGAATCTATTGCCCATCACCAGCTTCATTGGATGCCCTCATCTTCTAATATTTTGGGAAAGGAAGAGAAAGTTCTTTTTGTCAACTCTCTTCGCTCTGTGCATAATTATATAAACTTCTATCATGGCTCAATATTCCAAATGAGCCACACCATAAGTCTATACAGGGCATTTTTTAAAAAAGCAGGAACACAGTTCCAGCTGGCTTGGCGTCAGGGGTGTGTGGCCTAATGTGCAAATGAGTTCCTGCTGGGCTTTTTCTACAAAAACGCCCTGTGTGAAGCAATGGTGATGTCAGGGGGTGCGGCCTAATATACAAATAAGTTCCCACTGGGCTTTTTCTACAAAAAAGCCCTGGGTCCATATAGGGGCATTATAATATTGCCCATTTTGCTTTCAATCCCTTTCCTAATAATCCCTAACGTCATCGTCGTCGTCATCCTTATCCTCATTGAACTAGCATTACTAAAAGAAATTATTTTAAATCCCTCTTTACCCCATTTCTCCCTGAGACTGAATTGGTCCCCCTCCCCTCTTTTTAGGAATTTGGAGTCTGTTTTGATCACAAGAGAAATTTGAAGAGAGGAAAGGAGAACAAGGGGTTCTCCCAGATTTCAGAATTTTACTCTGCAGATGCTCAGAGGTACAATGTCTGCAAATCTTCCTGTCCTCCTGTTGATGCACCACTCTGTACTGTGTAACATTAAAAAAAAACCCTGGGCCCATAAAGGTGTACTCAAAAACTACCAGGAGAACTTGAAGAGAAATTAAAGAGAAATTCCTGTTTGAAAGAAAATAAAAGAGAATAAGAATTAAGGTGGATTCTGGAAGAAAGAAATTCTACTCCCCATAATGATCCTAGGTCCAACCCATTATGATTGTGGTCAACATCAAATATTCCCACCCTGGGGGTCCTGACCCAAACGTGAAATCTTTTAAAGTGGGCCCTGGGCTTTTGCTATTTTATTAGTTTGTGCATACTATTTTTCCCCAGTGGGTTACATGAACACACGATGCTGAATCAGACCCTCAGTTTATAAAGGCCAATACTTTCTGCTTAGACTGCCAGTGACTCTCCAGGGTCTCACTCTCAGGTCAAGGTCTTTCATGTACCTGACCTGGGTGGCCCAAGCTAGCTCAGCCTTATCAGATCTCAGAAGCTAAGCATGGCCATCTCTGCTTAGTACCTGGATGGGAGACCACCAAGGCAGCCCAAAGTTGCCACACAGAGACAGTCAATGGCAAACCACCTCTGAATGTCTCTTGCCTTGACAAGCCTATGGGGTTACCATGTTGCCTTAGTGGCACTTTGTTACTGCTACCAGATCCTGTTTTTTTAAATGGGAGATGGCAAGCAATCACTCTGCCTCTGAGCCCCAGCCACAGGTCAATTTGGACATGGGTCATCATCATATCCCGAAGACTGGAAACGACTAGCCTAGGGGTGTCACATATGGCCTGGGGGCAATTCAGACCCCTGGAGGATTCCTATCAGGCCTCTCAGCAACTGGCTGTCATCTGCTTCCTTCTCCCCCTCCCTTGCTTCCCTCTGCATCACAGCTTGCTTTGCCAGGCTTCCTCAATCACACAGGAGCTACAGAAGAAAGCCTCTGTTTTCTCCATTGGCTGAGGCTCCTCCCTTGGGAAGGAAGAGAGGGGAGCGATAGCTTGCTTTGCCAGGCTCTCTCGATCACACACAGAACTACTGAGCCAAGTCTCCCTTCCTTCTATTGGCTGAGGCTCCCCCCACCCCCGATTCCCAGGGGAAGGAAGGAAAGGGACAGAGCTTCCTGTGCCCGGTTCCCTGGATCCCAAGGGGGAAATACAAAGAAAGCACCTTTAAGATCAACAAGTGTTGTAAGCATGTTTTAAGTCTTTTTAAATCTTTAATTGTGTTTGTGTCCCTTATAAAGTTTATATCTCCACTATCTGGCATTACATTTGACGACACACATGGCCTGGACCAACAAGGTCACATTTATGTCGGATCTGGCCCTCATAACAAATGAGTTTGACACCCCTGTATGACTTGACAATCAGGAAAGTAACTCTTAGGCTCTCTTTAATTCAGGCTACAAATCGTACTTAGACTCTTACCCCAGCTTGGCTGCAGTGAAATAAAAAGTCTGAGTCTATGTTCTCAGGAAGATTATGTTTTGGTTTCTTGTGCCCTGAACTAAGTTAAAACCACTAAACCTGCAGCTGGGATGTTTAGAACTGAGTAGGACTAGCATGCATGTAACCAGGGGTTTTTTTCCCTGGGGGAATGCGGCAGAACAAAGTTCCGGAACCTCTTTGTGGAAACAAAATTCTGAAGAGAAAAAAAATGTTTAAAAGTTCATGGGGGGTGGCTGTGTGTTTCTCCTTCATTTCGCTCTTGACACTTCCGGCATCAATTTTTTCCAGAAACATTTTTCCTGAATATAACAATTCCTTTGGAGTTGTTATTTTGGGGGAGGGAGGGGGGTAGAAATACTTCAGCGGGTTGCTTAAGGCACATGAACAGAAGCAGATGGGGGGGAAGTGTCATAAAAATAAGAAAAACCCTGCTGGATCAGTCTATTGGTCCATCTAGTCCAGAGTCCCGTCTCACACAGTGGCCAGCTGGTTCCTTAAGATGGCTGACACCAGGGCATAAAGGCTGAGGCCTTCTCCTGGTATTGCCTCCTGGCTCTGGGATTCAGAGGCTTGCAGAGCAATCCTAAGCAGGTCTACTCTGAATTCTACTAAGGTATATTCAATGAGGCTTGCTCCCATGAAAGTGCTCTTAGGATTGCACTGTTAGTGCCTCTGAACAGGGAAGTTCCCCTCAGTCACCATGGCTAGTAGCCATTGACAAACTTATCCTCTATTAATCTTCCAGTTTAAAGCTGTCTGTTCCTCTGGTCATCACCACTACAACTGTTGTTGGAGCTGCATAGTGTCTGTTCCCAAATCTCTGTATTCCTTGCTCTGGTTATGATATAAGCATTGTACAGAATTATCCAGATGTTTTAAAAAGGGCTTCAAGAGTTTTAATGGCTTGAAGGGAGATGGAGTTTAAACAATCAAGAGAGATTTTTTCAGAGGGCGGGAAATTGTTGCTGCGCAACAAAACAACACTTATCCCTTTCTTTCTAAATTTGGCAGGGCCTTCATGCACAAACAAGTTTCTGTTTCAGTTCTGAGTGTTTTTTGGTTTTTTTAAGGAGGATGTATGGCTGGAGCAAAGTTTCCTTTCTCTGATTTGGAGAGAAGCAAATCGCTTTCAGTTTTGGATGTTTTCATCCAAAACTGGAACACGAATGCCACCCAATTTAGCTTTCCATCCATCTGCAAAGGGGAAAAAAAAATCTGATTGTCTCATTGGGTGATGAGGAGACAGCCTTTCAATGCTTGCAAAAACAGCATTGCTCGGAAAGACACAAGGGAGATTTTTTGGTGGGGAGAGAAGCCCACCAAATTTATGAACATCAACATTGGAACAATCCATAATTCCCCCCTGGGGGGGGCATGTTCTGTACACAGTGGGCTCTCCTGGATTTCGAACTATTTTTTTCATTTGGATTGATAAACCACTCTGTTACAAGGGCTTGGGTAAAAAGATATGAATTACACTCTTACTTAGAGCCCCATGGGGCAGAGTGATAAGCTGCAGTATTATAGTCCAAGCTCTGCTCACGACCTGAATTTGATCCTGGTGGAAGGTTGACTCAGCCTTCCATCCTTCCGAGGTTGGTAAAATGAGTACCCAGCTTGCTGGGGGGAAAGTGTGGATGACTGGGGAAGGCAATGGCAAACCACCCCATAAAAAGTCTGCCATGAAAATGTCGTGATGTGACGTCACCCCAGAGTCAAAAATGACTGGTGTTTGCACAGTCCTTTACTATTCTCTTACTGACTCCATTTTTCCTTTTCTGGCACTCAAAGTGATGTATTGGGGGAAGAGTTAACAGAGCCCCGTGGTGCAGAGTGTTAAAGCTGCAGTACTGAAGTCCTAAACTCTGCTCACGATTTGAGTTCGATCACCGGCGGAAGCTGGGCTTCCAGGTAGCCGGCTTGAGGATGACTCAGCCTTCCATCCTTCCGAGGTCGGTAAAATGAGGACAAAGCTTGCTGAGGGGGAAGTGTAGATGACTGGGGAAGGCAATGGCAAACCACCCTGTAAAAAGTCTGCCGTGAAAACGTTGTGAAAGCAACGTCACCCCAGAGTCGGAAACGACTGGTGCTTGCACAGGGGACCTTCCCAGGAGGTCTCTGGTCTCAGCACCCAGCAGGGAATTTTCAGCAAACTGCTTCAGGTGCCTTCAAATCCTATGCTGTCCCTACTAGCCAAAGAGAAGCACCCACCCCCCAATGCCTTTGGAAGCAAACACATCAAACAAACATCTCCAACATGTCCTGCACTTTAATGATGGAGATTATCTTCAATCTGTGTGTGTGTGTGTGGGGGGGGGAGGACTTGAGTATTTGAATGTCCTGTGCAGTGGGTGGACAGGAATATAGTGAATTCCTTTGAAATGCAGTGTTGCGAGAGAGTTTTATGGATGCCATGGACCAGCTAAAAGACAAATCGGTGGGTCTTAGACCAAGCCCAAACTCTCCCTAGAAGCTAAATGATTAAACTGAGGCTCTCATACTTTAGTCACACTATCAGAAGACAAGAGTCCCTGGAAAAGACAATTGTGCTAGAAACAGTTGAAGGCAGCAGGAAAAGAGGAAAAACCAATATGAGATGGATTGACAATAAAAGAAGCCACTGCTCACAGTCTGCAAGACCCAAGAATGGCTGCTAAGGATAGAATGCTTTGGAGAACCTTAATTCACGGGGTTACTTTAAATTGGAAAGAAGAAGAGAGGAGGAAGGAAGGAAGGAAGGAAGGAAGGAAGGAAGGAAGGAAGGAAGGAAGGAAGGAAGGAAGGAAGGAAGGAGAGGAGAGGAGATTGGATTTGTATCCCACCCTTTACTCTGAGTCTCAGAACAGACACCCTGTGAGGTCGGTGAGGCTGAGACGGCTCTTTCAAGAACTGGTCTCGAGACAGCAGCTCTCTCAAGAACTGTGATTGACCCAAGGTCACCCAGCTGGCTGCATGTGGCGGGGTGAGAGAATCAAACCCAGCTCTCCCGGATTAGAATCCCTGCACTTCATCACCAACTGTCTCTCTTGATGGCACTTAACATACACAGGTGGTGTGTTTCAGAGGGTAACTGCGCTGGCTTGTAGTAGAGTGGAGTCCAGGAGCACTTTAGAAATCGACACGACTTCCCGGGTGGAAGCTTTCCAGAGTCAATCTCCTTTCCTCAAACAGGGGTAGAACAGAGATCTTGGGGTCTTTTTTATCCCAGCTAGAAGGTGGGAGGAGGGTTGTGGAGCAGGAATTCAGCACATAAAGGCACCAGGCATATTGTCCTCAGCTTGATTGGAGCGGAGGGGACAGAAAATTAGCATCTGTAGTGAGATCAGACTCCTGTGTTCCTGGGCAGCCTTGGAGTGGGGTTTCCATTGTTCTGAACTTGCGAATGAACTTTGCACTTATGAAATCTGCTACTTCCAGATTTTATTAATAGGAGTCAGGCAGTGAAAGTCTTATACCAAATGTGCCTTCTAGCAAACATGGACCATTGTCAGCGTTCCCTCTGTCTTCATTGTTTATGTGCACATAAAGCAATGTAGCAAATAGAGGAAAGAAAATAGATCAAATGTATTTTTCAAAAGATTTTAAAGGTAAACTCCAGCCAATTTAATGCTTCATGCTCCCCTTACAGTGGGCAGAAAATGCTAAATAAAAAAATAAAGGAGGGGGGGCGGGGAAGGAAAGAAGAACTAGGTGGTGTCATGAGAAACAAATGGTTTTTGTGTTTGAATCGGGTTGATGGGAAATGTCAAAAAGAACGTCGGATGTCTGAGACTCTTTGACTTCAGTGAGGGAAAAGCCGCTGAGGGTTTCAATAGGTGGATGCATCTCGTGAGTCTAAAAGCACTGCTCTGGGACCCTTTGAGAGGGGACGAAATGTGCTTGCAGCCAACCCACAATGCCCCTAACCGATTTCGGCGTCAGCTCTCCGGGTCCCCCTTCCTGCTTCACTGACTGGGAACGCTGGCTTGCTGACTGGCACCCCACGGATGCCCCGAAATCGTGTCGTCAGCCTTTGCGAGCGGCAGTGCAAATCAAGTCGGGACGACTTCTGCAACCGGGCCGTTTAAAGCCCACGGGGGTGGCGGTGAAGGGGGAGAGGCAGACGGGAAAGGAGTGACTGACTTTATTCCTGCTTGGAACATTTCAGGCGTTGGAAGGAATCCAGCAGCGCCCGAGAGGCCAGCAAGAGTTTCAAGGCAGAGTCCAGAAGGGAAGATCTCAGAGTCCCTTCATCTCAGCCACAACGTGGGAGAGGTGTTGTGTTGGAAAGAAAGAAAGAAAGAAAGAAAGAAAGAAAGAAAGAAAGAAAGAAAGAAAGAAAGAAAGAAAGAAAGAAAGAAAGAAAGAAAGAAAGCTTAGAAAGGAAGCATATTGCACATGGCTTGGTGGGAACTGAGCGGAAATGCTTGGGGGCAGAGCATATAGCATCTGTACACAGATCCAGGTGGGCAGGCAGCCGTGTTGGTCTGAAGCAGGGCTGGCCAAACCTGCTTAACGTAAGAGGCACATGGAATAAACATCAGATGTCTGAGAGCCGCGAGACCTGGACGTCGGATGTTTGAGAGTCGCAAGGCAAGAAAGAAAGTTAACTAAACAGATAGGACTGGGGAGAGAGGTGGAAAGAAAGCAACATTAACTCTAAATGCATTCTCCAAGCTGCCCGCTGGCTTGGCTTGGAGAAGAGATTTAAAGAGAGGAATGCCTTCTCCAAGCGGCCAACGAGGTGGCTTCGAGAGCCGCACAAATGTTTGGCTAAGAGTTTGGCTACTCCCGGTGGTCTGAAGCAATAGAACAAAGTTAGGAATCCTACTTTGTTATATTGCATCTGTAGCGACTGCGAGATAAGAATTCTTCGTCCCTCTTCACAGCCCGGGGTGCGGCGGGATGGAGTGGGGTGGGTTCTCCATTGCTTAGCTCCTGCTGAGAAGGACTTCCTCGGAACAAAGGCTTCTCTTCGAATTGTCCGGAAAGCGGCCCGGACATTTCCCTCCAATCACGCACCAGCGTTCGAAACTCCGACCCACCAACGTTCGAAATCCGAACACTGGCGGGGTTCCATCGAACGCCGGCCATTGGCTCAGCTCGCCACACCCGCTCGCCATTGGTCCGATTTGTTGCCGGTTTAATTGCGCGGCGGCGCCCGGGAGCTAATGAGCACGCGGGAACGGAAGCAGCAGCGCAGGGGGAGCGCTGCGGTTTCCAGACGAACCAGGCCAGAAAAAACTTCCGGGAACTAGCTGGAAGTTGCCGCTAGACTCCCGCTTAGCAGACGGCGGCACCGCCGGCATTAACTTTCTTGTGGATCTGGCCTCTCCCCCCCCCCCCCCCCGCAGTTCAACTTGCTTCTTCCTGACTGCAAACTCTGCCGGTCTCCTTCAACTGGCTGCAGTAGGGGGAAAAGTGGATTCGAACAGTCGTAGGAAGATCCACCTGTTCCCAGCGACCGTGAAAGCGCGGGGGTTCTTTCTCTTGGACCGATGTCGCCTGCTGACCCGGAGCCAGGGGTTCCTGCCATCGAACTTCGTTATCTCTGTTTTTAAACAAATAAAATGCCCACGGTTTTTTTTTTTAAAGTCAAGAAAACATGTCTGGAAGCCGTCAGGCAAAGCCCCCTATTCCCCCCCCCCCACTCCCCAAATCGGCAGAAAAAGAAAGGATCCCTCTCCAATCCATTCAAATGACCCGCTTCCTAAACCCCTTTTTCTTCAAGAAACCCCTCGGGACGAAAGAAACCCGCCCCTGCGCGGTCAGGTCTGGTTTTCGCCTGTGGACCCCGGCGGCGACTCCCGTCCCCCTTGGTGAAATTCGTGCAGGTCCGTTCCCCCCTGCTTTATTTCCTCGGCTTGCTACGAATCCAGCGCCTAAGCATCCCAGCAAAAAGCGGAGTTTCGATTTGGGAATGAGAAGACCGTCGGGTCAAAACTGTCCCGCTCACATGCCGCCTGCGTTCCTCCTTCCGTCGCCAAGTACAACCCCAAGGACCCGCTCTCATTTGTCGCGACCTCCCCCTACCCCACTCCTCTCCCTCGGTTCCTTCCGATGACTTCCCCCCAGTTCCTCGGCTTCACTTGGGCGGCTCTTGCCCTTGTAAGCATTTGGAGAAACCGGTGCCCCGAGATACTGCAGCGACGTCCAGAGGCTTAGATGGCTTTGGAAAGGGGGCCTAGGTCCATTCAAGGAGGCGAAGACCTCTAGCACTGATTATGGACGCTTCAATGGAACCTCCCGGTGCAAAGGCAGTCTACCTCAATGACAGTTATTAGGGAGAGAGGGTTGCTCTCTCGCCTTGCTTTGCTTCGGGAGATATTGCGCTGCCCGCTGTCGGAGAAGGGATGTCGGCTTAGACCAAGGGTCTCTGATCCAACAGGGCTCTCCTAGAACTATCCCACGTCTAGAAAGTTCAGGCGCCCGCCCCGATCCCCAGCTCCCTTTCGAAGACGAAGTCACATCGGAGCATCTCCTTGAATTGTTTTTTTAAAGTAAACTTTGAGGCTTCCCAGCCCCCCCCCCCTATTGTCCCAGGAGCAATGTTCCTTCTAAGCTGAGTTAGTGTGAGCTAGCTCACAGGGTTTTTTTTTTAGCCTCCGGCTCACACATTTTTGTCTTAGCTCAGGAAAAATGGCCCCAGAGCAAACTTATTGATGCAGGAGCTCCCAACTTGAATGCCAGAAGCTCACAAAGCAGAATTTTTGCTCACAAGACTTCACAGCTTAGAGGGAGCTATTAGCTACCCAGACTTCTTAAAGCGATTTAGGTCGATAAAGCCGACCAATACGTAGGGGGAAGGCGAAGGGGGAAGGGCTAATGCAAAGGAGGCTTGGGGGGTTGCCCCGAAAAACGAGCTCTCCATTGTCCCAAAGAGGCGCGGGAGAATTACGGTAATTGGCCGCTCACTCGGTCTGCCTCTTTGCAAAAGTGTCCAGCTTGCCGCAGAAGTGTTGCAAAACTCAGACGGTTCCAGAGGTGTGAAGCGGGAAAGGGCCGCGCCCGCAAGAGCTGAAAAAATGGGGAGCGGGGGCGGGGGGGGGGAGACAATTGGTCCAGCCCGACCGAGCCTAAATACAATTCAACTCTGGAGTCAATCCCTTTGCGAACTTGCCTACGAGCGAACGGCTTAGAATCCACACACCGACTCCTTGACGTTTTTCTCGGGTGTAAGGCCCATGGGGGGGGGGCGGGTTATTGAAATCAGGAGCGACCCCATTGATCCACAAGGGACCCGATGCCGAACGCTCACTGAAGGGTTCCGGGGATGCACTCCGTCTGGCTTGTGCGCCTAATGGATTGAAGGGACCCTTTGAGCTTGCGAAAGGTAGCCAGTTTTTCAGCTAGGCAGAACTCTTCGGATAGAAACGCAGAGAGGAAACCAGAAGCCGAATCACTCCCCCCCGCCGCCCCAGGGTTAATGGTCTGTCCAAGAGCTTAAAGAAGAGTCCAGGCAACACTGCTCCAGAGAAGACATCGACTCGACCCTCTTTCTTATGGGGGGAATAAATGGGGCATGCGGGGGACTCCTGGGAACACCGAATCCAGGTTAATCCTCCCTCTTTCCAGGGCCTCCGGCTTCAGCAAGACACCCCGCCCACCCCTCCACCCCACCCCCCCAGGCCAAAGTTTGCTGCGCTCCCAAAGAAGGCCGTCGAAAGCGTCTGGCCGAACTATCGAGCGCTGATCCGTCGGTTCCGCGCCGATTCATACTCCGAACCTCCCCATCTAAATTCAAACTAGAGAATCGGAGCTGCGCTTCGAACTTAAGCAGGAAGGCTGACCGCACCCGACTAGCCCCCCAAACACATATTATGAAATATTGTGCCCCCCAGAAACAGAAGGGGGAGAGGGGGAGCCAAAACGAAACGGCGGCGATCGCCTTCGCTGAGGACCCAGCTTCGAAGGAAATGCAACCACCAGCCCTGTTCGAGGATCGAGAGTTTTGCAGCTGTATCCAAGGGCCCGTTTTAATGGATCCCGCCGCGCCAATCGGCCAAAGCAATTTGAGCAAGGACCCCCCCCCCCCAGGTCCCCCACCCCCGCCCCAGTTTCACCAGCTGGATTTTGGGAAGCAAAGCCGACTCGGCGCGGTTCAACACACCTTTCCCCGCCCGTCTTTCCCCGAAAGAACCGGGTTTAGCCGAACAGGAGCATCTGCCTCCCCCCCGCCCCCCCCTCCGCCGGTCTTGCACGCGCTTCCAACTTGGGAGTAAAGCCCGTTGCAAATGGGGAGAGAATCGGACCGCGCGCGCATGCTGGATGGCGACGGCGACGACAATAATACTAGAAGGATCTTTTGCCGCTCAGTCAAAGAGCGCGCGCTTGAGATCCCCGGGTGAGTTCAACAGGGCAGGCCAGCAGGCACGTGCTTGGATTTCTCCTTTTCCAATAACGGTTAGTAAATAAATAAATAGGAGGTCTTCCATCTGGCCTCATCCTGGCTGGCTCTGCGCAGGGAGTACGCGAGTGCCGGCACCCTGCCCCCCCCCGCCCCCCCCCCGAACAACGACCCGATTTGAAGATGACCCCTGCAAGCCAGAGCTCGTCTGAACAGGAAGCACCGAACGGTGGCACGGATGGGGAAAAGGAAGCGATCGGGCCGCTGCTTCTCCCTGCAGCGTCAACCTTGGAGAGGAGATGGCGATTTGCAGCTGGTGGTTTTTGGGGGTGTTTGGGGTTTTTTTTTTTGCAGGGGGGGGTGGGCGGGTGGGGAGATGCGCCCCCCTAACAACAACCTCCCCCCACTTCCTCTCCTTCAACAAGATGGATCGAGAACCGTAGAAAAGGGGTTTTAAAAAAGCCGTATTCAGCCACCGCGCTTCGGAGAAGCCGAGCGAGCGAGAGGCGCAGAGCAGCCGGCGGGAGGGAGGAGGCGCAGGCGGGCGTGGAGTCATCTGAGGACACCGTCCTTAGCAAGCCCGGCGGCAGCAGCAGCAGCAGCAGGCAGCGAGCGCTCCTCGTCGCTCCCGCCTCGGTTGGAAGCTTAGCAGGGGCGGTCAGATGCCGCCTCGACGCCGTGTCAATTTCCCCTCCCGGCGGCGCGACTGGGTGGGCGAGGAGGAGGCGGGGTTGCGGGGGCTTGCAGGCTCATCAAAGGCTTCTCGCCCCCCTCTCCCATTGGATGCTCTTTCCATGTTTCCAGTTCTAGTAATTACCAGTATGGAGGAGGAGGAGGAGGAGGAGGAGGAGGAGGAGGAGGAGGAGGAGGAGGAGAAGAAGAAGAAGAAGAAGAAGAAGAAGAAGAAATTGGATTTATATCCTGCCCTATGATCTAAATCTCAGTCTCAGAGCGGCTCACAATCTCCTTTATCTTCCTCCCCCACAACAGACACCCTGTGAGGTGGGTGGGGCTGAGAGAGCTCTCCCAGAAGCTGCCCTTTCAAGGACAACTCCTGCGAGAGCTATGGCTAACCCAAGGCCATTCCAGCAGGTGCAAGTGGAGGAGTGGGGAATCAAACCCGGTTCTCCCAGATAAGAGTCCACACACTTAACCACTACACCAAACTGGCGTTATTTGGGGGTAAGGTGTCAGTGAGATGAAACGCTCGGGGATTGGGGGGTGGGAGGGGTGTTCTGCATTCTCCTGCACTTGCCGCTGCCCTGGCATGAATGCTGCCTCGAACCCCGAGGAAAGGCGGCAGGGCCGGCCTTGCCACTAGGCAAACTAGGCGATAGCCTAGGGTGCCGGCCTTCTGGGGGCGCCAAATTGGGCACCTCCCACGTGACTGGGTGATGTTATGTGGGGGGGGGGGCAGAAGTTGGCCTTGCCTAGGGTGCCGGACAGTGTAGGGCCGGAGCTGAAAGGTGGAACACAATAGTTTCCGACTGACTGAGTGAGTGAATGGAGTCCCCACTGCAATGCGGCAGGGCAGACCTCGGAGTAAGCCCCGCTGAAGCCAGAGGGGCTTATTCCTGCGTGAACAGGCGGGCCCTGGAGTTGTAGTTGGCGCCCCTTTCTTTGGAGTTAGCGATACTCTGTAGGTTTATATACTCGGCAGAATTAACACCCGGGTTGGTTCATCCGGACTTCTTACCAAAGCGACTTCGGTCGTTTAAGAGGCAGAGTCCGATGCTGTTACACGAAAGGCTCGCTGAATTCGATGGGGCTTGCTCCCGAGTAAAGTAGCGGAGGGGTCCTTGCACCCCGATCCTATTGCACGGTTGGGTGAGATTTCCCCACTTTCCCAGGCACAACCGACACGTGCTTACTTGGAAGAAAATCTCCTTCGTTCTATGGGATTTCTTCCCAAGCATAAGATTGCGGCTGCAACGTTTGTTAGGCCAAAATGTTTTTTTTTTTTTGGGGGGGGCACATTTTGCAGAAAGGGGGCTGAGGTTGTAAGACAGTGGCAAGCCCGGCATTCCACCTGCTGGATCTTGTTTTTAATCTTAGTGCCAATAGTGGCTGGAATGTCGGAGGAGGGTCTGGGAGAGCCAGGTTCGAATCTCCACTCTGCCCTGGAAGCTGGTTATGGCCTGTCACAGACTCAGCCTAACTTACCTCGCAGGGTTGTTGTGTGAGCCTCAAAGGAAGGAGAGCAGAAAGAGGCGAGCCGCTTTGGGGTCCCCACTGGAGAGAAAGGCAGGGTATTAATGTGGCAAATAACTGCACACCAGTTAGAGGGGGGAGGTTGTGGGGTTGTGGGGGGAGAGAAGAGGAACATCTCAGCCAAAGTTAAACACTTTTCAGGGAGGGAGGGATTGAAAAGGTCTCCGCAGCTCCAGTGAACTCGGAGGGACCCACCACCCAAGTGCTCATGCCGGCTGGATCGCACCTTTCCGCCCTCTTGTTCCCCTCTGGTTCCAACGGGCGGTTGCCCATTGGCTCGTTCTCTCTTTTCTTGAAGCTCAGGAGGCAAGAAGGAAACAACAAGCCGCGTTGTTCCTCCCCCCCCCCCCCCGGCCTCCTGCTGAGTTTGATTCGATTTGGAGGTGTCGGAGCTGGCCTTCTCCTGCCCTCCCAAGCCCTCTCCGTGTTTGCGGGGGTTTCAAAAGAGCCTTTTAAAGAGCCCCGTGGCGCAGAGTGGGAAAGCTGCAGTCCAAACCCTCCGCTCGCGACCTGAGTTCGATCCTGGCGGAAGCTGAGTGGAAGTAGCCGGCTCTAGGTTGACTCAGCCTTGCATCCTTCCGAGGTCGGTCAAATGAGTACCCAGCTTGCTGGGGGGAAAGTGTAGATGACCGGGGAAGGCAGTGGCAAACCACCCCTCTGCCGTGAAAACGTCGTGATGCGACATCACCCCAGAGTCGGAAACGACTGGTGCTTGAAAGGGGACTAACTTCATCTTTTTTTTTAAAGAGGCCTTAAGAGGGGGAGGGGAGATCTTTTCGTTCATGAACTGGACCCCCCCCCCCACCATCAACCCTCCCTCCATTCTAATAACATTTACATTTAGGCAGAAGCAAGGCCCGCTGATTTCAACCGACCTACTCCAAGACTGCAGTCACACACACTTTCCAACTGGAGTTTGCCAGTTCACACTGTAAAATCCAGTTGGAAAGCGCAATGCAAGGAGATTGAAAGTGCATTATGTAGCGTGTGTGAGCGCGACCCAAGCCGCAGGAGCGGCTCTTAGGATATCTCTTAGTTACCTCTCCTCTCCCCAAGCACCGCAAAAGCTGAAAGTGACTCCTTCACCTTCCTTCCCACCAGAAACAGACCAGCGTCTTTGCTTGGTCATTGTGGTTTGCGTGTGGGACGAGGAGTCCTGGGTTCGAATTCCCAGCCTGGACTGCGTCAGGGTCTTTCAGTCTAACCCACCTGGCAGGGTTGTGGTGAGGATAAAAGGGGGTGGGGGAGAGCCACCCCAGTTGCTCCCAGCTCCTGGGAGGAAGGGGCGAGATTAGAAACTGTTGGCAGAACCGGTTGGACTGACATCCCAGGAAACCGAGGCAGAACCGGTTGGACTAAATCAGTGTTAAGACTGGTGTCGAGGTCTGCCGAAGGGCGTTTGGTTGCCTCCTCCCTCGCCTCTTTCTCGAGACTCCCCTCTGGTTTCCCGAGGGTAAATTTCTAAAGGGAGGAAAGATGGGACTTTTTGGCTGGGATCACACACACTCAATAATGCACTTTCAATCCACTTTCAGTGCACTCTCCAACTGGATTTGACTGTGTGAACTGGCAAAATTCAGTTGGAAAGCGGATTGAAAGTGCAGGATTTAACGCGTGTGATCGCAGCCATAGATTATGTAACTATGGCTGCGATCCACACACACACACTACAGAACGCACTTTCAATGCACTTTCGAATGGGATTTTACGGGGCGAAATGGCAAAATCCAGTTGGAAAGTGGCTTTAGAGTGGATGCGAAAGTACATCCTTTGCCAATAGTCGGTAGACAGAGCTCTGATGACAATCCTCATCGCCCCGAATAAGCTCGGAGGCGGAGGGGACGGACGGTGCCTCAGTGGTAGAGCATCTGCTTGTTAAGCAGAAGGTCCCAGGTTCAATCCCGGGCATCTCCAACTAAAAAGGGTCCAGGCAAATAGGTGTGAAAAACCTCAGCTTGAGACCCTGGAGAGCCACTGCCAGTCTGAGTAGACAATACTGACTTTGATGGACCGAGGGACTCATTCAGTAGAAGGCAGCTTCATAGGTTCACATATGTTCTGTCTGTCCTAACGCGGCTCCCCGGATTCGGAAGCCCCCCCCCCGTGCCCCGCCTGAGTAGGAAAAGGCGACCGACAGAGGTTGTGGCCGGGCCGGCGGCCAGTCTCGCAGCTGGGGAGGGGGGGCGGATTTTGGAAAAGGCCGTCAAGCCCTTTGGGGGCCCGTCGAAGCTAAGGAAAGCAGCGGGAAGAAGCGAATGGATGGGCGAACCGCTCTCTGAAGGTGGAGGCTGGAGAGGTGACTCCCCTCTCCTTCTACCAAAGGAGACCAGAGTTAAGCCAAAGCCTGTCCTGAAAAGATATCCTCCACCCCCCCCCCCCACAGCCGACGGAATTGGTATCTTGTTCTCCCTGTCTCTGGGATCTTCTTGAAGACTGGAAGCTGCTCGGGGCAGAGGCCTGCCTTATCTTGCTTCATTATTACAGGAATGATGATGAAGATTCCACAAAGTGCCTCCTTATCTCGCTCTCTTTTTTTGGGGGGGGGGGAGGCATCAAGTTACAGCGGACTAATGGAACGCCCCCCCCCATAGGTTTTTTGGGGGGGTTTTAAGCGAGAGACGTTCAGAGGTGCTTCGCCGTTGCCTGCCTTGATCTTTCCTGGAGAGCTCCTAATGTCTGGCTAGCCCGATCTTGTCCGATCTCAGAAGCTAAGCAGGGTGGGCCCTCGGTAGTTCTCGCACGGGACGGGAGACCACCAAAGGAGGCGAGGGGTTGCTACGCAGAGGCAGACCATGGCCGGCCACCTCGGAATGTCTCTTGCCGAAAACCCGAGGGCAGGGGTGGCCAAACTGCGGCTCGGGAGCCCCATGTGGCTCTTTCACACATATTGTGTGGCTCTCCAAGCCTCATCTGCCATGTTGGCCGGCCTGGAGAAGGTGTTTGTCTCTTTAGATCACTTCGCCAAGCCAAGCCAGCCAGCAGTTTGGAGAATGCATTTAAAGTTAAAGTTGCTTTCTTTCTACTCCCCTCTCCCTCCCTCCTCTTTCTTTCTTTCTTTCTTTCTTTCTTTCTTTCTTTCTTTCTTTCTTTCTTTCTTTCTTTCTTTCTTTCTTTCTTTCTTTCTTTCTTTCTTTCTTTCTTTCTTTCTTTCTTTCTTTCTTTCTTTCTTTCTTTCTTTCTTTCTTTCTTTCTTTCTTTCTTTCTTTCTTTCTTTCTTCCTTTCTTTCTTTCTTCCTGCCTTCCCCAGTTTGGTGTACTGGTTAAGTGTGCAGATTCTTATCTGGGACCGGGTTTGATTCCCCACTCCGCCACTTACAGCTACTGGAATGGCCTTGGGTTAGCCATAGCTCTCACCACAGGAGGTGGTGGCGGCCACAAGCATGGCCACCTTCAAGAGGGGGTTAGATAAAAATATGGAGCAGAGGTCCATCAGTGGCTATTAGCCACAGTGTGTATGTGTATGTGTGTGTGTGTGTGTGTGTGTATATATATATTTGGCCGCTGTGTGACACAGAATGTTGGACTGGATGGGCCATTGGCCTGATCTAACATGGCTTCTCTTATGTTCTTATGTTCTCTCGCAGGAGTTGTCCTTGAAAGGGCAGCTGCTGTGAGAGCCCTCTCAGCCCCACCCCTCAGAGGGTGTCTGTTGTGGGGAAAGAAGATAAAGGAGATTGTAAGCAGCTTTGAGTCTCTGATTCAGAGAGAAGGGCGGGGTATAAATCTGCAGTCTTCTTCTCCTTCCTTCCTTCCTGCATCTGACGTTCATGTCTTTCAGCTTTCAAACATCTGACGTTTATTCTATATGGACCCCCCTGCCCTAGGCGGTCAGCATAAGCCAGCTGCGACTTCAGGGCAAAAAATTAAAATAAAATACACAAGCGCAATCTATTATTACTATCCTTGTAGCGAGAAAAGGCAGGTCTATGCCCCGAGGAACTTACAATTTGCAGGGTCAGTGACAACATTTAGCAGGACCTATATAGGCGTCACTGCCCTGACCTGGACAGCCCAGGCAAGCCCGATTTCAGCTCCTGGAAGCTAAGCAGGGTGGGCCCTGGTCAGTATTGGAAGGGGAGGAAGTCCAGGGTCGCTCCGCAGAGGCAGGCAATAGGCAGCCACCCCTGAACGTCTCCTGCCTCGGAAGCCCTCCGGGGTCACCACAAGCCGACTGTGACTTGCGAGCCACAAGGGGGAGGGGGGTCAGTGGGGAAAGCTCAGGGGCAGAGCACAGCACGGCAGGCCGCAGGGCCCAGGCAATACTCCCTCTCAGCTGCGGAGTCTTGTGAGCAAGAATTCTACTTCGTGAGCTGCTGGCCTTAAAGTTGAGAGCTCCTGCATCAATGAGTTTGCTCAGGGGGCATTTTTCCTGAGCTGAGACAAAAATGTGTGAGTCGGAGGCTCAAAGACTGTGAGCCAGCTCACACTAACTGAGCTCAGAGGGAACACTGGTCCCAGGTCCAAATCCTCCGCTTCTCCAGCGAAGAGGTTCAGCTAGTGGGCCAGCCGTCCCTAAGACCCCGGAGTGCCGCTGCCAGCCTGAGCAGGCGACAGCCAGCAAAGGCCCGCCGGCTTCGGGGGGGGGGGCACGCGAGCGCGCCTGTGTTGAATCCTGTCCCAATGGTCACTATTGCTCTTCATTGTACTTATCAAAGCCGCACGCGAATTCGAATCGGGACCGTCTTTGGTGTCCTCTCTGCCCCTCCCCCCTCTCTAAGGCTCTCTTTCCTTTGCTCGCCGGGACTTTGGGAGAGAAGCGGCCGAGGTCAGACTCCGGACATCTTGGGACTAAGACGGAGGACGTCCGGCGAAAGGCCTGGCTTCAAAGCAGGCCAGCCCCCCCCCCCCCGCCCCCCGCCAGGGGCCACTCCGGGCGACTGCTGACCTCCTTCCCCCCAGATGCCTGGGCCCTCGGCCGGCCCACTGCTCGGCCGGCCTTCCTTTGGGTCCCCCCCCCCCTTGCCTCTCCCCTCTCCATCGACCGCGCTCTGTCCGACTCGATTAAAAGCAAACGGTAGAATCTCCCACTTAACAGCGCCAGGGAGGGGAGGGGAGGGGAGGGGAGAAAAGCTGCCCCCTCCGACCTGACCCCCTCCCTTTCTGACGTTTGTAGCCTGCCTGGGGGCCGCTCTCGGCAAGGCCTCCCCCCCCTTCCCTCCCCAGGGCCGGGGTCAGGCCGGCCACCTCCGCTTCCTCTCCTGGGACCGCTTCCTCTGGAGAAAGCGCCCCGGAGCACAGCTGGGACTCTCTCTCTCCCCCCATCCCCCCCGACGTGGGATCCAAGAGCTGTCCGGGCAGGGCTGAAGCCAGCAGAGGGGGGCACAGGGACAATCCCCCCCTATAGAATCTGCAGCACCCCCACCCCATCTCCCCCCAATATTCCCTTTCACTGAAAGGGAAAGATCAGAGAAGATTGGGTGGGGGTGCTGCAGATTCTATAGGGGGGATTGTCCCTGTGCCCCCCTCGCTGATTACAGCCCTGGTCCCGGGAGACTTGGGGGGGGGGGACTGGGGAAGAGCCCTTCCCCCTCATCTCTATTTTTATCCCCCGCCCATCTTACCTTGCCAGCCTCTCTCTCTCTCTCTCTCTCTCTCCCTCTCTCTGCGGATGCTGCCTTAGGACTCCCTCGTCTCCCCCCTTCTCCCCCCCCCTTCCCTACAAAAAACCGACGCGGGGGGGGGGCGAGGGAATGGCTTGCGGCGACTCTGAATGCCTCCGAGCGGGGAGCTGGGGAGGGGGGGGGGTAGGGAAGCGATCATCCCTCGGCCTCCTCTCGCCCCGCTAGTCTCTCGCCCGCCCGCCCGCCTCGCTCGCAGTCTGAGCCGGAGCCGAGCGCGCCCCCGCCGGTTCCTTTCTCTCTGCGGCTGCGGCAGCCAAGGCGGCGGGGTCAGGCGAGGACAGCGGCGGCTCCCAGGCGGAGTTCGTCTGGCTGCTCAAGCTCGCCCCGCCTGGAAGGCAGGCGCCGAGGAGGGGGCGGAGCTCCAGCAGCCGCTGATTAGCCCGGCCGCCACAGGAGCTGCAGTCAGAGCGGAGAATCGGCCTCTCGCCTCTGGCTCCCCCGCCGCCTCCCAGAAGAAGAAGACTGCAGATTTAGACTCAGAGCAGCTTACAATCTCCTATATCTTCTCCCCCCACAACAGACACCCTGTGCGGTGGGTGGGGCTGAGAGAGCTCTCCCAGAAGCTGCCCTTTCAACGACAGCTCTGCCAGAGCTACGGGTGACCCGAGGTCATTCCAGCAGCTGCAAGTGGAAGAGTGGGGAACCAAACCCGGTTCTCCCAGATAAGAGTCCGCATACTTAACCAATACACCAAACTGTCTCTCCAGGAAGAGAAGGGTCTGGGTTGTTTGCAGTGCCTTGCTTTCCCAGAGATCCATTCAAGTCTTTGTAGGAGGTTTATTGTTGGATCAGGATCAGAGGTTTATTGTTACTATCCCTATTATTAATTTATGTGTATGCCACAGTTCTCTCCAACGTGGAGGTCCCACGGCAGCTTACATCGTTCTCCCCTTCATTTTATTCTCACAACAACCCCGTGAGGTAGGCAGGACTTTTTCTGCAGCAGGAACTCCTTTGCTTATTAGGCCACATCTCCCTGATGTAGCCAATCATCCTGGAGCTTACGGTAGGCCATGTCCTAAGAAAACTGTAAGCTCTTGGAGGATTAATTACATCAGGGGCATGTGGCCTAATAGGCAAAGGAGTTCCTGCTACAAAAAAAGCCCTGGAGGTAGGCTAAGGCGAGAGGCTATGCCTGACCCAAGGTCACCCAGTGAGCTTCCACAGCAGGAGTAAGGGTTTGAACCTGAGTTTTCCCTGATCTTGTTCAACACTCTAGGCTCAGAGTGGCAAGCTGCAGTACTGCAGTCCAAGCTCTGCTCACAACCTGAGTTCGATCCTGGGGGAAGCTGGGTTCAGGTGGCCAGCTCAAGGCTGACTCAGCCATCCATTCTTCCGAGGTCAGTAAAATGAGTACCCAGCTTGCTAGGGGTCAAGTGTAGATGATTGGGGAAGGCAATGGCAAACCACCCCATAAAAACTCTGCCAAGAAAATGTTGCAATGTGACATCACCCCATGGGTCAGTAACGACTCAGTGCTTGCACAGGGGACTATATTTATGTTTACCATGGTTTAACACTCTAATCGGTACACCACCCTGACTCTCTTTCTTTTGCCTACTTTATCTCTGATGGTGAAGGGACACAAAAAAGGATTTCTGATGGGCAAGTTCATAATGGAGAACTTAGGTTGTTGTTGATGTGTCTGGAAAAGGAAATCTTCCAGTACTGTACTTTTGGACACCAGGGACCATAACTTGGTTCTCACTCTGCTATCGCTTTAACAAATGAATTATCAGGGCTTCCAGCCTTTGGCCTAGGTGTAGAGTCAGTGTGGGGGAGCAGTTAAGAGTGATGGACTCTAATCTGGAGAAATGGGTTTGATTCCCCGCTCCTCCTCCACATGCAACCAGCTGCAATACTTCTTGGAAAATTCCATAAAACTCCCTATGCCAAAAAATTGCGCTCTTGTGCATGTCCAGAGATAGAAACTGTAGAGCATGTGTTCCTAAACTGTACTTTTTACTCTGACCTGTGCTCTATACTCAATGACCCTGTCTGAGTGAGCAAACAGTGAAACCCGACAAATTTAAAATTGTCTTCCTGTTGTCAACTCGGAACCAATTGGTAATTGAAACTGTTGCAAAATTTTTATATTTAGCATTGAGAAGGTGCTCAATGTATTTGTAAATTGCCATTTGATGGATGGATCGGTTCCTTGTCATGTTCAATATCATGCCAATAAAGGTTATTGTATTGTACATGCAGCCAGCTGGGTGACCTTTGGGTCTGTTACAGCTCTCTCAGAGCTCTCTTAGCCCCACCTACCGCACAGGGTAGCCCCGTGGTGCAGAGTGGTAAAGCTGCAGTACTGGAGTCAGAGCCCTCTGCTCACGACCTGAGTTTGATCCCAGCGGAAGCTTGGTTCAGGTAGCCAGCTCGAGGTTGACTCAGCCTTCCATCCTTCCGAGGTTGGTTAAATGAGTACCCAGCTTGCTGGGGGGGAAGTGTAGATGACTGGGGAAGAAAATAGCAATACACCCCGTAAAAAGTCTGCCGTGAAAACGTTGTGAAAGCAACGTCACCCCAGAGTCGAAAATGACTGGTGCTTGCACAGGGGACTACCTTTACCTTTTTTACCGTACAGGGTGTCTACTGTGGGGAAGGGAAAGGCAAGGCAACTGTAAGCCCCTTTAGATTCCTTTGGGTTGTGAAGGGTGGGTATAAAACCATCTCTCCTCCTCTTCCACTTTCCCATCCCAATAGAACACACAGGCCTAACAACCACAAACACTAACAAAACTATAATAGGAACAACATTCAATAGATGAAGCTTGTCCCTGTTGAATTTCTTCCTGTATCGAATGTCCCTTGAACTGTCTAGCCTGTCCTTGTCAGATCTCAAAAGTTAAGCACGGCTGGCCCCTGGTTAGTACTTGGATGGGAGACCACCAAGGGAGTCCAGGATTGCTATGTAAGGCAGGCAAAAGCAAACCGCCTCAATGTCACCTGCCTTGAAAATCTAATGGAGAGTTTCTGTAAGTTGGCTGCAAATTGCTAACAAACAACCCAACAACAACAAAATACAATGCAAAATAAAACAAACCAAAAAACCCTTATTCAACTGACTGGACTGGGCTGGGCTGACAATTCAAACCCACCCCCTGTGTTTCTTTTAGGGTTTAGATATACAATTAGCAGAGTAATGTGGAGAGAACCACAAAATAACAGCCAGGCACACGGTTTAGCTTAAGAATAAAAGTAGTTTGAGGAAAGGGATGACTGGGATTTCTAGAAAACAAAGAAAGGATTCAATATCCTACCTAGCTTCTAAACTATATCTTGACTCTCTCGAGTCTTAACATCAACTGCGTGGAGATCTAAGGGCTTAAACAAAGGGCTGTAAAACTGACCAAATGCTTTCCCCTAGACCACCACCCAAATATATGGATTAGCCAATTAGGGTTCTCCCTCAAAGGTCACTATGCATATTGACACCTAGCCTCGGCGGGAAGTACGTGGAAACATTCTCATTGGTCTCTACCAACTCACTGGCTAAACATCAGCATGCATATACAAACACTTAATTAACTCATGATGACAGGAAGTGAAATTGCATCAAAAACCCAACAGTTTTCAAGTTAGCAGAGCAGCCATGGGTGACACACCCATAAGCATGCTTGGATTCCACATTCCCCAAGGGTCACAATCAGAGCCATGCGATTGAGAGATTATGTCTGGGGTGGGGAACCTCCGTCCCGAGGGCCGTATACGGCCCTTGAGGTCACTTGGTGTGGCCCTTGGGGATTGCTGGGCTGAATTGAGCCATGTGGCAGCCTCTCTGGGGCCTGGCTGGCCAGGCAGGGATCACAGGGCCTAGATGTGCAGCAGCCTCCGTGGGGCCTGGCTGGCTGACCAGAATTGCTGCAGGGCCTAGAAAAATTACTATCACAGTTCAGTTTGGACTTGATTATCCCAGATGGTGTGGTCTAATAAGCTCATGAGTGTGTGACATAATATGCTAATATTAAGGAAAGTGGTCTAATATGCTACTGAGTTCCTGTTACAAAAAAAGTACTGGACCTATGCATTTGCCTAGGGACGCAGGCTGTGTGTGTGTGTGTGTGTGCCAGATTAGGCTCTCCCCACATGACTTTAAATAGAAAAACAATTATTTGCATTAATCTTGCTGGTCTGAATCATTCTTCCTCGGTAGAGCACTGTTTTTTAAGTTGATAATTTTTTATGGCCCTCGAATGATGTTATGAATATCCATATGGCCCTTGGCAGAAAAAAGGTTCCCCACCCCTGGATTATGTGGTTGTGGATCTGGCTCTGTTGAAACTGTAGAACATGTGTTTTTTGTTTGGCAAAGGTATAACTACTTAAGAAAACAGTTTATCAACCCACTGATTTCCGATATTGATCTGCCTGTGGCAAATAAGCTCCAGCTTTTGCTTGGTGGCTTTGATCTAACCATCACAGTTTCAGCTGTAAAATTTCTTCTGGGAGTGTTTAGATTTAAGAGACAAGAGGAGGCTTTTAAGAAAATGGGAAATGATGCCTTATGTTGTGCACTTTGCTGGTTCTAGATGTTTATTTTGTAAAATCTATAAAATCTATATTATTGATGAATTTTCTATTTCATTGCCTGTGAGCAATAAAGATATATATGATATGATTGTCAGTCGGCAGCACTCATTGAGCTTGCCCAGGACCAGCTGGATCAAACTGTACTTCCCAAGTAACTGTGTAAGAACAAGCACTCTGTTTCATACGCATGAATATTTATTGGAATGCAAGTTATTTACATTGCAGCCACTATAGGGTCAGGGCTGGCTCTGCCATTATGCAAACTAGGTGATTGCCTAGGGTGCCGGCCTTCTGGAGGCACCAAATTGGGCACCCCCCAGGACTTTTTTTAATAGCAGGAACTCCTTTGCACATTAGGCCACACACCCCTGATGTAGCCAATCCTCCCAGAGCTTACAGTAGGCCCTGTAAAAAGAGCCTTGTAGCCTCTTGGAAAGAGCCCCGTGGTGCAGAGTGTTTTCTTTTCTTTTCTTTCTTTCTTTATTTATTACGTTCGACTTATATCCCGCCCTCTCCGCAAGTGGACTCAGGGCGGCTCACAACATCATGTCAATACAATTAAACCAATACAACATATAAAACCATAATTTACATATTTCAATTTTTAAAAACCATTCTATGGTGCTGCATCAGTACAATATAGGCGGCATTGAATTTTCGAACAGCGATCACCAGCATTCTATGTGATGTCCGGTGGCAGCCCTCTTTCAGTTAAGCATCGAAGGCCTGCTTAAACAATGCGGTCTCACAGGCCCTGCGGAACGCAGACAGATCCCGCAGGGCTCTTATGGCTTCCGGAAGGGTGTTCCAAAGTTCTGGTGCTGCCACCGAAAAAGCCCTAGATCTTGTCACACATAACCTGGCTTCTTTTGGTCTGGGGGCGGACAATAAGTTTTTTGCCCCTGAACGCAGTGCTCTCTGGGGAATATATGGAGAAAGGCGGTCCCGTAGATAGGCAGGTCCCTGACCATAAAGGGCTTTCAAGGTCAATACCAACACCTTGAAGCGAACTCGGAACACAACAGGTAGCCAGCGCAGCTCTTTCAGCACTGGCTGAATGTGCTCCCATCGCGGCAGCCTCATTAACAGCCGTGCCGCAGCATTCTGCACTAGCTGTAGTCTCTGGGTTAGCGTCAAGGGTAGCCCCATGTAGAGAGCATTACAGTGATCTATTCTTGAGGTGACTGTAGCATGGATTTTGTTCCCTGATGTTTTGTACCAGTAAACATTATTTCTTTAGATAAGCAGAAGTCTTATCTCCTTTTATGCATGCACATGATTTCTGATTTAAAATCTATATCTCAACAATATTTGCTTCAGGAGTCAAGTAAGAAGGCAAAATGGACAGGGGTGGAGCGGCTTAGAGACAAGCAAGGCAGCTTCTTCCAAACCAGCAGAATCAAGGCGAACGACTTTCTCATTACGATTTTTCTTTTCCTGGCGGATGCATTGGATAAATGGAACCTCCCAAGAGAATCATGGCATAATCTTTGCACTGGGTGGGTAAGAGAGAACAGAGAGAAGAAGAGTGAGGCAGCTTCACCTCCCCAAGCATGAATGCCTTTTATTTTTGTGCTGATTTTTAGCACAAAGCTGAAGGATGCTGGGACAAGGACAGGGGAAGCTGTGTGAGAGTCTGCATGCACGATGTATTTTTGGTTTTGGAAAGTGAAAAGTAGTGGGTCAGATGCAATAGTGACCAATAGTGGTGTCTGGAGTGGCCAATGGTAGCTCTCCAGGTGTTTTTTGCCTACAACTCCCATCAGCCCCAGCCAGCATGGCCAATGGCTGGGGCTGATTGGAGTTGTAGGCAAAAAACATCTGGAGAGCTACTGTTGGCCACCCCTGCTATAGTGATTCCAGCATAGCTCTTCTAATAGCGAAATCCTAACTGAAAACACACGCGACTAGCTGAAACTATATACACAGAAACTCCACCCAAAACACACCTCTGGCAATAAACAACCCAACAGAAAAAACAGGTGCTCAGAATTCTCATTTGCATGGGCTTCATTCAATTGGATATTACCTGATTGGCTGGCTCAGCAAGAGTGGCCACTCTGAGTGTAGCTGCAAGGAGCCTCTCAAACAATGAACGTCATTCAAATGGATATTACCTGATTGGCCGGCTCAGCAAGGGCAGCCAATCTGAATGCAGCTGCAAGGAGCCTCTCCAACAAAGGGTTTTCGTTTGAAGCTCCCAGTACACTACAGAAAGCTATAGGGGGACCAAACTGGCAGCACTCAGGAGAGGGTGGTGGAAAGCGCCATCAAGTTCCAGCTGACATATGGCAACCCTTTTAGGGTTTTCAAGGCAAGAGACATTCAGAGGTGACTTGCCACTGCCGGCCTCCATGTAGCAACCCCAGACTTCCTTGGTGGCCTCCCATCCAAGTGCTAACCAAGGCTGAGCCAGCTTAGCTTCTGAGATCTGACACGATCAGGCTAGCCTGATCAGAGCACTCAGGAGGTAAAGCTTGTGAATTTCCTTCCTCTCCCCCTCCTAATTTGAGCTTTTCAGCAACCAATCACTTGGCTGAATGGGCACATAGATTTTAAATGGCTTGGCTGTCAGATTTGCTGCAATCAGGGGTGGAATTCTAGCAGGAGCTCATCTGCATATTAGGCTGCACCCCCTGATGTAGCCAGTCCTCCAAGGGTTTACAAAAAAGAGCCGTGTAGGCATTTGGAGGATTGGCTGCATCAGGGGTGTGTGGCCTAATATGCAAAGGAGCTCCTGCTAGAATTCCACCCCTGGATGCAATAAAAAGTTTGAATGTTTTCCATCTGTGCACAAGCTGCTCCCCCCACTCTCCCTGTCTGTGAAAGTTGAACATTTAGGGGAAGGTGTCTGGAATAGACATGAGACATCGCCCCCCTCCAAGAGCCGGGCTCTGCAAAACAAAGAACGCAGTCACATCCAACAGAAAATGTGCGTTTTTAAATACTGATCGACAGCTCTGAAAAGGCCCCTGTTGGACTTATTTCTAAGTGGATTCAAAAGGTCTGGGCTGACTTAATTGCCACATGGATTGTGCAAGTCTGTAATGTTAGACAGACCAAGACTATGTGGCTAAAATATGTTAAAACCAAAGTACTCATGGCGGGGGGGGGGGCACCAGATCTTCAGGGTTCCAACCCAATGTTCATTATTATGTCTGAATTACAACCCCCTGAGAGCCAGAGGTGGGGGAAGTGTTAGATTGGAAGAGACAACATCCAAGAGAAAATGCTGACACGGTGAACCATCGAGTGAGAACTAACCACTGTATAATAAAGACCATCACCTCGCTGACTTGCTTTAATTCCCAAAAGCTGATGTTATCCAGTAACAGGGTAATCAGATTGTTGGCTGTCATGGGGGAACCGGGAACTGGTCTGTTTTATTGCTGCTCTTGGCATCAGGACTACACACTTTTGAGCAATCAAGAAGGTGCCGAACTCTATATGAGAAACACAGGCGTGCTCGAAAACCCCAAGGACTGCTTCTTCTAGGAAAAGGTTATGGAGGGAACCATTCGATCTACAAAGAGGAGAACATAAAAAAACGGGGGGGGGGGGGGGAGAGAGATCTTTCCTGGATGAAAACCAATGGCCATCTAGTCCAGTCATCTGTTAGACCATCTGGTCCAGAATCCAAGTAAATGTCTCAGAAAAGACCACAAGCACAGCATGAAATCAACAGAGTCCTCCCTCGATGTTTCTCCTTCCAACCAGGAACTGTTAAGCAATGGCATACTGCCTTTGAACATGGAGGTTCCGCAGGGCTTTTTTTTGGTAGCAGGAACTCCATTGCATATTAGATCACACCCACCTGATGTAGCCAATCCTCCTGGAGCTTACAGGACTCTTGTACAGGACCTATTGTAAGCTTCAGGAGGATTGACTACATCTTGGGTGAGGTCCGACATTCATAAAATCCTGCTACGGGCATGAGTGGAGTCTGGAAGCATGTCGTATTTCAAGCAGTTGTCCAAACGTCAGCATCTGCGAATGGTGGTTAGCTCGTTCGAGTCCTGCGTTAAGACGACTGGGGTGCGGACTAATTTGATACTGCTTTAAATCCGGAACAAAATTCTTCTGATGGTTCCTGAGCAGAATTTCTCTGTTTGAACGCTCTATCGTTGGCGACTTGTCGGAAGCACACCACCGCTTCCTTCCCAAAGCCCCCTGCAAGTGATATCACTGCGCCAGTGAATGAGTGAGCGAATGTTGGCTCGATAAATCGTTTACCCGCCCCTATGTCCGGAAACAAAACTCACTTTTGAAAGTAGATGTGAACTAGATGTGAACTGATTTGAATTCCTGGGTTTTTTTCTGCACGCGTAGCGCTCATGCTGGAAAAGTAGTGCCAACGGACTAGCAAAACTGTTAGTGATCCGACCCATTTAAAAGCGACGCGCTGCAGATAGTGGGCATCACTGCGCCTGCGCTAATGCAAATTGACGTCTCATGAAACGAGGTCCGGTAGAGCACTCTGATCGACCAGCGACGGGACCCACATGGGATAGAACGGGAGCCTGGCTGCTGTCTGATCGGAAAATTGATTGTGCGGATTATAATAGAGGTGCGTTGCAGATGGATTTAATGGTGAGTGTGACCGCACCCCAGGAGTGTGTGGCCTAATATGCAAAGGTGTTTCTGCTACAAAAAAAGCCCTGAGGTTCCACTTAGCCCTATGGTGAACAGGGATCATGGATCAAGGAACTGACTCCTCGTCACCAGATAAAGAAGCTGAAGTCTTCATGAAGTCACAAATCTTACATGACAGATTCATGTAGGTACATTTCACTTACTGCAAACAGATCAGCTTCAAAAAGCTGAACTTGCTACAGCTCCAAGCCCAGGTAAGAGAGAGAAGAAGAGAAGTCCTACAGAAGATGAAACACAGAAGGCAAGCAAGGGCCAAAGAGGTTCAACATCTAACTAATTAGGTGGCAGGGTCAATGGCCAAGTGTAGCCCAGTGAGAGAATTCTTAACCCTTTCCCTCCCAGATCATCTCGCATGCAGAGTTACAAAATATCCAACACTCTCCAGGTACCCAAGTTGTTCCTGCCTTTTTACCCTCCTGGAGGAATTGTTATTCTGGGAAATGGTGTGAAATAGAGCTGTGCTCTCCCTCTTCTCTCCTTCCCACCATGGTTCAGATTCATATTGCTCCCCCCTCTCCCGCACAGGTATTTAGTCCAAAACACTATCTCCGCAGTCTCAGTCATGTAACTTGATAATCACATCCCATTTGGCTCTGGTTTGGTGCCAGTAATAAGTTGAGCAGAATTCAAAACACAGAAGGGCATCTGTCATTCCTCCCTGTTTCTTTTCACCTTCAGTTCACAGCTGCAAACTATTTGGAAATTCATCTCGCAGTTACTCTGGCGAGTCAAATGTTGATTTCACCAAGCGGATATTTGGGGTCTCGGACATCTCAGAAATCTATTAACAGTTTTCTGTGCTTGGATCTCTCTCACATAAAAAGCCTAGTTTAGCCCTCAAGGGAAGCATTTGATATCTTTCCAACCCTAAAAACACTTCTATTAATTGGCCATTGCTGACAAGGATATGTTTATAACAGAACTGGAAAGTGTGTTGCTGTTTAAAGGCGCTCAGACATTCCTTGCCCTGACCTGGATGACCCAGGCTAGCCCGATTTTGTCAGATCCTGGAAGCTAAGCACTGTCAACCCTGGCTAGTATTTGGATGGGAAACTACCATGGAATACCAGAGTTGCCATGCAGAGGCAGGCAACAGCAAACTACCACTGAACGTCTCTTGCCTTGAAAGTCCCTTGGGGTCTCCATAAGCTGGCTGTGGTTCGAAAGGAAAAAAAAAATCTTTGTGACAGTAAAACCTATTTGGAACACAGTACTGGGAGTGGGAAAAACTTTGGAGGGGAGTTGGAGGTGAAATGAGCAGGAAAGGCCTGAAGAAGAAGAAGAAGAAGAAGAAGAAGAAGAAGAAGAAGAAGAAGAAGAAGAAGAAGAAGAAGAAGAAGATGATTTTGGATTTATATCCCGCCCTATACTCTGAATCTCAGAGCGGTCACAATCTCCTCTACCTCCCCCCCCCACAACAAACACCCTGTGAGGTAGGTGGGGCTGAGAGTGCTTTTATAGCAGCTGCCCTTTCAAGGACAACCTCTGTGATAGCTATGGATGATCCAAGGCCATCTCAGCAGGTGCAAGTGAAGGCGTGGAGAATCAAACCTGGTTCTCCCAGATAAGAGTCAGCACACTTATCCACTACACCAAACTGGCTCTCACCTTAAGCACCTTCCTAGATGACCCATGGCTTACGGGGAAACGAGAAGTGACCTGGGAGAATCGCTTGTAATTCTTTTTTTCAAGGCCTGCCTAAAAATTGTTTCAGGAAGATCACAGCCATATTGGAGGTTAAACCACATCCACACCCTCCAAGCAGCCCCATGGCGCAGAGTGGTAAAGCTGCAGTACTGCAGTCCTAACCTCTGCTCATGACCTGAGTTTGATCCCAGAAGAAGCTGGGTTCAGGTAGCTGGTTCCAGGTTGACTCAGCCTTCCATCTTTCTGAGGTTGGTAAAATGAGTGCCCAGCTTGCTGGGGGGAAAGCATAGATGACTGGGGAAGACAATTGCAAACCATCCCATTAAAAGTCTATCGTGAAAACATCACCCCAGAGTCGGAAACGACTGGTGCTTGCACAGGGGACTACCTTTACCTTTTTTTTTTACACCCTCCAAGGTATCCACATGCTTTTTACCACCACCACATAAGAAAAAATAGATTTTTTTTGGGGGGGGGGCTCAGATCAGGAAAATGGTAGACTGGGGGAAAGGTTTAATCCTCTACTCCAGTTCCACTAGTTTGATGGGACCTGGCCCATACTTCAGCTACTTTTACCCCTGTGAAAAACAACATCAGGAGATACTAATACTGGATTTCCCTGTGGCCCTAAGCTCCTAGGCCTTCAGTGCATCACATGACACCTAGTTTGTCCTTTAGATGGACATGAAAGGAGATTAAATACATTCATGGAGAAGAGGCAGGTCAATCTAGTTGACATTCCCCAAGCCAAAGCAGGAGGCACTAGAGTCAACAAAGCAGAAAGATCCTGTGTTGCTCCATCAAAAGCCCAAAGTGGACTAAGGCCTTAAGTACATCTGAAAGGAGGTGGAGCTGCAAGCCCCGCCTCTTGAGGACCAGGATACCTGCTCTCAGGTATCCTGTTTTTTTGTAGCAGGAACTCTTTTGTGTATTAGGCCACACACCCCTGATGTAGCCAATCCTTTTGGAGCTTACAGTAGGCCCTGTAAGTAGCACATGGTACGTTCCGGAAGTGACGATGGCCAGGCTGAGTGATGGCAGCCGGGCAGCGCGTGCTCTGAGGCGTGTGCACCATGCTGCTGCTGTGGCTCTCGGTGTCACTGGGGGTGAGGGAGGAAGGGTGCAGGTGGTGGGGTGGGGCCTCATCTCGGGTGCCAGTCACCCCAAGGCTGGCTGGCCCTGATCTGAGAACCATCTGACAGACTGAGAAAAGAGCTTGGTGGAGATCCCTTATGCTGCTTGCCACACAGGCCGTGTTTCTCTTACGAATGAATTCTTTTGCTGTAGTCAAGGGCTTGGAAGTCAGATGGCTTTTAAAAAAGAGATCTGAAGAATTCATGAAGGAAATGAAAGTCAAGTGAAACCCCTCACGATCAGAATGGACAACCAGATGCTGGAGACAGACCAAAAAGGAGAGGTTTTGTTCTGCTTCTTCCAGGAACATCTGGTGCTCTGTTGAAGAGAAGGTGATTGCTGGATGAGATGGGTCTGATCCAGCACAGGGCAGTTCTTCTTTTGTGACAGGCCTCTCCTGACAATGTCAAGAGGCAGCAGGCCTTCATATTCTGTTCCATTTGCTGTGGTGGTGGCTGAAGATCTCTCGGGATTACAACTAGGGTTGCCAAGTCCACTTCAAGAAATATCTGGTGACTTTGGGGGTGGAGCCAGGAGACATTGGGGGTGAAGCCAGGAGCAAGGTTGAGACAAGCATAATTGAACACCCAAGGGAGTTCTAGCCATCACATTTAAAGGGACAGCACACCTTTTAAATGGCTGCCTTTCATTGGAAATAATGACGGATAGGGGCACCTTCTTTTGGGGCTCATAGAATTGGACCCCCTTGTTCAATCTTTTTGAAACTTGGAGGGTATTTTGAGGAGAGACACCAGATGCTATGCTGAAAATTTGGTGTCTCTACCTCAAAAGACAGACTCCCCAGAGCCCCAGATACACATAGCCCTATATGGCCGAGGACCTGCTTACCTTAGGGACCGCCTCTCCCCATATGTTCCCCAGAGAGCACTGAGATCTAGTTCTCAAAACCTTTTAAAAATCCCTGGGCCAAGAGAGGCTAGACTGAAAAAAAACGAGGGAGCAAGCCTTTTCAGCAATGGCCCCCCAATGGTGGAATCAACTCCCAGAGGTGGTGCGAGCCCTGCGGGACTTGAATCAGTTCCGCAGGGCTTGCAAAACCATCCTCTTTCAGCTTGCTTTTAAGATAGAACCCGGCTAAATTGACTTGTAGCCACCTAGCCATCTTATACATGACTGTGAAACTGTAGCACCTTAACTATTAACTTTTAACTTATAACAGCTGTTTTATCGATTTTAATTTAATCTATAACGGTAACTTAATTGTATTTTAATCTGCCTTTGTCTTGATTGTATTTTATCGAAATCATGGTTGTCCCATGTCTGTGAGCCGCCCTGAGCCTGCCTTTGGCGGGGGAGGGCGGGATACAAAAATAAATTTACTTTACTTACTTTACTTACTTAGATCAATTCTCCCTTATACCCTATGGGAATCAGCCTCTATAGTGCCCAGCAGACATTCCCCCCATTTTCTGATGACCCAGAAGCAGGGGAAGGGCCTCCAAACCAGGAGATCCTCTGCCCTCACCTGGGGATTGGCAACCCTAATTACAGCGGATCTCCAGATGACAGTGAACGGTTCACCTGGAGAAAATAGTTGCTTTGGAAGGTAGATTTTATGTCATTCTACCCCATTGAAGTCTTGGATCTCCCCAAACCCTGCCCTCCTTTGGCACCACCTCCAAAATCTCCAGGTATTTCCTAACCTGGAGCTGGCAGCCCTGCTGGCCTGGATTACTCAGTGTAGTTTTATACAAGCCTTTTCTTCCATTAGCACCTTGTGGAGGGACTGATGCCCCAACCCCACAACTGAAAAACTCTCAAAAGACTGCTGGATTCCTTGAAAGCCCTGATTTCTGATTTCTACATGCATGCCAAGGTTAGTTTAACAGAAAGCCACTGATTGGTGTGTTATGCTGGTGTGTGTGAGGGGATGGTAATGGTGGGAGGGCTTCTAGTGTCCTGGCCCCACTGGACCTCCTGATGGCACCTGTTTTTTTGTCCTCTTTGTCACAGAGTGTTGGACTGGATGGGCTATTGGCTTGATTCAACATGGCTTCTCTTGTGTTCTTATCTATTGACATAGGCTGAAGTCATTTGCAGTGGTTTATTTGTGCAGAAGACTAAGTTAGCAGTTTTCTTTTTAACCTGAGTCCTACTTGAGACATTGTAAAATGAGTCACATGGACTTGTCCAAGAAAACTCAGAAGTGGATGTTGTCAGAAATGGCACCAGTTTCACTACATCAAATAGCAGTTGGCATCACTGCTGACAAGTAGTCTGAGAGCAGGTCCTGGCAAGAGCCAGTTTGGTGTAGCGGTTAAGTGTGTAGACTCTTACCTGGGAGAACTGGGTTTGATTCCCCACTTCTCCACTTGCATCTGCTGGAATGGCGTTGGGTTAGCCACAGCTCTGGCAGAGATTGTCCTTGAAAGGGGAGCTGCTGTGAGAGCTCTCTCAGCCCCACCCCCCTCACAGGGTGTCTGTTGTGGAGGGAGAAGACATGGGAGATTGTAATCCACTCTGAGTCTTTGATTCAGAGAGCAGGGCGGGGTGTAAATCTGCAGTCTTCGTTGTCGTCTTCTCCTCAGAACAAGCTGTTACCGCCTCTACCACATTAATGGAGATGAATTATGGAATAATATTCGTTTCCGGACATAGGAAAAAAACCCTGACAACCAAAAATGTTGCGGCCACTTGAAAGGAGGAATTGTTCAGCCCAATCGCTTCTTTGCGGCGGCGCTCCAAAATGGTGTTTTCTCTGATGATTACATACGGCAAGCCTCAAAATTGAAAACCAAATACGAGTGGGCTGGAGTTTTTGTTAGCAAATTAGCTGTGCAGGATTCTTGGAGTTACAATGACCATGCGAGTAACCCAAACATCTGTTGCGTATTGAGGGGATTAAAATGACAGGCCTAAATTCGATGCCTAAATAAATGATGCACTTTGCTTTTCCTTTCCTGACTTCACATACAGAACATTTTATATACCATTGCTCTTTGCTTATTTATATTTATTTATTTACTTTAAATTTGTACCCTTCCCTCTTCGCAAGTGGACTCAGGGTGGCTAACAACAACTAAAAGCTACATTAAGCAACTAAAGAGTTACATTTGCTAACAAAAATTACATTAAAATTGCTAACAATACAAAACTAAAACCATAAATACATCACTATGGTGCTAATCACACATAGTGATATGCATAATGACCTTCTCCATAGGCTATTGTATCATTTGAGAGTTGAAGGTCCTTGCTTAATGGCTGCTGAGGTCTAGTGGCTGTTTCTATGGCACTCCTAACCTATTATGGAATAATATTCATTTCCGGACATAGGACAAAAACCCTGACAACCAAAAATGTTGCGGCTGCTTGAAAGGAGGAATTGCTTTATCTAAAACTCCATAGAATGGGATTCTGTTCCAGCTTTCATTTATGGGAACTCTTAACATTTGCACATTTCTCTCCATTTTTCATAATATATTTTGGACTTTCTGCTTTGCATAAATTATTTTGGTTTACTAGGAAAGAACTTGTTCCACCCATGATGGAAGTGCCTGCAATTGTTCTAAATCGGTTTGCACGTGTGATTTCTCACGCCGCTTCCTCATGGTGGCTCTTGCCTCCTTCAGCTAGTGGCAATGCTACTGCATTCCATTGTTCAGCTTCCAGACCTGGTTAAGTGGACAGCCATCTCCTGAAGCAAAGTTTTCTTTAGGAATGGTGGCTCAGTGGTAGAGCATCTGCTTGGTAAGCAGAAGGCCCCAGGTTCAATCCCTGGCATCTCCAACTAAAAAGGGTCCAGGCAAATAGGTGTGAAAGACCTCTGCCTGAGACCCTAGAGAGCCGCTGCCAGTCTGAGTAGACAATACTGACTTTGATGGACCGAGGGTCTGATTCAGTATAAGGCAGCTTCATATGTTCAATCTACTTGACTTCCCTTCTCAGTGATAAGGATAACAACCAAAACCCCTGTGCCCCTGTACCTGAACTCTCCTTGGCAGCTAAAGTTTGGTGTTGAGAGCCAGTTTGGTGTAGTGGTTAAGTGTGCACACTCTTATCTGGGAGAACCGGGTTTGATTCCCCACTCCTCCACTTGCACCTGCTGGAATGGCCTTGGGTCAGCCATAGCTCTAGCAGAATTGTCCTTGAAAGGGCAGCTTCTGTGAGAGCTCTCTCAGCCCCACCCCCCTCACTTAGAGTCTGTTGTAGGGAAGGAAGATAAAGGAGATTGTGAGCCGCTCTGAGACTCTGAGATTCAAAGTGGAGAGTGGGCTATAAATCCAGTATCATCACCATATAGAATCATAGTTGGAAGGGACATCTAGGGTCATCTAGTCCAACCCCCTGCACAATGCAGGAAACTCACAGACACTTCCCCCTAAATTCACAGTATCTTCATTGCTGTCAGATGGCCATCTAGCCTCTGTTTAAAAACCTCCAAGGAAGGAGAGCCCACCACATCCCGAGAAAGCCTGTTCCACTGAGGAATCGCTCTAATGGTCAGGAAGTTCTTCCTAATGTTGAGCCTGAAACTCTTTTGATTTAATTTCAACCCATTAGTTCTGGTCCTACCTTACAGGGTCACAGAAAACAATTCCACAACATCCTCTATATGACAGCCCTTCAAATACTTGAAGATGGTGATCATATCACCTCTCAGCCATCTCCTCTCCAGGATAAACATCCCCAGCTCCTTCAAGCTTTCCTCATAGGACTTGGTCTCCAGACCCCTCACCATCTTCGTCATCCTCCTCTAGACTCCTTCCAGCTTGTCTATATCCTTCTTAAATTGTGGTGCCCCAAACTGAACACAATACTCCAGGTGAGTTCTTACCAGAGCAGAGTAAAGCGATACCATCACATCACGTGATCTGGACACTATACTTCTGTTGATACAGCCCAAAATTGCATTTCCCTTTTTAGCCACCGCATCACTGTTGACTCATGTTCAGCATACGATCCACTAAGACCCCTAGATCCTTTTCGAACATATCAACTCTCCCTGAGGTTATTGGACTTTGGTCACATTGTGAGATGACAAGACTCATTGGAAAGGAAAAGAGGAAGACCGAACATGAGATAGATTGATTCTGTCAAGGAAGCCATGGCCTGAGCAAGGCTATTAATGTTTTTGCTGGACCTTGTAACTCTGCATGCAAAGGAAATCTGGGAGGGAAAAGGCTAAGAGAATTGTTTCCCTGGAGTAGACTTGACAGTTGGCCTCATCAGTTAGATGCTGAGCCTCTTTGGCCCTTGCTTCCCTTCTGTGTTTCATCTTCTATAGGACCTCTTGTCTTCTCTCTCCTACCTGGGCTTGGAGCTGTAGCAACCTCAACTTTTTGAAGTTAATTTGTTTGCAATAAGTTCAATGCAGCTGCATGAATCTGTCATGTAAGACGTACTATTTTTGTAAGTAAAATTTCTTTCTCTTGTTACCACCAGAGTCAGATCATCTTTGTAATTTGTTTCAAAAGCATCCCCCCCCCCTTTAATTGGAAAACATGGAGAATTGAGGATACTGAGTAAAGCTTCTGTGCTTCTAAGTCAAATGATTCTGACCGATTTCGCACTCACCTTACACCATTCTCACATTTGTCTTCTCTGTGCGACTTCCTTCCAATTTCTCACTATCTGGCCCACGGCTGCAGCAAGGATTGGAGTTTTCATGCAGCAAACAGAAACTGGTTTTTAGTGGTTTTTGTTTGCTGCGTGAAAATGCCGATGCTTGCTGCAGCCCCAGGGCGGATAGTGGGAAATCAGACGGAAGCTGCGTTGAGAAGACAAACGTGAGAGCAGCGTAAGGTGAGCAAGAAATCAGTCTCTCTCTTTTTTTAAACATTTAACCTTATAGTTTTGGAGATGATTAATTCATAGAGTCACCATAGGTTGGAAGAGCCTTGACTGCACTTAACGTACACCCACACCTCGCCCCAAATTTCTGTTAGATCCTTCTGTCTACCTGCAATATAATTTTATTGTACTGTTCTTTTATTTGCATCAGACTGTACCCTGCCGCTAGAAGGGGCATGGGAGATTAATATCATTCACAGGCATTCATTTGAAACGAGATGCTATTTTGGAGGATTAAGAACTATCAAAAATAACATAAAGAGAAAATGAAACGGGATTTTCATAATCCTTTATATTAAGGACTTGATTTCCTCACAAGAAGACGATATCTGCAAAAGGGACCCAAAATACTCATTAAAACCCACCACAAAGGAAAGTTTTTATAAAGTATTCCATCTGTTAGTAGCAACCCGCCCCCAATGGGAATCTATTAAACGCTAGCAGATTTATTGAATCATAATCTTTTATGTGCTGGAGCCCACTTCAATAGATGGATGTACTGGATTCTCAGTCAGCAGAAATATTCCCCCCCCTGCTGCGTGTACATTTATGCTGACTAAGGATCCATTCATGCATCTGACGAAGCAGGTTTGGGCTTGCAAAAGGCTTGGGCTGATTCTCTCTCTCTCTCTCTGTTGCTTTTTGTTGTAAAATCAGCAGGAATGCACAGAAACACAGTTCTGGATGGTTTGGTTTCAGGGCATATGGCCTAATATGCAAATAAGTTCCTGCTGGGCTTTCTCTACAAAAAAAACCCCGTGTGAAAATGGTGATGTCAGGGGTGTGGCCTAATATGTAAATGAGTTCATGCTGGGATTTTTCTACAAAAAAAACCCCTGTGTAAAATTGTGTGTATGTATGTATGTGTATATATATATATATATATATATATATATATATATATATATATATATATATATATATATATATATATATACACACTAGACAAGCATGGTCAGGCAATTCAACAAGATATTAGTTCTAGGACAACAATATAGTAACACCTCCTTGAAAACTGTGATTAGTGCAGGCTGATCCTGCATTGAGCAGGAAGTTGGACTAGATAGCCTGTAGGATCCCTTCCAATTCTGTGATAACCTGATCCTGAAAACAGAGCATGAAGTGAAATAGTACTGTGAGAGAGGTATTGTGGATGCTGGTTCTAATAGAGACATGTTCATAAACGTGGCAACTGCCAACAGCTGACTGCCTCTGTTAGGCTTCTATGCTGGATCATCTGGGTAAGCTTCCTTGAATTGCTTTTTACACCAAGGCCTCCTCTTGGGAGAGGTGTGGCCACCTTCTCAGTCAGCTGCACAGCTCCTATCCTCAGACAGGCAGGTTTTTGCTGTAGCGGTAAAGAGTGGTGGACTCTAATCTGGAGAACCAGGTCTGATTCCCCACTCTTCCATACGCAGCCAGCTGGGTGACCTTGGGTCAGTCACAAGTTCTTGCAGAGCTATTCCTCTCAGGAGCAGTTTCTGGGAGAGCTCCACTTACCTCACAGGGTGTCTGTTGTGGGAAGGAAGGGAAAAGTGTTTGTAAGCTACTTTGAGACTCCGAGCAAAGGGTGGGGCATAAATCCAATCTCCTCCTCCTCCTTCAATACAGCTGAGAGGTGGTCATCCCCCCCCCCCCGCATTGCAGCAGCACTTCATTTTCAGCCAGGCTGTCTTTATTTTCAGATGAGCATTAAGAGAGATTTTCTTGATTCCTTTTTATCAGTTTCCCCCTGAAATTCAACAATCCATTTCTTTCCTTTTTTTTTTAGGATTGTGAAGTCTGTTTCTAATTTTGTTTTGATCAAAGATAAATTAGAAGGGAGGAGGGGCAGAGAGGGGGGGAGGTTCTGCAGAGTTTGAGGATTTTACTCTGCAGACGCTCAGAGGGAAACAACCTCTCCCCATACCTTCCTGCCCTCCTTGTATAGCACCACCTTGTGCTTTATAACATAAGACAACAGCATGGGCCGGAGCTGCAAAAGGGTGCATTGGTTTCTCTTCAAAGAGAACTCAAAAAGGAATGATAGAGAAATTCCTCTTTTAAAAGAGAAAAAAAGAGAGAAATAGATGGCTATATCTAAAAAGGTGAATTTTGGAAAAAGAAATCCCCCTCCCCATAACAACACTTCTGACAGGGCTAACCATGCTATCCACTGCTTCCCAGCCTCTCTCCCCCGCATTTTGTTTCAACATTTTCACCCAGGACAGAGAGTGAAACAGCTTGATAGGAAACAGCTTTATATCCTAGGAAGTATTGCTGTAATGTAGGTTTTGAACATACTTGGTGCCCTTGCAGACTGCCTTAAAAACGTAGGCAAAATCTGTCGGAATAATCAATGAAATTACAGGATATGAAATATATAAGAAACCAGCATGCTAATAATCATTTCTGAAGCAAAAGGAACTTGCGCTCCATGTCAAAACTACTAATTTGTAAGGCCATAGCAACAAAGAGAAGGGCTTCAAAGGAATTATATAACCAACCTAGACTCCTCCGATAACATCTTAAAAATAGCTCACTCAAATGATGTATTGTGAGATGAATCTGCACGAAGCAGAAAAAAGTCAGCTGCACTAAGACCAGAGAAGCAGTGCTTGTTTAGCTATATATGTTTAATATGTATTGGATTGGTATTGCTTCTGAGTTCAAAACACCATTCCTTATGACTGCATTATATGCAGCTGGGTCCCCATAAAACCTTCATCAGCTTATCTGTTAAGGCAGAGTACCTCTGAGTCATCCATTGACTCAATAGATTTAATTTACTTTTCAGCCTAACACTGCATTCTATCTAATAGTAGGATCACCAATGTCCAGTTGGCCAACACAGTTGGGTCTGGGTACCTCTCCCTTGCTTGATCTTCCCTTTGCTAATGTTCTGTCATGGTGAGCACCATGTTATTTCAGCCAAGAAGATTTGCATTGCTGGAGTGGCTACGGAGCCAATTCTATCTATCTGATTAGATTTTTTTTTGGGGGGGGGTGTTTACATTTAATTAAAATCAGCAGGGTGTAATAGTTCACCTTGAAAGAGCCATTTTGGTGTAGTAGTTTGGAGCGCGGACTCTAATCTGGGAGAACTGAGTTTTATTTCTCATTCCTCCACATGCAGCAGCTGGGTGACCTTTGGGTCAGTCACAGGTCTCTCAGAGCTGTTCTTTCAAGAGCAGTTCTTGAAAGAGTTCTCTCAGCCCCATCCGCCTCGCGGAGTGTCTGTTGTAAGAAGAAGGAAGGAAGGAGATTGTAAGCTGCTCTGAGACACCAAGTGAAGAGCGGGGTATAGATTCAATTCTCCTCCTCCTTCTCCTCCTGACTAGGTCTTGGTGGCCCAAGTTCAAATCCTAGCTCTGCCATGGAAGCTTGCAAAGTGACCTTGGAATAGTCACTCTCTCTTAGCCTAACCTTAGAATTGTTGTTATGAGGATAAGATGAAGGAGGGGAGAAAGGCAGGGTATGGCCACACCCCAACACATGAAGCTAGTGTGTGCTGAGAGAGTCTATGTCAAAATAAGAGAACTATGACTTGAAATTACTATGAATCCTATACCATACCATAGACCTTTATTGGCATTAATATAAGAATACAGTATACTTTAAAACCAACAGTAACACTATAGAATATAATAAAACCTTAAAAAAACACAGCAAAAGTTAAATGACATAAAATAGCTGTGGGCTATGCATGAGTAAAAGCCTCTCTGATTTGGATCGCAACCTGTGAAAAGCAAGCAACGTGAGTAGTGACAAAGTTGTGTTTCCCATGGAGTAAAAAGTGAACCTTGGCATTGTCAGAAAGGCCTTGATGGTCAGAGAGCAAAGCATCTAGGTATCTTGCTCATGGACTGCTATAGAAAGGGCAGTCCAGAAGAACATGAGGGACCGTTTCGATGACTCCTTGGCTACAAGGGCGTCATCTAAGATTGCGGGGGATTCTGTGGTATCTTCCGGAGAGGATGGCCGATGGTAACTATGAATCCTAATAACCTACATACAATTTATTATAACACCAAAATAATAAGAAAAATATACTCACACAAATATCAGTACACAAAAATATGCAGATTCATTAAAGGCAATGCTCCCAAGGAAGCTTGAAAGTTAGTTCAAGACAATGCTCCTAATAAAGTTGGTATTCCAATGTCTGCACAATAGAGGTTCAAAATTCTATTAATCCCAAGAGGCAATAAGTGCATGACAAGACCAACGACTTTTTCTTCCTCTTTCAAATATTTCGTCAGGCACAGGATTATTGAAAAAGTTCCAGTAAGTCAACGAAGACATAAACTTGAAAGTACATTATCAATGGGACTGCAAGTCTCCAGTGGTCTCTTCAGGACTTTTTTTGAGCAGGAATGCTGCTCCGGCTGGCTTAGAGTCAAGGGGTGTGGCCTAATATGCAAATTAGCTCCTGCTGAGCGTTTACTGCAGGAACTCACAGGAGTGCAGCTCCTGAACCTTTCTGAGGGTTTCCCATCTTTCTCCCCACCTACCCTGTCCATTGAAAAGTAGGTGCAGCTGCATAACAATCCCTAGATTAGGAGAGTAGCCAGCCACCAGGGTCTATGCCACGCCCCCAGCAGCCCTCATCAACTCCTGGAGAAGCCCAAGTCACCCTTTCCCCATTTCTTATCTGATTTTGGGTAGCGGGTGGCTTGCTGGCCTTTTGACTGGGGACAGTGGAGGCCCAGGAGAGCTCTAGGTGAGCAAGGCCTGCTTGGGCTGGCTGGATCTCTAGCCAGCCCAAGCAGGTGTCAAGTCGGCAGATTCAATAACGAGTCGTTGTTGATACAAAGAAACTACTTTATTGATACTGATACTTGAGGCTCTCTCTCTCGGCTTGGCTTCGCGAACGAAGATTTAAGAAGGGTGCAATAGTCCACGTTTGCTGCAGGATCGCTGGTGGCTGACAAGACCAATGTGGGACAGGCAGGTCCGGCCACAGCGGCTGCAGGGAAAAGTCTGATTTAGGGTTGGTCCTGTAGCAGTGCGATTCTTCCTCAATCTCCTTTTGTCCTCAAGACCAGCTATGCGTGTGTTCTCAAAGGAAGAGACAGCCTGGTGGATGGTGTGCCTCCATGCTTTGCGATCTGAGGCTAGGTCAAACCACTGGTGATGGTTGATGTGACAGGTGCTAAGGGATTTCTTCAAGGAGTCCTTGTACCTCTTCTTTGGTGCCCCTCTATTTCGATGGCCGGTGGAGAGTTCGCCATACAGGGCAATCTTGGGAAGGCGGTGGTTTTCCATCCTAGAAATATGCCCTGCCCAGCGCAGCTGCGTCTTCAACAGCAGTGCCTCGATGCTGGTAACCTCTGCCCGCTTGAGGACTTCAGTGTTGGTCACAAAGTCACTCCAGTGGATGTTGAGGATGGTGCGAAGGCAGCGCTGATGAAAGCGCTCAAGGAGTCGCAGGTGATGACGGTATAAAACCCACGATTCGGAGCCATAGATGAGGGTTGTCATCACAACCGCTTTGTAAACATTGATCTTTGTGCCTTTTTTCAGATGCTTGTTGCTCCACACTCTTTTGTGCAGTCGGCCAAATGCACGGTTTGCCTTTGCCAGCCTGTTGTCAATCTCCTTGTCGATCTTGGCATCTGAGGAGATGATGCACCCCAGGTAGCTGAACTGCTGGACTGTCTTCAGAACTGATTCACCCACAGTGATGCAGGGAGGGTGATAATCTTCCTGGGGTGCAGGCTGGTGGAGAACTTCTGTCTTCTTCAGACTAACTTCTAGGCCAAATAGCTTGGCAGCCTCTGCAAAGCAGGACGTCATATGCTGCAGAGCTGATACCGAGTGGGAGACGAGTGCAGCATCATCAGCAAACAGTAGCTCTCGGATGAGTTTTTCCATTGTCTTGGAGTGTGCCTTTAGTCGCCTCAGGTTGAACAGGCTGCCATCGGTGCGATAGCGGATGTAGACACCATCGTCCTCATCTAGATCTACTGTGGCTCTTTGAAGCATCATGCTAAAGAAGATCGTAAAGAGAGTTGGCGCGAGAACGCAGCCTTGCTTTACACCTGTGCCTATTGGGAAGGGCTCCGAGAGGTCGTTGCAGTGTCTGACTTGGCCTCGCTGGTCTTCGTGTAGCTGGATGATCATGCTGAGGAACCTTGGGGGACATCCTAAACGTTCCAAGATTTGCCACAGGCCTTTCCTGCTAACGGTATCGAAGGCTTTGGTAAGGTCGACAAAAGTCACATACAGACCCTTGTTCTGTTCCCTGCATTTCTCTTGGAGCTGCCTGAGAACAAATACCATGTCGGTGGTGCTCCTGTTAGCTCTGAAGCCGCACTGGCTCTCTGGGAGGAGTTCTTCTGCAATGGTGGGCACCAGTCTGTTCAGGAGTATTCTGGCAAGGATTTTGCCTGCGATGGAGAGCAGGGTTATCCCCCGGTAGTTGGAGCAGTCTGACTTTTCCCCTTTGTTCTTGTATAGGGTGATGATGATTGCATCGCGAAAGTCCTGTGGTAATTTGCCTTGTTCCCAGCAGGTGACAAGTACTTTGTGAAGTGAGCTATGTAGTACTGTGCCCCCATGCTTCCAGATCTCTGGTGGAATTCCATCAACTCCTGCTGCCTTGCCACTTTTCAGTTGCTTGATGGCTTTAACAGTCTCTTCTAGGGTGGGGATCTCATCCAACTCTGTTTTCACCGGTTGAAGTGGGGTGAGGTGGATTGCTGAATCTTGAACTACGCGGTTGGCACTGAAGAGAACCTGAAAATACTCCGACACCGGTTCAGTATGGATGCCTTGTCTGTGAGGAGCACTTGGCCGTCTGCACTATGCAAGGGACTCTGAGCCTGATATGATGGACCATATACTGCCTTCAGGGCTTCGTAGAACCCTCTTAAATCACCAGTGTCTGCACACAGCTGGGTTCTCTCTGCAAGCTTGGTCCACCACTCATTCTGAATGTCTCGAAGCTTGCGCTGGAGGTTGCTACATGCAGCGCGAAAGGTTGCTTTTTTCCCAGGACAGGAGGGCTGAGCAAGATGTGCTTGGTAGGCAGATCTCTTTTTTGCCAGTAATTCTTGGATCTCTTGATTGTTCTCATCAAACCAGTCCTTGTTCTTCCTTGTGGAGAACCCGAGGACTTCTTCAGAGATCTGCAGGACGGTAGTTTTTAGGTGTTCCCAGAGTGCTTCTGGAGAAGGGTCTGTGGGGCAACTGAGGTCCTCAATTCTTGACTGGAGTTTTGCCTGGAAGGCAGCTTTAACTTCGGCTGACTGGAGGCTGCCAACCTGAAACTTCCTCCGAGGGATACCTCTCTCCTGGGTGTGGGTTTAAAGTGAAGACGGAGATTGCAGCGTACAAGATGATGATCCGTATGACATTCTGCGCTGGGCATTACTCGGGTGTGTAAGACATCTCGAAGGTCTCTCTGGCGCACCAGAATGTAGTCGATAAGGTGCCAATGCTTGGACTGTGGGTGCATCCAGGTTGTCTTCAGACTGTTCTTCTGCTGGAAGATAGTGTTGGTGATGGTGAGCTGGTGCTCCATGCAGAATTCTAGCAGGAGGCGCCCGCTGTCATTGCAGTTGCCAATGCCGTGTTTGCCAAGTACTCCTTTCCAGGCTTCCGAGTCTTTACCTACTCTGGCATTGAAGTCGCCAAGGATGATCACCTTGTCCTCTGTAGGGGTCTTCCGTACGAGGTTGCGTAGATCAGCATAGAACTTGTTCTTTTCTGCAGGATCTGCTTGAAGGGTTGGGGCATACACACTGAAGAGTGTTGCATGCTGCTTGTTTTGAAGTGGGAGGCGCATGGACATGATGCGATCTGAGTGACCTGTTGGAAGGTTTTCGAGTTTGGAGGCAATGGAGTTCCTGACCATGAAGCCAACGCCAGAAAGGCGGCTCTCAGCCTTTGACTTACCCGACCAGTAGAGGGTATAGCCAGCACCGTGTTCTTGAAGACTACCTTCCTCAGGGAAACGGACCTCACTGAGAGCTGCTATGTCAATATTCAACCTGAGAAGTTCGTGGGCAACTAGAGCAGAGCGTCGTTCAGGGCGACCACTGCCTACTGTGTCAAGCATGGTTCTGATGTTCCAACACGCAAGCTTTAGTCTTTGCACACTTTGTGAGGCAGGTGCATGCCTTTTCTTTGTTGTTATTTTTCGACCGCAATTAAGGATGCCCGTTGACCGCGGCTAGCCAACTGGGGTGGGGGAGACGAGCTTTGTTTAGGCCACCTTTTCTAGGCCCCTCTCCGTGTGGAGCAAGCAGTGCTGTCCCTAGATAAGGCTGCTTGGTCATTCAGGGTGCTGCCGAAAGATGCTTTCGTCTCCGGGTTAGCATCAGGCGACCAATATCCTGAACCGCCTACATGCAGGATCGGGACTGCGGCTTCCAGTGGCACCTTCCACCTGCCGTTTCGCCCCTTGCTTATCGCTGCAGGACTTGATGCGTTGTGGGTTGTGTGTGTGGATATGCCCTTCAGGCCTGCGCAGAGGAATTTTTTAGGTGAAGCGCAGTGTGCGCGGTACTGGCTCCACCCTTTCACCTGGGGGTCATCTGCCATGGCCCAGTAAGCCGGGACGCCGGCAGTGAGTCCTCCAGGTGGTAGGTGTTACATTAACGAGCTCTATCTGCCCGGGTTTGATGTTAGAGTTTTCCTTCTCTTAGGCTGATGAAGTTGGTGGGCCCAGCGTGCCCATCCGGTTATACCGCCGGACAATTCGGTCGCACCATGACGTAGCAAACTCTGTGAAAACGGGGGGGACCAGCGAGAAGGTGTTGCTACGGATGCAGTAATGCAGGAGAGGCCATTGCAGTGACCATCTGCCAGGCATAGCCAGACAGTGACCACGCGGCGTTCACTACACCGGGAGAGGAGAGGCTATGTATTGCGCATGCACTTTCCCTGGGGGGGTAGGATTCCCAGAGGGAGCCCACCCCCCACCACTGGCTAGGCCAGTATTGAAAAGACTAAAGAATAACCTGTAGATACATTGCATATAAGGGACACTTCAAAGGGATTCCTAAGGGGGGAGGATTATGCAGGGAACATTCACACATTGATGTTACCAATTCGTTCTCAGGCTTGCATGGCCTTGATCGTAGTGGGCTCCTGACTCCCTTCCGAGAGCCAGGCCTGAGAAGGCACAGATAAGACTTTCCCACCTTTCCATTTCAAAGCAAGGACATTCACTACAGGAAGGGAGGGGTAGGAAAGACATGAGCTAGCAGCATTTGAATATACTTTGGTTCTACCCAGAATGCTCTCTGACTGAGCCAGAGTTACAGACAGACTTGACAGCAGGCCTAGCTCGTCTGTGGCTCTCCTTTCTTACATCCGGTTGCTTTTGGCTGGAGGGGGCATATGCTAATGAGTTATGCTAATGAGCTTCACCACCTATTTTTCTACAAAACAACCCCTGCAAAGAACATATATCAGGCTGGAGACAAGAATCTGAGTGAAAGAAAGAACAGAGAGCAAGATCAGAGAGGAATGCTGCTCTCATAAAGAAACTTCAGAGCTGAGGAATCACATATGCATTTGAAATAACCAGCCAGATCTTGGCCGGCTGGTCTTTCATTTGGATAATTGGTACACAGGGAAGCTTCAAATACTGTCAAACAGAATTACCTGCCTGGTAACTTCATTGTATGTGGATGATGAAAGGGTTAAAAAAAACCTTTACTGCTATTAAACACATTAATTTTAATATCATTCTGGCGCTTTCTGGCTGCAGTGTTTGAGGAGACAGCTGTGTTTGCTCACACTTGTCTCTCATAAAATCTATATCTCAGCAGTAAAATCTATTTTTTTTCCCCGCCAACAGCTTGAGCTTGGCTCCTGCGGGGGACAGAAGATTCATCAATTTGTTGCCTCAGATTATAATGAAGAGCCCACAATTATTTAAAATCAGGTAGGGCAACGAAGGTGCCGTGCCCTGGGAAGGCCTTTTGAGCAACACCACAATGGATGGGAGCCATTCCCTTGTACGCTGTCTGTTTCTGTCAGATTGTGCCCTTTGTGATCCAGACCCCAAAAGGTTTATAAAAACCCAAACGTGGCATTCTAAAGTTACTTTTAACAGGTAATAAGAACACAAGGAACCTAATAAAGGCAGGAGTGTCGAACTCATTTGTTATGAGGGCCAGATCTTGATCTTGTCGGGCTGGGCCATGTGTGTCATAAAATGTAATGCCAGGTAGGGGAGATATAAACTTTATAAAGGACACAGACAAACACACACACTCAGCCTAATCCACATCACTGGCTTGTTGAGCCTCACCCAACAGTAGCCCTGCTGTGCAATTGAGAGGGCCTAGCAAAGCTAGCTCTCCTTCCCCCACTTCCACCTCAAGGTAGGAGCTTTGCTCTATAGCTTCTGTGCGATTGAGCAAGCCTGGCAAATCAAGTGGTGATGCAGAAGGAAGCAAGAGAGGGAGAAGGAAGCAGACAACAGTGGGTTGTTCACGGGCCTGATAGGAGCCCTCTGGAGGCCTGATTTGGCCCCCAGGCCGCATATTTGACACCCCTGAATAAAGGTCTTTCGTTATGTCAGTCATTTGGGGCTAAAATTTCAAATAGTGCATTCTGTGCTTGTGAAGTTGTGAAATTTGGGTCAGAAGTTTTCTGATTTTACTGTTTCATACATGCTCTTCATCATGCTTTACAGTTTTAATGTTGTCAGAGTAGGGCCCATAGTGAGATGTGTGTTTTAAAACCGTAAAACATAAACGTGGCTTTGTTGGATGATACCAAGATCAACTATTCACTTATTTGGGATATGTCTATGGGGCCTCTTCAGAGTCCTGCTTGAGGTAGCTTACAATTACCTTGTTTGCAGCACAGCTTCTTTGCACTACCGTGGAGGAAGGGGAGGCCATGGCTCAGTGGTAGAGCATCTGCTTGGCATGCAGAAGGTTCCAAGTTCAATCTTTGGCATCTCCAGTTAGAAAGATCAGGTAATAGTGGATGTCAGAAGATCTCTACCCAAGGCCCTGGAGATCTACTGCCCATCAGAGTAGACAGCATTGAACTGGATAGACCAGGTATCCTCAACATGGTGCCTATAGGTATCTGGTGTCTGCCAGCACTCTTCTGGTGCCCACCAAGTGTTTTCAGAAAGTAGATTCGGCCAGGTGGAGTTTTACCCACTGTGGCTTCTGACTGGTCATTGGAGATTGGCTGTGTAGATTTTTAAGAACGTTGCTTTGGCAGCAGCTGCCACCACAACACAAATATCTTCCACAAGCTGGGGTAATCATTTTGTAGCTCACGCCGCTTCCTGCAGCACCCATCTTATGGCAGCCATTTTGTGGCTGCCCTGAACACACTGTGTCAGTATTCTGAAGGTTGGGGACTCCTGTGATAGACCAGTGATCTGATTGGGGTTGCCAGCTGTGGGTTGGGAAATACCTGGAAATTTTGGGGAGGGTGGGGCTTAGGGAGGGGAGGGATCTCATCAGTGTATAATTCTGCTGAGTTCACCCTTGAAAGTAGTCATTTGCTCCAGAGGAACTGATCTCTGCCATCTGGACATTAACTGTAATAGCAGGAGATCTTCAGATGCTACCTATGCATTGGTGGAATTCCAGCAGGAGCTCCTTTGCATATTAGGCCACACACCACTGATGTAGCCAATCCTCCAAGAGCTTACAAAAAAGAGCCTTGCTAGAATTCCACCACTGTACCTAAGGGTTGGCAGCCCTAGGTCTGATGCAGCATAAGGCAACTTCATGTGATCGTATATTCTGGCTCTAGGTTTTGAGGGGGTCACATCTTTCAGTGGGCTCTCCTCCCTGAAGGGAACCACCACTCCTCCCTGTCTTGGGACCAAATCTACACTGCTGGACAGAGGATGAGGTCACTGGTTGTAGATGATTCCTCTCTTTGGGCCTCTCTCTGATCAGTCATTCAAAGAGGGTGTGCAAACAGGTGGTGGAAGCAAAGAGAAGAATCAGACCTGGTAGGTGGTGGCAGGTAGGTTTCCTTAGACTGGTCCAATGATGTCAACTCTGACTTTGCTTCTTGGTGATCACCCAATTGCACATGGAAGACCATGGCTATTTCCTGTTGTTTGTTCCCATCAACTGATATTTAGAGGGATGCAGCCTCTGTAGGAGCTTCCATTTACTTCTGGAGGAAGAAGAAGAAGAGGAGGAGAAAGAGGAGGAGATTGGATTAATACCCCGCCCTTCACTACCCAAAGGAGTCCCAGAGCAGTTTACAATCTCCTTCCCCTCCTCACAACAGACACCCTGTGAGTTAGGTGGAGCTGGGAGAGCTCCGACAGAAACAGCTCTTGAGAGGAACAGCTCTGTGAGAACTTGTGATTGACTCAAGGTCACATCAGCAGGTAGATGTGAAGGAGTAGGGAATCCAACCTGATTCTTCCAGATAAGAGTCTGCATACTTAACCACTACACCACACTAGTAAATGGCTATGGAAAGACCTACCTGCACCATGACCTGGATAGCCCAGGCAAGTCCGATATCATCAGATCTCGGAAGCTAAGCAGGGTTGACTTTGGCAAGAACTTGGATGGGAGACCTCCTTGGAATACCAGTAGTTGGGAGGATGGAGGCAGGCTTTATTCAGTCACCTCTCTGAATATCCTCCAGGCTCTCAGTAGATATTAGTCACCAGAAGTCTTCCATGATTCCCAGATGCAGGCAGACACAGACACACACAATACAAAAATACCAAAGGGGGGTGGGGGGGGAGACCTACCTGCTAGGTATTTGTCTAATCCTTGTTGAAAAATTATCTAAGATAGGGGCCACAAGAACATAAGGGCTTTCATTTTAATTTTTTTTCCTTTGTAGACTTTCTGTAACATAGCTAAGGAGAGTGGGATGTGATTTTTGACATTAGACCCCTTTGTGGGGAAAGAAAGAAAGATAGCGATGCACAAAAAAGGAGCCCATTTTGCAATTATATGCTCAGCTGATTTGTGATGTATTCACACTTCTGTCAAAAAGTTAGGGGTGAGCATCTGCTGCGTTTCAAAGATTTCGATTACTCATGCATTCACATGACAAAATGCAGAAAGAGTCAGTTGACGCAGCGCGGCAATGCACACTAGTTTTGTGCAGCAGTAAATGTGTCGAGGTTGAAAGGCAGATATTCCCCAATAAACTTAGGGATATGCAGAGGATATGTGCCATGGAGCAGGAACCCATTTAATATCTTCTGCGCGCTACCTGGAGTACTTGAATTATGGAAGAAAAGGTAATGAAGTCTAAAAGCCCCATTCCTTGACTCCCCTCAGTTTATAGACCCCTTCCCTGATTCCCATAAACTAGACACACGGCTCTTTTCCTCTGAGATTTTTAAAATTATTAAATTCTGAGCAGATTAACTAACATAATGGGCCTGTGTACAAAGAGGAAAGATTTTTCTTCAGAAAAAAATGTAAAAGTAAAAAAAAAATGGTGAGAGGAATTTAAAAAACCCAAAAGTTAAAGGGAAGAAAAAACATACAATCAGGGTTTTTTTTACTGGAAACAAAATTATCAAAAAATTGTTTAAAAGTTCATGAGGGGCACTGAGGGAGCATGACAGTCTTTGATTCCATTAAGTATGTTTAAACACGGTTGCTTCAAGATCATAATTCAGCTTTAGGCACCAAAAGCAAGACCCGAAAAAGAACTGAGGAAGTTGGGGTGACGTGTATGAAGTTTGGAAACTACTTTAAAGTAGAGGTACAGCAAGCCTGTAGTGCCTGGAAATATTGTTTCAAAGAATCCCATGGGTTTCTCCTTCATTTCCCTCGAGAGTTCTGGCACCTCTTTTTCCAGAAAAAAAGCCCTGGATACCATCATGCTGCTTCATGAGATCTCTTCTGCCACTTTTGGGATTTTCTATCCACCCCAGTAAACAATGACAAAGTGTATATAGTGAGCAGGGGCAGAGGTGGCAAGACAAGGTAAGGGACATGGAGAGAGGTGTGTGTGAGAGACAGGCAGTGATGCCAGGAGAGCAAGCGGCAGTGGGGGAGAAAGAGGGTGGAAGAGGGAGAGATACAGAAGGAAGTGGCAGAGCCGGCCCTGCCATTAGGCAAACTAGACAATTGCCTAGGGCGCTGGCCTTCTGGGGGCACTAACTTGGGCACCCCCCGTGTGACTCAGTGATGTTATCAGTGCAGAGGGGGGCACCAGAAGTTAGCCTTGCCTAGGGTGCCAGACAGTCTAGGGCAGATCCTGAGACGGTGGTGTTGGTGGCATAGGAGCAGCCGAAGACTGGGGGGAGGGGCAGAAGAAGATGCAGCTGTGAAAGAGGGGAAAGAAGGGGTCTGCAGCCTCTCACAGACTTTTTGGGTTTTTGCGTGGGTGTGGGTATATGTGTGTGTGTGAGAGAGAGAGACAGCATGCTGGAAATCATGGTGACCTCTGGCACCTGGGCATGAAGGATGTTCAGAGAAGTGGCTTGATACAGCCTGTCTCTGCCTCCCAACCCTGGTATTCTCTGGAGGTCTCCCATCCAAATACTTGCAAGGGCAACCCTGCTTAGCTTCTGAGAGCTGATGAGATCCGGCTTGCCTGGGTTATCCAGGTCAGGGCCAGCCTTCCACAGTGTTGAAAACTCCAGCAACCTCACATGTACAATCAGCGGCACATCCATTTCTGTTTGCAGTAGGACAGTAACCTCTTTGCCAAAAGCCAATTAGGAGTCGGTGCCATCCAAGGGGGGAAATGTTAGCTCTAGTTGTCATTCCTGCTCCCTATCTCTATGGGAGGAACGGTGGCTCAGTGGTAGAGCATCTGCTTGGTAAGCAGAAGGTCCCAGGTTCAATCCCTGGCATCTCCAACTGAAAAGGGTCCAGGCAAATAGGCGTGAAAAACCTCAGCTTGAGACCCTGGAGAGCCGCTACCAGTCTGAATAGACAATACTGACTTTGATGGACCGAGGGTCTGATTCAATATAAGGCAGCTTCATATGTTCATATGCTTCATATATCTCCAATACAAGGGATGGGTGAAGTCAGCATTGCCCAGGGAAAGGAAGAGACTGCCTGTGATGTGAGACATCGATTCTGACAGCCCCTACTTTTAGAAACAAACTACAAGCCCTCGATGTCTACAGTTAGAACATCTTGATCCTGAATCTGTTGGCTGACATGAAAGCAAGTTTCTTTGAAGTGAATGGGGCTTACTTCCAAGTCAATGTACTTAAAATCAAGATGCCAGCCTTCTGGTTGGAAAGCAGTGTTTGCAGTACACTTTGTGGCCCCAGGCAAAGAGTGCACACAGTATACCCCAAGCGGTAAGCTAGGTGCAAGGTAGCAATCCCACATGTCCGTAAATTAGCCCTTGTCAATGTTGCAGGGCTGGGCTCTTTGATGGGGTTCCATGTTAGCCTAATGAATTGGGGGTAATTGTTGCTTTAGGCACAGGCCAGCAATAAGCGTCTCCTCCAGTTTTCCACCAGTGGCGGTGAAGCCTATTAGCATATCCATTCATACATCGCTGACTGGTGTTTCCTAAAGCGGTTGCTGGAGGTCATCTAAATCCTGGCCTGACCACTCTAAAGGAGAACCTGAGAAACCTAAATGTCATTGGGACTGAGTAATGGGAACCACAGTGTAAACTGTGGTTGAGTTGAGTAAGAGGACTGCAGAGAACAGTCGCTGTTGACAAACTCTTCTTGCCTCTGGCTCTGGCGGAGCAGCTTGTTTGTGATGGATTAAGTACAAGAGCAGCTAAGATGTGCTTTATTGGCCACTGTTTTGTGTCCCCCTTCCTCTAATGAGTTCGGGGAAGAAGATGTGGGTTTCCTCCTTACAACAGCAACAACCTTGTGAAGTAGATTAGGCCGAGAGAAAGTGTCTTGGCCAGGACCACCTAGGGTGGCTCTAGGGCTGAACGGGGACTACAGCCAAGATCTTCCCAGTCCAAGTCTAACACCCTTTCTGACATGCCACACACTGGGTCTTAACAGAACGCTAGAGAAAGGCTACGTCTCAATACAAGTTCTTATACTGTCGGCGAATGCAGTGATGGCCACTAAGAAAGATGGTTTTTAAAGGAGATTAGACAGATTCATGGGGAAGAGGTGCATCGGTGGCTGCTAGCCAAGATGAATGAAAAGAGTCTCCACATCCACAGGCAGTAAACATCTGAAACCCAGTGCTAGGAAGCAACATCAGTGGAAGACCTTGGTCTCTACTCCTGATTTGTTGGCCCTTCAGGGGAACTGGTTGGCTGCTGTGTGAAACAGTATGCTGGAGTAGAATCATAGAAGGGACCTCTAGGGTCATCTAGTCCAACCCCCTGCACGATGAAGGAAACTCACAAATAACTCCCCCCAAATTCACAGGATCTTCATTGCTGTCAGATGGCCATCCAACCTCTGTTTAAAAACCTCCAAGGAAGGAGAACCCACCACCCCCTGAGGAAGGCTGTTCCACTGAGGAATCGCTCTAACAGTCAGGAAGTTCTTTTGATTTAATTTCAACCCTTTGGTTCTGGTCCTACCTTCTGGGGCCACAGAAAACAATTCCACACCATCCTCTACAGGACAGCCCTTCAAGTACTTGAAGACGGTGATCATATCACCTCCCAGCTCCCTCCTCCCCAGGCTAAACATGCCCAGCTCCTTCAACCTTTCTTCCTCTGGACCCGTTCCAGAGGAGGACAATGAAGATGGAGAGGGGTCTGGAGACCAAGTCCTATGAGCACTGGACTGATCCTGCAGGACTCTTCTTAAGGAAAACTCAGATGATATCCCTGTTATTTCCACTTCCAACATGATCTGGAGTAGGAAGACTGGGGAAAGATCTCCAAGTTCTGAGGAGCTCCTGCCTGTCTGGTTAGACAACCTCCAGGGTGGCTCAACAAATTTTTCTGGCTCTACCTCTCCTCATTCTATTGTACATCTTGAAATCTGATGGCAGGAGAGAGGGGAGAGCTGGAAGTTCTGCAAATGCCTCCCAAGTGGGCTCCAAGGAAAGCAACAGAGATGCCCATGGGAGGGAGGTGTACGGGCATCAAAGTTGTTTGCAGAGCACTCTGCAGCTTAACGGGAGGCTCAGCATTGGCTCACAGGTGGGTCCATGTGCCTTCTGTCATGCTGCTCTCACTGGCTACCAACTACATGGTCTGCAACACCTGCGCAGCCTGTTTTGGATTGAGGCAGTGTTGACACATGGGAAGCAACGGTTGATGAAGACCATGGTAGTCACATCTTTCTGCACCTTGCTGATGTTTCCTACTGTTTTTTGGCACCTGGAGTGACAGCGTGGCTGTCTTGCTTGGCTTGAAGAGCACTAAGCAAAATGGACCACTGGCTCAGGAGAAGCAAAACAGGCATCTATATATAGTGCCGTCTAATTGCAGCTGACTCACGGTGACCCCAGAAGGGCTTTCTGGGCAAAAGAGAGGCAGGGGTGGATCTGAGTCATGAAAGCTCATACTGGTATAAATGTTGTCCATCTTTAAGGTGCCATGGGACTAGGGGATGTGAAGCTTGGAAAAAAATAGGTACTTCCCAGATCTGGATCTCAGGGAGTTAAATAAAATATCAGTATTCACTGTTTCCCAGGTTCCAAATACTGGCCTGGTATTTGAACCCCACCCCCCAAACGATTCAATATTATTTGGCTCCATTAGTCCCTCTGGGGAGTCTTTTCTGGAGGGCAGGGGGGGCTGTTTTTCAAGCAAATGGCACTAAAATTGCAGCGGAGTTGCTTGTGCCTGTCCTTTAAATAACTTCCAAATTTCAAATAGACCAAGGGGTCTAATTCTAAGGCTGTTATCACACATACTAAATAATGCACTTTCAGTCCACTTTCAGTGTACTTTCCAACTGGATTTTGCTGTGTGAACTGGCAAAATCCAGTTGGAAAGTGCACTGAAAGTGGACTGAAAGTGCATTATTTAGTGTATGTGATCACAGCCTAAGAGTCCCCAAACAAGTTGCCCCTCTCCTCCATTGTTTGCTATGGGGAGGAATCCCATGCTTTCTCCAGGCCAAAGAATAGCCAAAGACACAAGAGAAAGCTAAGCAATCTCTGGACAAAAGCCTCTCAAAGCAGAGAGGGCCAACAAACCCAAAGAACCAATGCAGAAGCATTAGGGAATCTTATCAGAACCACAGGTTGGTGTGGCAAGCAGCCTAACACAACAAATGCATAATCTGACAATCCAACCTTATGTCAAACCAGAGTCATCCAATCGAAATGGAATAGGACGTCTGTGCAAGGTCAACAAATGTAAAATCAGAGAATCCAAGCCACGAATCAAAAGCAATGCCAAACCTGAGAATTCACTGCAAAATGCAAATCTGACATGACGCAATTCTCCCCAAGAATACCATGTTGCAAGAACAACAAAACCAATTTAAAAGGACAGAATCAAAACAAAACCAACCTGGCAAGGTGCTACCAAGCTCCAGGAAGACACAGACAAACCAGAAGAATAAAGAAAAGACTGTTATGGGAGCCTTAAAATGTTGGCTCTTGATATTTCCAGTTAATCCTGAATATTTATGGGAGTTTTTAGGACCCATTTCCTGGTATCCCAGAAAATCCCAGATGCCATCTCAATATCCAAATATATCTGGGTATATCTGAGACAAATGAATGCATTTCTCCACCCAATACATACTTAAATGATGGAATTCAGCACCGCAAGAAGCAGGGATGGCTACAGGCTCAGGGTCATGTTAGTTGAGACAGAGACTGTAAACCTTCCACATTCTTTAAACACCCAAGAGCCCAGTAGCACCTTAAAGATTAACAAAATTTGTGGCAGGGTCTCAGCTTTTGTGAGTAATTGCTCTTCAGACTCATGGAATCTCCTACCCTGCCGCACATTATATTAGTCTCTAAGGTGCTATAGCAGAGGTGGCCAAACTTGCTTAACATAGAATCACAGAGTTGGAAGGGACCTCTAGAGTCATCTAGTCCAACCCCCTGCACAATGCAGGAAACTCACAAACACCCCCCCCCCCCCCCTAAATTCACAGGATCTTCATTGCTGTCAGATGGCCATCCAGCCTCTGTTCAAAAACCTCCAAGGAAGGAGAGCCCACCACATCCCGAGGAAGCCTGTTCCACTGAGGAATCACTCTAACTTTCAGGAAGTTCTTCCTAATGTTGAGCCAGAAACACTTTTGATTTAATTTCAACCCACTGGTTCTGGTTTTATCTTCTGGAACCACAGAAGACAATTCCATACCCTCCTCTAGATGACAGCCCTTCAATATAAGAGCCACATAGAATAAATGTCAGAATATGAGAGCCACAAGACATGAATGTCAGATGTTTGAGAGCTGGGAGGGAGGCAGGAAGGCAAATAGATGGGGAGGGTGGGAGAGATGGAAAGAAAGAAACTTTAATTTTAAGCTGCCATCTGACTAGGCTTAGGGAAATGATTTAATAAGACAAATGCCTTCTCCAAGCCAGCTGACCGGGCAGTAGCGGCTTCAAGAGCCACAAAATATGTGTGAAAGAGCGCCATGTAGCTCCTGAGCCATAGTTTGGCCAGCCTTGTGCTATAGGACTCTTGCTCTTTTCTACTGCTGCAGACCTGTCTTGATCTTTAAAAACCCAGTATCAGGCAAGTGCATGTCCCAGGTCAGGGACGCAAGAAAAGGTTCAATTTTTCTACACCTGCATAGTTTTACTGATTGAAACTGCACCCCTGCTTCCGCACTCTTACTAGAAAAGCAGTAAGCCACCTCTCAGCATTGATTCAATTGGTGGCTCCACATGCTTAAAATTCAGTTTTGAAAGAAGCTGGGAGAATCCAATCATTCATCTCCCAGCTTTGGCACACACAATCAGCCACACAGATTGTTGAGGGTATGTGCTCATGCATAAAGACAATCAATAGCAAAGCTGGTTAGATCCTTTGAAGTAATGTAAATCTCCACTGCTGAAATCAATGCCAGAGGCAGGCATTTTTATTTCCCCAGATATTCGATGATAATCATTATTTTAGCTGGCTCTATTAATTCTTATTCCTATCCTTTCTTAAGCGCTGTTTTAACATTGTAAATGATGGTGAATTGCAGCTATTATAATGATATTTTTAGTTTCTTATTACTGTTACAACTCATGGCATAGGATCCCCTGATTTGTGTAAATAACAGGCCTGGCTCTTTCTTGCAGGTGTCATTCATTAAGGGCCTTGGCCTCCCTGGCACCTTACCAGTCCAAGGTCAGAGGAATTAGCTTCTCATGAAAACATGTTCTTAGTGTTGGGAGGGGGAAGATCAGGACTGAAGATGTAAGATTCTGGAAAGTTCTCCTGAAGGCATGTTAAGATTGGATGTCATGTCATGCTCACCTGACTTGAGGGGCAAAAACTATACTTATGATATCCCCCCTCTCTGAGACGTCATGGGTAAAAAGGCCTGAATCTATGCTTGACAAACTGCCAAAGTCATAGTCTATGCCAGTTTGAGGCCTGCATTTCAGGTTGTACTACCTAGCAGGATTCTTAAAAGCGTTAGGTAAATAAAGCTAGTTGTATTGTTTGGTGTTCTGTGTGACTTTTGGTAATCTGTTGGCTATAACATCTATTCTTCTGATAAATTAGATAGATAGATAGATAGATAGATAGATAGATAGATAGATAGATAGATAGATAGATAGATAGATAGATAGATATTGTGTGGGTGTGGGTGGAGGGGGGGGGAGGAGAGGAGACAATGGGTGTTTCTGCCAACCTTCCTGCCTTTTCTCATGTTTCTGGAGTTTTCCAGATTAGGCTAATTCTACAAGAAGAGGGGAGAAGGGGAATGATGACCTTTCTGCCCGGATTGGAAGTTCAAATTTTAACTTCATCAAATTTCTTGAACCAAGGCTGGATTTGGCTGAGTCTCTTCCCGCCCCCCCCCCCCCAGATGTGTGTATGTGTATTGTACACAAGTAAATAGACTGATGGTATTTTAATGTGCGTGCACGTGCACACACACAGAGAGTATATATGTATACTTGACAAAGGAAAAACAGAAGAAATCCACCTTTTTGCCTCTTCGGTCATGGCAGCTTTACTTTTAGTTCACGTAAATCATACAACCAGGAGAATAAACTTTCCCAGGGCCAGGAAAGACTGCTGAAGAGAGAGGAATGTGGGTACAATCTGCAGCCTGGCAATTGGCAGGAGGATTGGGGGGGGGGGGGGTGGAATCATGGCAGTGTGATATCATCTGAGTTGGCTGAGTACTAGGGCAGCCCTAGGAATTGCTGGAAACTCTGTGGTAAGCATGTCACTCCCCCCCTTGGAGGCCTCCCACCATAGTGGAAGGTTTGGCAATCCTATAGTGTGTCCACAGATCACTGAATCCAAGTAAACATAAGGCAATTTTATAATCACAAATAACTATAATTTATAATTTCCATTCAAATGTTACCAATCACACTGTACGATGGGGTTTGTTTCTGTTTTCTGTGAAACCACCACAAGGACCTCCACAATGAGGACATCCAGAAAAAGTCCTAAACTTTGAAGCAGAAAAACATAATTTGATAGGAAGGCAAAACAAAGATGCTCTATAAAACACAACTGAAAAGGAGGGTCATAACACAATCCGTGTTTTGTTGCATACATATTTTTCGCAGGTGCAGTTTGTATCCTGGCAGTCAAGAATGCTTGGCGAGTTCTCTTTCCCTGTTCTGAATGTTCTATCATTTTATAGCTGTTTTATGAAGCAGCGCTAGGCTCCCCCAGGGCACCGTTTGGAACACATGTTGATCATCTCTGATCTGCAGTTAGCCAAAGTGGAGCGGAATGTATCACTTTCCAGGTCCTTCCTCTCTTCTCCAGCACTAAGGTCTAATTAGAGAGAGCAATCCCCAGGAGGTAGTACTCAGAATCTACTGAGGTTTGTTCAGTAAGGCTTACTCCCAAGAAAGTGTTCTTAGGATTACACAATTAGATTCTTCAGTTGCTTTTCTGATAAAGCTTTGAAACAAACACCTGCCTGCTTGATGATGCTTAAATGTCCGAGAAATCTGATGAGAAAATAATTCAGATGCCCTACCTGGATAGTTAAGGTTAGCTTGATTTTGTCAGATCTAAGCTAAGCAGGGTCAGCCCTGGTTAGTATTTGGAAGGGAGACCACCAACAAATACCAGGGTGGTAATGTGGAGCCAGGCAATGGTAAACCATCTCTGAATGTCTCTTCCCTTTAAAACCCCATGGGTTAGCTATGACTTGAAGCAAAGAAAGAAAGAAAGAAAGAAAGAAAGAAAGAAAGAAAGAAAGAAAGAAAGAAAGAAAGAAAGAAAGAAAGAAAGAAAGAAAGAAAGAAAGAAAGAAAAAATCAAAAGGGATAATTGAGTCATGGTGGATTTAAAAATGAAGACATATAAAGACATATGAAGCTGCCTTATACTGAATCAGACCCTTGGTCCATCAAAGTCGGAATTGTCTACTCAGACTGGCAGCGGCTCTCCAGGGTCTCAAGCTGAGGTTTTTCACGCCTATTTGCCTGGACCCTTTTTTGGAGATGCCAGGGATTGAACCTGGGACCTTCTGCTTATCAAGCAGATGCTCTACCACTGAGCCACCATCCCTCCCCTGAGATTTATAATTTGTATTTGATTAAAACAATATATAAAGAATATAAGGAATAATAATAATATGAATAATGTCACAATGAGTAAGATATAAAAAAACCACAAAGAATTACAAAACCCCTGAAACAAAATTCATATCTATCTATCTATCTATCTATCTATCTATCTATCTATCTATCTATCTATCTATCTATCTATCTATCTATCTATCTATCTATCTATCTATCTATCTATCATCTATCTATCTATCATCTATCTATCTATCTAGTCTTTCTTTCTTTCTTTCTTTCTTTCTTTCTTTCTTTCTTTCTTTCTTTCTTTCTTTCTTTCTTTCTTTTGATATACTGCATGAAGGAGATCCCAGATGTAAGAAAGAACACCATATCCAGATGATTTCAAGTAGATCTGCAGACATCTGCCTCCTTAATTATCTGAACACTGGGAGGTACAGAAAAAATCTGGAGAGTTTGGAATGTTGTTCTTTTTTTTTTTGCTTTGAGTTCCATGGTGCTGTTAAAAGTTCATCACATGCCATCATATATCTTAACTGTCATAAGAATACCTCAAACTTTCAAGAAGGTTATCAGTAGTACTTTTCACAAGGGGGTTCAACAATGTTTGCAAAACTTTGGGGTCAACCAGATTTCCTAGGGATCACACTAGAGGGTAAGAGTGATGGAGATGTGCCAATTGTATTAAAGTCTCTCCAGTGCTTTTTAGCCTCCCTATCACATCTTTTCCCTTCCTTCCAGCTGTATACATGGCAGAAGGAGAAATCTGTTCCTTGGCCTATTCAACAAATCTGTGTTACCATTGTTTAACGGGTTTTCAAGTGGAAAGTACTATGTGTGTGTTTATTATATTTTATTGGGTTTTCAAGGTAAAATACAAACAGAAGGGTGGAAAAAGAGGGAAAGGAAATAAAAAACAAGTTTAACGTAATATCCATAAACATTTCTACTAATTTACAACACTATCTCATTTTCTACAACAATAAAGTAACAACCGTAATGCCTGCAAATCTGTTATCATGCTTTCTTTTGTAAATATATTACTTTTATATATACCATTTACTAACTGTAACAGTGGTTAAATTGCTCTAAAATCTGATAAATTTCATAATACAAAAATTTCCTTATTCAGTAATTAGTTTTAATCCAATCATAAAATGGCATCCAAAGTTCCTTTATATCTTGCTTGCTTTCTTCTTTCAAAGTATCAGTCAATGTGTCCATTTCTGCTATTTCCAATTTCCCCCCTATAAATTCTTATTTTGTAGGTACTTCTGCCATCTTCCAATATCTACAAAAATACAAAAATACAAAATATTGTGCACAAATACTCTTAACTGGTGTAAATAAAGTTCTATTATAATGAAATGAACAGCCTACAACAGTGGGCATACATTCATACAGTATAAATAGAAATAGAAAACAACAGTCTCAAAACAATATTCCAAGGAGGACCCCACACAGTCACAGAGTTTTCAAAATGAGTACAATGACTCAAAAATAAAGTTCCACAGGAGTCCCTCCGTTGTTTGTTGACTTCTGAAGGACAAATTCTAGCCTTCACGCAAACCCCGGATTTGATTGCGTTCCGCTGCTCCTGCAGCTTCCTCGTAAGTCAACTGTAAACAACAAAAGTGACCGATAAAAACCACCCTAAACCCAAGTGATTTTAACAAAAACATACAGATACAGTAGGTAAAACAACCTGAAAAATCCAGCCAAGTTCTTTCTCAAACGCCCATTTTGATATCTTAATTTGCAGCTTGGGCTGCCAGAGCCCACGGGCCACTGTTCTTTTGCATCTTCCAATATCTGGCATATGTTATTCTGGCTGCCGTAACTATATGGATAATCAAATGTTTAGCTTTTAAAACATTTATTAGACATAATATTAAAAAAAAAAACAATTCTGGTTTAAAAGGTACTGTCATCAACAATATTTTCTGAAGCATTTTTTTTTGGCTACTGTGTGACACATGGGCCATTGGCCTGTTCCAACATGGCTTCTCTTATGTACCATTTTCCAATAAATCATTGAGTTTTTGCAAGTCCATCAAGAATGAAAGAAGGTACCTAAATGACATTTACATTTCCAACATTCATTAGACATTCCCGGATACATCTTAGTTAATTTTTCTGGAGTCATATACCATCTGTAAAACATTTTATATAAATTTCCCTTAAATTCAACTGACTTTATTTTCACATTAATTAACTAATAACTAGATGACCCTGGAGGTCCCTTCCAACTCTATGTTTCTATGATTCTAAGTTTCCATATTTGTAACCACTGATCAAGCTCTATACTATGACCTATATTTTGTGCCCATTTAACTATACAGTCTTCTATTACTTCATCTTCCACTTTTATGTGTAACAAAAAGGAGTACATTTTCTTGATTAGTTTTTCATTTGAGTCATATAATAGCTTATCAAAGGAACACTGTTCTGTATAGAATCCTTTTTGTGTGTTGAATGCCATCAAGCCACTTAAGTTGACCCTCTGAATTAATGACCACCAAAATGCCCTATTGACAGCCTTGCTCAGAGCTTGCAAACTGAAGGCTGTGGCTTCCTTGATTGGGTCAGTCCATCTCATGTTGGGTCTTCCTATTTATCTGCAGCCTTCAACTATTTCCTATTGCAGTACAGCAACAAGTATTCATTGTCCCATTGATTGGGAGAAAAGCCGGATAAGAATAGCTTCTATAACTGTTAAAGAAAAACAATCAGGATAGATCAAGCATGCTTAAAACATGAACACCTGAAATTAAGTGCCACAAAGTGGTAAGCTGCAGTATGCTTGTCCAAGCTCTGCTCATGACCTGAGTTCGATCCCAGCAGAAGCTGGGTTTAGGTAGCTGACTCAAGGTTGACTCAGCCTTCCATCCTTCCGAGGTTGGTAAAATGAATGCCCAGCTTGCTAAGGTAAAGTGTAGATGACTGGGGAAGGCAATGGCAAACCACCCCGTAAAACATCTGCCAAGAAAATGTCCTGATGTGACGTCACCCCATGGGTTGGTAACGACCCGGTGCTTGCACAGGGGACTACCTTTACCTTTTTAATCTTTTATTTATTAACATTATTAATAGGCCATGTTTTTTGCAGAGAAGGTGGATGAGATGGCGTAAATCAAATACAACCCACAGGATGGGACACCCAGTAATGCAGTGTAATAGCATTCAGACTGCAGACGTCTCTGCTGCTGAACCAAAGCATAAGCATTTAAGCCTGACACATTAAGCAATGAAGAAATTAGAATGTAGGAGCTTATTTACGATAACAATGATGACTGCAGATTTATACCCTGCCCTTCTCTCTGAATTAGAGACTCAGAGCGACTTACAATCTCCTATATCTTCTCCCCCCACAACAAACACCCTGTAAGGTGGGTGGGGCTGAGAGGGCTCTCACAGCAGCTGCCCTTTCAGGGACAACTCCTACAAGACCTATGGCTGACCCAAGGCCATTCCAGCAGGTATAAGTGGAGGAGTGAGGAATCAAACCAGGTTCTCCCAGATAAGAGTCTGCACACTTAACCACTAACCAAACAGTCCTATTACCTATTTACTGTGATAGCTAGCAATACAGGCCATGATTCCTGTCCCTTTATCAATGCAACTGAACTTCTGTTACAATACAGTCCTATTACCTAAACAAGAAAGCCCTCTTGAATAATTCTGTTTTGAATAGTCTGTGGAAAGCCAGGTGAGTTGCCATGCAGGCCATTCCATAAAGTGGGGGCTACAACAGAGAAAGTACAAATATGGCAGGTATTGGTTTTTCCCGTTTGCAGGGTGCCACTCGCAGAAGGCCCTGCTAAGATGACTGAAGCTGTCATGGCAGAATATATAGAAAGAAGTGGCCTTGCAAATATGAGGGACCAAGACCACAGATGGTTTGTTTTGTATGTGATAGCCAGTACCTTAAATTGAGCTTGGTAACTGATGGGCAGTCCATGGAGTGACTGAAGGATGAGAGTGACATGGATGTTCTACCTAGCTCCTGATAATAACCTAACTGATCTAACTGGAGTCCCCAAGCTGACTTTGAGGGGAGACGTGTGTAGAGTGCATTGCAGTTGTCTGTAGGGTTGCCAGGTCTGTGTTGGAAAATACCTTTGGGGGTGGATCCAGGAGAGGGCAGGGCTTGGGGATGGTTTGGGCAGGATTTGGGGAGGGGAGGGGCCTCAACATGGTACAATGCCATAGAGTCCACCCTGCAAAGCAGCCATTTTCTCCAGGGGAGCTGCTGTCTGCCAGCTGGAGATCACTTGTAAAAGTGGGAGATCTGTAAGCTGCACCTAGAGGCTGGCAACCCTAGTCATCTGGTTTTGATATCACCATGGCATAGAACGAGGTCATCAGATAGGGTTGCCAATCCCCAGGTGGAGGCAGGGGATTCCCTGGTTTGGAGACCCTCCCTCCGCTTCAGGGTCGTCAGAAAGCGGGGGGAGGGCAGGGAAATGTCTGCTGGGAACTCTATTATTCCCTATGGAGATTTATTCCTATAGAAAATCATGGAGAATTGATCCGTGGGTATCTGTCGCTCTGGGGGGGCTGTTTTTTGGGGTAGAGGCACCAAATTTTCAGTATAGCATCTAGTGACTCTCCCCAAAATACCCCCCAAGTTTCAAAAAGATTGGACCAGGGGGTCCAATTCTATGAGCCTCAAAAGAAGGTGCCCCTATCCATTATTTCCTATGGAAGGAAGGAATTGAAAAGGTGTGCCGTCCCTTTCAATGTGAGGGCCAGAACTCCCTTTGGAGTTCAATTATGCTTGTCACAGCCTTGATCTTGGCTCCACCCCCAAAGTCCCCAGATATTTCTTGAATTCGACTTGGCAAACCTATCATCAGATCACCTGAGCTGAGGCTGGGGCCATCTTGTAAGCTAGACTGACTTGAACTTACCTTGGCAGATCAAACAGCTTTACAGCTGCATAGTAGCTGCAGTGGTAGAGTTTCATTTCCTTCTAGTTTACAAGTGGCTTTTATACTTGTGCAGTAGGTGAAATTGATTGTCCCCCAGGGTCATTGATGTTGAGGGTGAAGTCATTGAATGACATATGGGAGATGGGGATTATGACTTCCATACAGCTATGCAAAAAATGGCCATTTGCAAAATAAAACTTGATGATTTGCAAAATAAATTTTGATAAGGCATCCCCAAAATATTAGGAGGGGTTGCAAATACAGTAGAAGACAGAGACAGGATACAAGATGGGCTTGGCAGGCTGGAAAACTGGGCTAAAACAAAAAAATGAATGTTAATGGGGATAAAAGTAAAATCTGTATTTAGTTAGGACAAATCCTATGAATAATTATACAAATTATATATGCAAAAAGGATTTAGGGATCTTAGTGGACCATATACTGAACATGAGTCAGCAGTGTGAACCAGTGGCTAAAAAGGCCAATGCGATTTTGGGCTATATCAACAGAAGTGTAGTATCCAGATCACGTGAAGTGATGGTATTGCTTTACTCTGTTCTGGTTAGTCCTCATCTGGTGTATTGTGTTCAGTTTTGGACACTACATTTTAAGAAGGATATAGACAAGCTGGAACAGGTCCAGAGGAGGGCATCAAAAATGGTGAGGGATCTGGAGACCAAGTCCTATGAGGAAAGGTTGAAGGAATTGGGTATGTTTAATCTGGAGATGTGATATGATCACCAAGTACTTGAAGGACTGTCATATAGAACCTAGTGCAGAATTGTTTTCTGTTGCCCCAGAACCAATGGGTTGAAATTGCATCAAAAGAGTTTCCAGCTAAACATTAGGAAGAACTTTCTGAGAATTTGAGCAGTTCCCCAGCGGAACAGACTTCCTAGGGATGTGGTGCCTCTTCTTCTTTGCAGGTTTTCAACAGAGGCTAGGTGGCCAGCTGACAGCAATGCTGATTCTTTGAACTTAGGCAGATCATGAGAGGGAGGGCAGGGGGAGGTACTTCTGATTTTTCTGAATTGTGCAGGGGGTTGGACTAGGTGACCCTGGAGGTCCCTTCCAACTCTATGATTCTATGACCCTGCTTAGCTTCCAAGATCTGACAACATCAGGGAAGCCTGGTCTAATGCTCAGTCAAACCATCAACTTATGACGCACAGTACTACCTATCCCAGTTTGAAGTGGTTGTCCTGGGTCTCAAGCCAAAAAAGGACTTTCCCAACTCCTGCTATCACCTATCTATTTAACCGGAAATATCAGGGACTCAATATGGGACATTTTGCATGCACTCTGTCTGAGCCATGGTTCCTCCCAAGAAGTGCCACCTGGGAACATTTTTAAAATAAAACTCTGTAAACTGGGCCAAAGGTGGTGATACCAGAAGTAATAACGTGGAGTCACTGAAAATGTACTGACAAATGATGGGCTTGGTCACGTTGTGTCCTACATGATCCTTGAACTTCCCAACTGAACTCTCCAATTCTATATGACTAACTTATCTTAAATAAGCACGCCTGCCATCCCAGACCTCAGCAAATGTGTATGTAGCAGATTACAGTAAGTACAGTAAGTGACCTGTTTGACATCAGAAGGTATGTAGAAACACAGCTGAAAATTCATTCCCTTGTGTCGTCCTGTTAGGACAGAGTACCAGATCCTAAGCACGTTGACTTGTAAAGTATTTCTTTTGGAAATGGATGGGGTTGTTAATTGAGCCAATAGCTCTAATAAAAACCTGGATGGCTCAGGCTAGCTGAATCTTGTCAGCTCCTGGAAGCATAGCCAGCTTCAAGAGGGGATTGGATCAACATATGGAGCAGAGGTCCATCAGTGGCTGTTAGCCACAGCATATTGTTGGAACTCTGTCTGGGGCAAGTGATGCTCTGTATTTTTGGTGCTTGGGAGGGGCGACAGTGTGAAGACTTCTAGTGTCCTGGCCCCACTGATGGACCTCCTGATGGCACCTGCTTTTTTTGACCACTGTATGACACAGAGTGTTGAACTGGATGGGCCACATGGCTACTCTTATGTTCTTAAGTGACTCAAGGTCAGCCCTGGTAAGCACTTGGATGGGAGACCATCAGGGAAGTCCAAGGTTGCTATGCAGAGACAGGCAATAGCAAAACCATCTTTGGCCATCTTTTGGAGGTCACCATGAGTTGGCTGCTACTTGAAAGCACTTCCCACCACCAATAGCCCTGATTCTTCCCCGGGGCCATGCTCATACACACAGAAGCAGCCTTTCACATGCATATCCCTAGCTGGATGCATATTCTAAATGAGCACGCCAACCAGTCTTACACCTGTGGCTTCCTGATCCAGCAACCAGGGCTGCATGTGTGCAATCCAGCTTAAAAATCTATGATGACCCCAACCATCTGAACATTGGGGATAGCTGATTTAGTTCTCTTCTTCCTTTCTCCTGTCCCTAAACATTCCAGTGAGTCTTGTATCCTCAAAATGTGACCATAGTATGATAGCTTCAGATATTTTAGCTTCTAGGGAGAGTTCAGGCTTGGTCTAGAATGCACTCATTCGTCTTTTTGGAGGTCCACGGTATCTGTAAAACTCCCATGCAACACCTCATTGAATCAGCTGACAAGAAGAAAGCTGATTCCTTTGAATCCTTCTTCATTGTCCAACTTCCACACCCATACATAGAATGGGGAATATTGTGACATGAATTAACTCAGTCTTGGTTCCCAGCAACACATTTCTACACTTGAGGATCTTGGGCTAACCTTCAGGTTAGGTGGGAGGAGGGACCAGGGAAACAAATTTCAGGAGACCCTGGTCACTAAGGGTTTGAGGGAGCCGAGCAAGTCAAGCGATTTGCTTTAATATTTTAATTTTAATTTAATTTGCGATTTATACCCCGCCCTATCCTGCAAATGATTTTGACTTTGAGTATAGATATCATGTGGTGCGGGAACCTGTCTCAAATGGAATGAAATGGCTGTTTGTGTGAGTTGGTTAGTTCTCTAACCTTCCAAACTATTTGAGCACATGCATTGCAAACAAGCAGTCAAAACATCTTATTACTTAAAACGAAAATGTGCTCGTTGAGCTCTCTAAATATATTTGGACAGGGCTTCTTTTGTAGAAAAAGCCCAGCAGGAACTCATTTGCATATTAGGCCACACCCCTTGATATCACCATTGTTTTACATAGGGCCTCTTTTTGTAGAAAAAGCCCAGCAGGAACTTGTTTGTATATTAGGCAGCACCCCCTGATATCACCATTGTTTTATACAGGGCTTTTAAATAGAAAAAGCCCTGCAGGAGCTTGTTTGCATATTAGGCCACACCCCCCTGATATCACCATTGTTTTACACAGGGCCTCTTTTGTAGAATAAGCCCAGCAGGAACTTGTTTGCATATTAGGCCACACCCCCTGATACAAAGCCAGTCAGAACTGCATTCCTGTGCATTCCTGCTGAAAAAAAAGCCCTATATTTGGTCATTCCTTTTCTTTTTGAAAGGAAAGCAAGAGAGGACAAGGTTATTCTAGAATTGTCCCATTTCCTACTTCTTGCGCTCCCCTCTGTGACTGCCTGGGGCCAGGATGCTAAACTGATGAGCTGATGTTCTTCTTTGCCAATTCCTATATGTTGTTTTGCAATATGTAACTAGAACCAATGCACCCTCCCTTATAAAACTACTGAATACAAATGCACTGGAGCCAAGGCAGTGTTTCACTGGGGTGAGGTCAGGCTCAGCAATTAATGTTTCTGCACCTCTAGTCAAGCCAGTATTTCCCTGGAATGACATCAAGATCAGAAATACTAATTCATGAGGAAAAAGATAAATTGTATTTATGCGTTTGTTTGGTTTGCCATCAGTGGGAAATCTGAATACAACCCAGACAAATGCTTATTCTGAAGAAGTCTCATTTTAATGAATGAGAAATAATAATCATAATAGTAATCATAAAAATAAGGTACTACTACTACTACTTGTTGTTCAGTCGCACAATCGAGTCTGACTCTTTGTGACCCCATGGACAAGTCTCGCCAGGCCCTCCTGTCTTCCACCATCCTCCGAAGTCTGCTCAAATTTGTGTTACATTAGTAATGCTGTCCAGCCATCTCATCTTTTGTTGTCCCCTTCTTCTTTTGCCTTCTGTCTTTCCCAGCATCAGGATCTCCTCCAGGGAGTGCTCCCTTCTCATTGGGTGGCCATAGTATTTGAGCTTCAGCTTCAGCATCTGACCTTCCAGGGAACAGTCAGGGTTGATTTCCCTTAGGACTGACTGATTTGATCTTCATGCAGTCCAAGGGACTCTCAAGATTCTTCTCCAGCACCACCTCCAGTCCACTAAGCACTACTACGACTAGTAGTCATTGCTAGTAAAGAGCACACAAGCTTTGAGTTTAAACTTAAGAGGCAAGTAGTTAATTCCTGATATTTATCAAAGCAATGTCTTTGTCCATAAATTTCAGACCATACATTTAAGTTCATCAAAGATGGCATCTTTTGCAGGAGTGACTTTTGTAGACTGCACTAGCTCAGAACAAATTTGGAGTCCAGTGGCATCACCGACAGAGTTTTATTCAAGCTGTGAGCTTTCATGTACAGACACACTTTTGAATAAAACTTTCCTGGTCTTAAAGGTGCCACCTCCGGACTCAAAATTTGCTCTGCTGCTTCAGACCAACACAGTTGCCCACCTGGATCTAGACTTGCTTAGCTTAGGCATTTGAACTGGATCAGATACTTTCAAGGAACAAACTGGACTCATAGAGAGATCTAGTTACTTGATTTTTGGACTCTTACTGGAGAGATCTCGCCTTGGATCCAGAGGGAGGACCCTGGGAGGGCCACAAAGACCTACCAGTCTCTCTAGCTTTACTTTTGGATGAAGGGAGCTCTCTGATGACAGGTTGTTAACCAAGCCCAAGACCATTTTTTCTCCAATCTCTTCCCATTTAGCAGTGGCCCAATGTTATCAGCAGGGCTAAATTCATTACAAATTCTAACATCTATGGCAGCTGCAATAATCTAACCAAAAAGCTATAAAAACCAACTCAACCCTATACTTGATTTACTAACAATACCCCTCCCCTCAGCCAAATTTACTTCCTTACATTTGCCACCCTACTCTAGTTCCAACCTCACTCCTGGTAGCACCCTAAATAGAAATTATATCCTCTAGTTATTATAATCAGGGCTTTTTTGTGGCAGGAACTCCTTTGCATATTAGGCCACACCCCTCTTATGTAGCCAATCCTCCAAGAGCTTACAGGGTTCTTCTTACAGGGCCTACTGTAAGCTCTTGGAGGATTGGTTACATCAGGGGTGTGTGGCCTAATATGCAAAGGAGTTTCTGCTACAAAAAAAGTTCTGATTATAATAATACAATAAAACAATTAACAAACCCTCAAATTGGTACTAACATTCTGGTGTGTGTGTGTAGATCCTGCTGTTAGTGCCTCTATGACCCTAGCCAGTTAAGATTATTTATTTATGCCATCTAATATTTAGCACTCTGTGTAACTTATTGCCTGGCTGTTGTAATGAACCAAGAACGCACAGCCTCTGTTCAACCCATTTTCCTTTTGTACTCAGCAAAGGTTATGTATTTTTTTTCCTGCTGACACAGAAGATATAATTCCTAGACACAGCTGTTAAAAATCTTACAGTTGGTCCTTTTTGGGACTACTCTGAAGTAAGTTTCATAACAGAAGCAGATGGATAGGCCATTTCCCCATAACGGCTGGGTTTCAGATGTGCTGATGACACAGGCTATTGGGGGAACTTTAACACACACCTGAAGAGAGCTAATATAGAGAGGCTACTGTAATTCTGCTATCTGTGCCAGACATCTGTAAAGTCCGAAGGTAAACATAACAAGGCTGCTTTCAGCCAGGAACCTTGGGAACAACAGGAGATTGCCTCAGGAACTGCGAGTAGCAGGCTTTGATACACAAAGGCCACTAGGCCAGCCAGAAGTTTCACTGTTTAAATACCTGTGAGGCAAAGATACAAGGCCTGACCCCTGGCCTCACAGAGTGTTTTATTTTGAACAGGCTCATCTCCAGAACCTGTTTGCAAGCCCAGGACCCTATGTGTGCATCAGTATCCAGGCCTCCAGTGGAGATCTGCCCCCCTACTCTCTGGGCTCTCACCTTCAGAAGTGAAGTGGGTGGCAACTAGCGACAGGGCATTTTCCAGACTGGCGCCTTGCTTTGGGAATACCTTCCCACATGAGGCTCACCTGGTCATGGCCAGCCCTAGACTGGCATCCTAGGCAAGACTAACTTCTGGTGCCCCTGCCCCCCCCACTGATAACATCACCAAGTCACATAGGGGGTGCCCAATTTAGCACCCCCAGAAGGCTGGAAATCTAGGCAATTGCTTAGTTTGCCTAGTGGCAGAGCTGGCCCTATACCTGGCATGTGTGTGTGGTGGTGGTGGGGGGGAGCACCAGACTAAAACACCACATTTTTGTACTGAGAGTTTTACTCATGGGTTTTTATCTTCCCCGCTTTTGGTCTGCTTCTGCTTATGGACAGTTTATGCAGTTCATGTCCAATGGTTTATTTTTTGATATTCTGACAAGGGTTTACTTGTAAATCTCCTTGAGCAGGACTCCAAAAATGTGGCATAGAAACATGCTAATTGATAGATAATAGAAGTATTCATAACATAACAGTAGTGGGTAGTGGGATTGCATCAAAGATGGTAGTGGGATTGCATTAAAGTTCTTCCAAATCAGGATGATCCAACATGGTACCCATGTGCACTGTGGCTCCTGCCAACACATCATTTGGCACCACCACCACCCCCAAGCTTTTCAGGAGGTGGGCAGAGCCATTGTAAGGCAGAGCTTGTTATTGGCTACCCTCAGTCAAATGAAAGGGTTTCCCGTTGCTGCAAAGTGGCGAGGGTGGTTTGGAATTTGGCTTCGTCTCCTATGGCAGCCATTTTGGGTTGGTGCTCTCCACTCCCTCTCAAAAAGGTTAGGGACTCCTGTTCTTTATCAGTAATTCCCCATGGATCAAAGTCCTTGTGTTGCCCCCTATCAAGAAGGTACGCTCATTGCTGTCTCCCATGCCACTGCTGGTCAGAATTGAGGGTGCTGAGCTTGAACCGGGCTGGCAGTGACACAACTAGAAGGTGATGCCTGACCCATCACCTCCTGCAGTGCCCATGGTGGTAAAAAGCTGCACCCATGTGGTGAATCCATGCCAGCTGTCTAGCGATGTATTGGAGCCTCCAAAAATGGGGGGAAACCCCACCTTAATCAGGGGACTGGCGACCCTAGTTCTGTTCCAGCAGACTCCAGATTTGATACCCCAGTCCTTCACATGCAGCCATCTGGGTGATCTTGGGTCAGTCACAGCTTTCTCAGAGCTCTCTCATCTCCACCTACCTCACAGGGTGTCTGCTGTGGGAAGGGGAAGGGAAGGCAATTGTAAGCCACTTTGAGACACCTTTGGGTAGAGAAAGACAGGTATAAAACCAACTCTCCTCCACCTCCTCTTCCTCCTGGAATTACAACACATCTCCAAATGACAGAGACCAGATTCCCTGGAGAAAATGGCTGTTTTGGAGGGTGGAATCTATGGCATTATACCCCTCTGAGACGCCTTCCATCCCCAAATGCTACCCTTCCCAGGGTTCATTCCCAAATCTCCAGAAATTTCCTAACTCAGAGTTGGCAACCATAGAATATATGCAAAACTGGGGCAGCCATTTTGGTTTAGCACATACGCTGTCTTAGACACCTGTTCTACATTTCAATGGGTGTTTCTTTGAAGGCAGATTTCAACAAAACACTAAGCAAGGGAAATCCCACTTGGCTATAGTCCAACAGGAATTTACATCTAAGTAGCATCAGTGAAGACAATGGGGCACCTCAAAGGTGGATTTAAGATCATAGCCATGCAGTTTAATGAAGCTCAAAGAACGGCTTCCTTGTACCACCCTTGAACAAATATTTGCATTGAGGGGAAAAAAAAAAGATTTTCCAAAAATAATCCTTTTGGCAAGGCATCAAGATTGTTTTACAAAGGCCAAGTCTGCTCAACTATGATAAGTATCTTGGCTTATTTTGTTTTCGGTAGAGATTTTGAAGTTAAGTAGTTTTAAGATGGTTCATTTAGTTTTTGACCCAGATTTAATAGCGATTATTGTGACATGAGTCATAATAATATCGCGTTTAGCTAATACAGATTACATTCAGCAGAGCTGGAATTGTGAAGTATGATGGGAAATGTCACTCCGAATCAGTACTTCAGAATGGGTGCCTTAAATGGCGGGGGAAATTCATGCAACCCTTTCCCCCACTATTGTGATGTGTTATCAGGGGAAAAGATGTTGCCTTATGCCTCTGTATCACAACAACAACAACAACAACAAAATTTTATTTGTATCCCGCCCTCCCCGCTGGAGCACCTACAGGGAGTTTTTCCTTTCTGTAAATCAGATTTAACACAACAACATCAAAATGAACAAAATGAACTAAAGTGTTTAGCTCCATTAATGAAATATCACAGGCAGCCTGCCTTAGGCTATGATCATACCCACTAAAAATGCATTTTCATTCCACTTTCAATGCACTTTCTAACTGAATTTTGCCAATTCACACAGTAAAACCCGGTTGGAAAGGTCATTGAAAGAGGGTTGAAAGTGCATTATAAAGGGTGCGATCACATGAAGAATCTTGCGAGTTAGTATCCCTGCTTTGAAGAAGCTGGTATCCTTTGATGTGTGCTGGGGCTGTGGGGAGCCCTGCTGTGGGGAGAAGCATGGGCTGCATTCAGGGAGCAATCAAACTGCTCATGCGCATGCAAGGCATATGCATTGCACCCTGGCTATTCAGATAGCCAGGAGACATGCCCTGCCTACAGAGCTTTTTCTGTAGCAGGAAGTCCTTTGCATATTAGGCCACACACCCCTGATGTAGCCAATCCTTCAAGAGTTTACAGGGCTCTTTGTACAGGCTCTACTGTAAGCTCCAGGAGGAATGGTTACATCAGGGGGTGTAGCCTAATATGCAAAGGACTTTGTGCTACAAAAAAAGCCCTGCCTACATACGCTTTAGAGATTTGCTGCTGGGAAGCACCCAGTAGCTATTTAACCCGGTCCCAGCCCATCCTAAGATGAGGTAAGGATGGGTGGGACTTGGGAGGCAGATGCATGGGAGTTTTTGCAGCATAATTTTGGCCAGACACTGTATACAACAGGTGATGTGGGGGAACTGAACATATGTAGCTGACACAAAAGGAAGTGAAGAAGGAACATGGATTGGGACCATGGTTCTAGGGAAAGGAAGAGTTGACTTGTCTTCTGTGCACCGTTTTGTGGTTTGAAATTACCCTCTTGGTAAGGAAAAAAGACAGGCCTCTCTATGGTGCTTGTCTTTTTCTTTACTAGCATCCAGGGTGGGGACAGTTTGGATGAAGGAAACAGATAACTGAAGAAATATTGACAGGCAAAGGGTTGAATCCCCCTTGTTTCCAGAGCTACAACATGATCTCTATGCACCACAGCTGCTTTTGGAGATTAAGTTAACTTGTTGAAGGATCTGACCACATTGAAAGAGCTGATCATGCCATGTCAGCAGGAGAGCGAATTGTGAGAAAATGGCCACTGGCCTGTGACACTGAGGCTGAGCATTTGTCTTCCTCCTGCTGCAGGTATTCAAAACCTAGGTGCAGTGAGGGCCAGCCTTGCCACTAGGTAAACTAGGTGATTGCCTAGGGCGCTGGCCTTCTGGGGGTACCAAGTTGGGTGCCCCCCCATGTGACTTGGTGATGTTATCAGTGTGTGTGGCGGGGAACCAGAAGTTAGCTTTGCCTAGGGTGCTAGAAAGTCTAGGGCCAGTTCTGGCTGCAGCCAGATGTGTGACTCCTGAGGTGAGAGTGGAAGTGCAGGAATCTGATGGGTTTTCTCTTTGGGTGGTAGGCCAAGGCTCACAGTGCAGTTTTGGCTTTGACAGGACAAAATCACCTGTGTGGTATAGTGGTTAGAGCACTGGATTAAGATCTTGGTAGAATTGCCAAACTCCTGGTGGATCCTGGAGATCCTCTGGAATTACAACTGATCTTCAAGCAACAGAGATCAGTTCCCTTTGGGCAAATGGCAGCTTTGGAGGGTGAACCCTATGGCATTATACCCAAGGGTGGAATTCTAGCAGGACCTCCTTTGCATATTAGGCCACACACCCTTGATGTAGCCAATCCTCCAAGAGCTTACAAGGCTCTTTTTTGTAAGCTCTAGGAGGACTGGCTACATCGTGGTGGTGTGGCCTAATATTTAAAGGAGCTCCTGCTAGAATTCCACCCCTGATTATACCCCATTGAGGCCCCTCCCCTCCCCAGATTCTACCCTTCTCAGGGTCCACCCCTAAATCTTCAGGAAGTTCCTCTGGAGTTGGCAACCCTGGACCAAGGTTCAAATCCCTGCTCTGCTTTGGAAACTCAGTGGTGACCTTGGGCCAGTAACACCCCCTCTAACTAACCTACCTCAGATGGTGTTGTTGTGAGCAGGTCTCATTTTGGGCAGGAGCTCACAGGAGCAGAGCTTCAGAACCTCTAAATTTGATTGTGCTCTTTCTTTCTTAACCCCACCTCCAAATACTTGGTATTGGGCTCCGTTCTTCAAACCCCTCGTGAGAATTTTGCTGAACTCTCTTTGACACGCTTTCTAATATTTCCCCCCATAGAAAATGGGAAATAACCAAAACATATCAAGCAGACCGATGGAAATCTTCCTCATGCCACTGTGGCCACATATGAGAAAGTAATTTTAAAAGTATGGTGGGAGTAAGGTTTTGTTATGATGATTATGATTCAAGAAGCATTTTAAGGTAGATGCTGAGCTGATCTAATTTAGTACATTTTCCGGGGATGTCAGGGGTATGTGGAATATGCAAGTGAGTTGTGCTAATGAGCTCAGGCACCTCTTTTTCTACAAAATGACCCCTGGTTGTGAGGCTGAAATGGAGTAGAAGAAAATGATGGAAGCTGCTTTAGGTCCCCGTTGGAAAGAAAGACAAGGTAAAACTGAAGAAAGTAAATAAACATAGAAACATATAAAAGCTTGGCCCAAAAAAGAAAACACTTTGACTAGCTGAGAAAGGTTACCATTTTCACTTCCAGATGTTATTCACAGGAGCAACTGTACTGAGACGCTAGCCCTCAAATAAATGCAGTCATTTGAGAATGTTTAACCTGCATTTTTAGTTTAAAATAACTTATGAGGCAATTGTAACATCAGTTGGGATTGCCAGCTTCAGGCTGGGAAATTCCTGGAGATTTCAGGGGTGGAGCCTGAGGAGAGGAGGAGCCTCAACAGGGTCTAATGCTTTAGAGCCCGCCTTCCAAAGCAGCCATTTTCTCCAGGGGAACTGTCACTTGGAGATCAATCAACTTGGAGAGAGCCAGTTTGGTGTAGTGGTTAAGTGCGCGGACTCTTATCTGGGAGAACCGGGTTTGATTCCCCACTCCTCGACTTGCACCTGCTGGAATGGCCTTGGGTCAGCCATAGCTATCGCAGGAGTTGTCCTTGAAAGGGCAGCCTCTGTGAGAGCCCTCTCAGCCCCACCCACCTCACAGGGTGTCTGTTGTGGGGGGGAGAAGATATAGGAGATTGTAAGCCGCTCTGAGTCTCTGATTCAGAGGGAAGGGTGGGGTATAAATCTGCAGTCTTCTTCTTCAATTGAAATCCCAGGAGATCCCCAGCCATCACCTGGAGCTTGGCAACCCTAAGTGAAAAAGGAGGGGTACAAGTCCAATAAACAAATGCCTAAGAAAACAAACAAGCAAAGCAAACCCCATGACAGCTCTTAAAAACCGGAATCCTGGGGCTTGCAGTTGCAAATTAACATTCCAAGTCCAAGATCATTCAGTTCCATTTGGGATGATTACAGATCCCTGTACTTCCAGGCCGTGTTTATTAATTCTCCGGTCAGTCTCTTCACAGCAACGAGGCCCTTGGTCAAAGCATCAAAGCTGTAGGGCACATTGATTTGACAGGGGAATTTTTTGGAATCACATGGGCCTGGCTGGACTCCAGCACTCCTTCCAAGGGATGAAATTGAAGACCTGTTTGTAATATCCTCCCATCCTGCTTGAAGAAGCCTAAGCGGGAACTGACTTCTGCAGGGAGCTCCGTTATATGCAATGGCTAAGCATTCTGGGTACACAACATGCTTCCTCTCAAGTCCCTCTGGAGAAATGCCTTGTCTCCCGGGAGGCTAGCAATGAGCAAGGTCTCTGCTGTGAGTTTTAACCATCCTCCCCCCCACCCCAGCTAATTACAAGCAGGAGTGGGGAGGAAATCAGCCCATGGTTTTCTAGACCAGGGGCTTCAAATTCATTCGTTATGAGGATCGGATCTGACATAAATGAGACCTTGTTGGGCCGGGTCATATTAGGTTAGGCCGAGCCATGTCGGGCCGGGCCATATGTGTACCTATTTACGATTAGGTAGCAGAGATATAAATTTTATAAAGGACACAAACACAAATATATATATTTTTAAAAACTTAAAACATGCTTAAAATGTTAGCACTCATTGATCTTAAATATGCTTTCTTTGTATTTCACCCATGGGAACCAGGGAACTGGGCAAAGGAAGTTCTGGCTCTTTCCTTTCTTCCCCGGGAGACTTGAGGTGGGGGGGGAGGAGCCTAAGGCAATAGAAGGAAGAGAGGCTTGGCTCCATAGCTCTGCTGTGCAATTTAGAGAGCCTGGCAAAGCAAGCTGTGATGCAAAAGGATGCAAGAGAGAGGGAGAAGAAAGCAGATGACAGCCAGTTCTCAGGGGGGGGGGGGCTGATAGGAGCCCTCTGAGGGCCTGATCTGGCCCCCAAACTGCATGTTTGACACCTCTGCTCCAGACATATCTCTTAAGAAATGCTAAGAGACCCAGCAGGAGAGACAATGGGATGGGCCACTTCCCCTCTTCCCTTCTGCTAACAGGGAATAGAGATTTGGAGGACTGAGAGTGGCAGAGAGACCATCAGGAAGGGAATTTCTAGAACACAGGTGGCCAAACTGTGGCTCAGGAGTCACATGTGGCTCTTTCACACATATTGTGTGACTCTCAAAATGGGACCACCAGCAATGTACCCTTTAAGCTGCAGAGTCTTGTGAGCAAAACTTCTACTTTATGAGCTACTGATATTAAAGTTGTGAGCTACTGCATAAATGAGTTTGCTCTGGGCCCATTTTTCCTGAGCTAAGACAAAAATGTGTGAGCTGGAGGCTAGAAATCTATGAGCTAGCTCATGGTAACTCAGCTTAGAGGGAACACTGACCACAAGTACCAGTGTTAAGGAAAGAAGACCTCACAGAATATTTCCTGTGTTCCTCTCTGCTAACTGAGTGACTTTTGACAACTGGGTGCCAATCTTCTGTGGCTCAGTGGTGGAGCATCTGGCATCTCCAGCTGAAAGGATCAGGCAAGAGGTGATGTGAAAGTGTGTAGTTTTTCTGTGGGGAAATGGCAGGGGGGAAAGGGTTAAGGAGCCTCCCTCCCTCCATGCCGCTCTCCTCCTAGGCAAAGCAGCTCTAGTGACTGTATTTGGAAAAGAAAATTTAAAAAGATCATGGAATGAAACCTAGCATTGTAGTATTCCCTCAGGGGTTTTTTGGGTGGGTGGGTGGGAGGGGGGTGGGATGCTACTGCCATGTATCCAGTGACCTTTTCTGAGCCAGCGTGGTGTAGTGGAGTGGGATCTGGGAAACCCAGGTTTGAATCCCTGCCAGGGCAGGCTAACAATTAGGTCACGTAGGCACTGGCCTATGGGCCCCCACACTTTTAGGGGCCCCAGGCTGGCTCCCCCCCGCGTTTCCCCCTTTTTTGCCGCCCTCCCAGCCTGTATGCACAGCCAGCAACTGAGCCACTCTTTGCCCAACTTGCCTGGTGCAGCTGCTGCTGGTGTTGTCACCAAGTTTGTCTCTCTCTGCTTTTCCCCTGCAGTTTTGTCAAGGGGGCTTTTGGGAAAGTGCCTGCAGTAGGGTTGCCAAGTCCAATTCAAGAAATATCTGGGGACTTTGGGGGTGGAGCCAGGAGACTTTGGAGGTGGAGCCAGGAGACATTAGGGGCGAATCCGAGAGCAAGGGTGTGACAAGCATAATTGAACTTCAAGGGAGTTCTGGCCATCACATTTAAAGGGACAGCACATCTTTTTAAATGCCTTCCTTCCATAGGAAATAATGAAGGATAGGGGCACCTTCTTTTGGGGCTCATAGAATTGGACCCCCTGGTCCAATCTTTTTTAAACTTGGGAGGTATTTTGGGGAAAGGCACTAGATGCTATACTGAAAATTTGGTGCCTCTATCTCAAAAAACAGCCCCCACAGAGCCCCCGATACCCGTGGATCAATTCCCAATCATTCCCTATGGGAATTGTTCATGGAGGTGCATGATGGCTGTGGGGGTGGGGTTTCCCCTGCCGGCCAGCTGGCTGGGGAGGGGGGAAGCCTGTAAAACCGTGGGATCCCCCTCTGGGACCTGGGGATTGGGAAGCCTAGCCTGCAGGCTGCAGCAGGGACCACAGGCAGCGGGGCGGGCGCTCCAAATCTTGAGATAATTTGCAAGGGACCTCCCAAGATTTGACTGCCTCCACAGGGTTTAATCTGGCACTGATCTCTGTTCGGCTGCGGAAGCTTGGTTGACCTTGGGTCAGGCACACACTCTCAGCCTAACCCCACTAGAGGTAACTGCTTTGTGGGCACTGATGGTCAATTGAGGGTTTCTGGAGTGAGCAATACAGATCAAAGCTATCTGTTAGAGTGGGGCAAGGGGAGAACAGACGTGCACTTTGGCAGGTAACTAGTGAAAGAGGACTCGTAAAAAGATTTTGCAACCGGCTGGGAAAGATGTCATTTCAGGTTTTGGGATTTCAGGCGAGAAACAAGATTCCCAGCAAGGTCCAAAGGTTAAATTGCAATAAAAGTGGTGCATTTTGAGGACATATTTAGTGGATTCACTGACTGATGTACAAGACCTAGAGGAATAATGCCACATAGGCTCAAAATCACCCTGAGTAATGATTTTGAGAAGCAGCACGTTTATGCTGTAGCCATGGCCGGCCCTAGCCCTTCTGTTGCCCTAGGCAGCAGAGCTCCACCCCCGTCCCAGTCACTGGGCCTGTTGCCTACTTGTGAGTAGCCCTGCGGCTGCAGTTTACTTGTGAGTAAGTGTGGGGCTACTCGCGAGTAGTCGGCAGCCACGGGGATACGCTAGAAGGGCTAGGGCCGGCCCTGAGGAAAGGAAAGGTGCGGTGGTGACTGGGAGGGGCGGGGTAGGGCAGAAAGGGAGGGAAGGGAAGGGAAGGAAAAGTGTGTGGTGGTGATGGGGGGGACAGGAAGGGAAAGAGCATGGGGGGGTGGGCGGGCGGTGGCGGACCGGAGGGAGCTAGCGGCGGGGAGGTGGGCAAGCTAAGCGCTTGCCTGGGCCACTGGAAGGGGGGGGCGAGAGCCCAATTTGCGACCCCCGCCTCTTGGTGCCCTAGGCAACCGCCTAGTTTGCCTAGCGGGAGGATGGGCTGTGGCTGTGGCTTGGGATAAGCTGAGATGGCTGTGAGGATAAGTAATGCTGGTATAAGTAATACAGCCCGCTCCCCCCTGCTTTTTTGGATTGTAAATCATTGCATATTACCAAATCAACACATGTCTCTAGCATGCTCTCCTCATAAGGAAACTCATCCTGTGAAAATTGGAACCTCCTGTCTCTTGGGAAGTGGAGAGTGTAAAATGTTGGCATATTTTGTAATGACTGGGTAGGTAGACCTCCAGCCAACAGATGGTGCCATTTTACTTAATGTTCCTGTTCTCTGTGTTGTATCCTGGGAAAGATCTAAGTTCAACCATGTTGTTGTGTGTGTCTTTCTGGGGGTGATGTGCAGTGCAATCCTAAACAGAATAGTTAGGACCTGTAAGGTATCTCCTAGCCACTAGTGAGGGATGTGGGGGGACTTAGCTGGAGAAAGAGAAAGACTTGGTCCTCATCACTGGAATTGCACAGGAAGTGACATCACATTCTGACATTGCTGAGATTCTCAGATATTTGGGCAAAAAAAAATGGCTTCTACCATAGAATTTCCCCCCCATACCAGAGCTTTGTCTGGATGTTGCTAGTGTGATGATGACATCACTTCCTGTGCAATACTGATGATGAGGCCTGTGCCTTTCTTGCTGGCTAGCTGACTGGTGGCTAAGGGGCAGGGCCCAGCAGTGAGGGAACCCTTCCCCTAGCGGTGTGGGGTCTGGCTACCCTAAGAATGACACTCTTCTGATCCCACTGCTTAGAAGGGTGTAAGTCCATTTAGGACTGCACTATTTAAGCCATTTAATAAGCTTATTTCTGCCAGCAGGTGTCATGGCTGGTGGCAGCATCTTCAAGATGGCAGGCCAAAGCAGTGTCATATGAGGAGAAATTGCCACTCAGATGAACCCAGCATCATTGAATACTTGGCAGACGTTGAGTTTTTAGTCTCTGAATGAGCGGTGTGATGAGAAGACAGCACAGTACACAGCAGTGTCCCTGCCAGGCATCATATGCAGTTCTGAGAGCCAGGATTTGCCACTTCATCTGTGACACGGAACTGGCTCAAGCTCCGCTCTGTCCCCACTCAGAGAACTCGGGGTGCCAATTCACATCTCTAGACAGCCATTAAGGCAAGCTCTCTCTGTGACAGATTTCCACTTTGCCTCAAGTGAGGGCAATTTAGGCTAAGTCAATTGCTGTGGCCTTGAATTGCTCGGTCAAACTGTCACCTCAGACCTTGGTGATCTCGCTCATCCTCATTTGAACTACGATATAGACTCAACGCTAAGAGCAGATGCTCCGGAAGAAGAGGACACTGCAGAAAGCTGATTTATGAGGGGCAAACTTTACCCTGAACCTTTGGGAATGGCTTCAAACACCTGTGCCCCGTTTTTCCTTCTCAGAACTGCAGAGGCCAGCAGGCTGAGAAAGTGGCATATCAAGAGAAATGTATACTGAGAAAGTGACTAAATATCTTCCAGTGTTTGTAGTAAAGTCACCCAGCGGTGCAAGAAGAAATCTCTTCCAGGTGCCCGTTGGTCTTGTAGTCCCAACTTCCCTCCTTTAACCACAGCTATTTAACTACTCTAGAGAGCCAGTGTGGTGTAGCGATTAGGAGCAGGAGACTCTGATCTGGAGAGCTGGGTTTCTCAGAACTCTTTCAGCTCCACCACCTACTTCACAAGGTGACTGTTGTGTGGAGAGGAAGGGAAGGTGATTGTAAGCCACTTTAAAACTCCTTATGGTAGAGAAAAGTGGGGTATAAAAACTTATTTTCCTCCTCCTCCTTCTCTCTCCCTCTCCCTCTCCCTCACTCTCACTCTCACTCTCACTCTCACTCTCACTCTCACTCTCACTCTCACCCTCACTCTCACCCTCACCCTCTCCCTCTCCCTTCCTTCCTTCCTTCCTTCCTTCCTTCCTTCCTTCCTTCCTTCCTTCCTTCCTTCCTTCCTTCCTTCCTTCCTTCCTTCCTTCCTTCCTTCCTTCAACAAGGAGTTAGGAAATAAGAAAAGTACTCATGGATCATGAACAGAGTTTCTTTCTCTTAGTACTAAGCAACTGAAGCCTATTCCTTTCCCAGTTATTTCTTTCAGGGATCCCCCTATGCAGTTATGGGAAGGAAATTTCTCCAAAGTTGGGGACTAAGGGTGGTGATAGGGGAAGAATCATCCCAAAGGAACCCACTTATATGTGGTATGCCACAGGGTGTGGCTCTGTCCGCAATATTATTTAACATCTACATGCACCCCCTTGCCCAGATTGTCAGGAGGTATCAACTTGGATGTCACCAATATGCAGATGACACCCAACTCTATCTACTGATGGGTGGCCATTCTGATTGTACCCTGGAAAACCTAGACCTGGCTCTTCAAGCCGTAGCATCTTGGCTCAGGCTGAGTCAGTTGAAGCTGAATCCGTCGAAGACGGAGGTCCTTTATCTGAGTCGGGGTGGCCCAGGAAAGGTGATCCCCTTGCTGGCTCTTGATGGGATGCCACTAATACCGGCCCCTAAGGTCAAGAGCTTGGGAGTGCTCCTGGAGTCCTCTCTGACAATGGAGGCCCAGGTAGCAGCCACTACCAAATCCGCCTTTTTTCATTCCCGGTGGGTACGGCAGCTGGCCCCTTTTCTGGAGCATGATGACTTAGCTATGGTGATCCATGCTACAATTGATCACCTTGAGAATAGATCACTGTAATGCTCTCTACATGGGTCTACCCTTGATCCTAACTCGGAGACTACAGCTAGTGCAGAACACTGCAGCATGGCTGTTGATGGGGCTCCCTAGATGGGAGCACATTTGGCCAGTGCTGAAAGAGCTGCACTGGCTGCCTATTGTGTTCTGAGTTTGTTTCAAGGTGTTGGTTATGACCTTTAAACCCTTTTATGGTTGAGGGCCTGCCTATCTATGGGACTGCCTTTCTCCGCATGTTCCCCAGAGAGCACTGCGTTCAGGGACACAAAATCTATTGTCTATCCCCAGATCAAAGGAAGCCAGGCTATGCTCTACATGGGCTAGGGCTTTTTCGGTGGCGGCACCAGAAATGTGGAACATCCTCCCGGAGCCCATAAGGGCCCCGCAGGATATTTCACAATTTTGCAGGGCCTGTAAGACAGAACTATTTTGACAGACCTTCAACATCTGGATCCGGGAGAGAGCCACCACCTCTCATCGCTGAGGAGCTGTGAATATCATGGGATCATTAACAGAAAAAAAGAAAAATCCCACCATAGAAAGAGCCCATCAAGTGTATAGCACCACAAAATGTTTTAGATGTATTTTATTGTTTTATATAATTGATTGTTAGCCGCCCTGAGTCCGCTTGCCGAGAGGGCGGGATATAAATGTAAAGTAATAAATAAATAATAATATAAGGCTCCTATAAATGTTTCTTGTAGGTTTCTAGCCCAACACTGGCACCTAGCAGGAGACTGGGCAGCATGGAGACCTACCTGATCTGTCGTGCTAATATCATGATGTCGCTTCCAGAAGTGATGTTGTGTAGGACTCACCAATGACATCACTTCTGGTTCATGTTGGAAGTGTTATTGTGGTAAGGATGTGGCATTGAATAGTCCCTCTCCCTCATTTTCTGTCAGCTGGAGGCAGGGGATCCATGGGGGGATCCATGGCAGGAGATCTCACCCCTGCCAGTCCCCATTGCTGGCTCCAGCTCCCTGCTGTGGCCAAGTGAGGGGCAGCCCTCACCTCATGTGAGGTGGACTGGAACCACTGCCACCATCAGAAATCAGCTGTCGTAGCCCTGGATGAGGTGGGTGTACACCACAGTGGAAGTCTGATCTTCTGCTTTCCCCCCTCTGTTGGGGGCGGGTGGGTGATCAGCCCTGGGGCAGCTGCCCTGGTGGCCAGGGCTTTTTTGGGCAGGAACACACAGGAACGCAGTTCTGGCTGGCTTGGTGTCAGGGGAGGTGACCTAATATGCAAATGAATTCCTACTGGGCTTTTTCTACAAAAAGTCCCGTGTGGAACAATGGTGACACCAGGGGGTGTGGCCTAATATGCAAATGAGTTCCTGCTGGACTTTTTCCTACCAAAAAAGCCCTGCTGGTGGCCCATTGGCTAAGACTGCTCCTGACAAAAAAGACCAACAGGCAGGATTCAAGATTTGAATCCCATCTTGATTCAGGCATGGTGCCTACCAACTTCGTGTCTCAGTCTCTCTCAGTTTCCCACCTTACTGCAAACCCCAGTCCATTTGGTTTTTACCCTACCAGTCCAACAAAGCCTGTCATAGTCTTTTCACTGATTAAAAAAGGTCCCCCTTCCCGCATTATCATCAGTGGAAAAACTGGTAGGATCCAACTTGTTATTTCTCCCACTGAAACCAATAGGCCTTAAAACTCTTACCTCTAAAAAATGATTAATAAAAATAAGAACAAGGTATGAGGAGTGGAACAAGAGTTGCGTAAACAAGAACTGCTTTAAAAAAGGCAACATATTTTATTTTGTAATGCATGGTTTCCAGTAGGTAACCTAGATCTTTCAACATAAATTAGGAAGATCTCTCTCTCTCTCTGTCCTCTCTGGCTCTTTTCAGTATCAGTTTTTCCTAATAACAGTTATTGCACAAACTCAGCCTTACCTCAGATTCCTTGTTATTTATTTTTGTTTAAATATTCATTTTAAAGTTTGGTTTAACGGTCTGATGGATCTTTAAAAAGAACCTTTTTTCTTTCAACCACACCATCTTCTTCTTTCAAGCTTGTGTTATTCTGTCCTGGTTCGACTGGCTAATTCCTTATTTAATTCCACCCCCCTTGTTTGGGGGCTGTTTTTTTTTTTGTTTCTTGTGAACAAAGGAGCTCTGGAAGAAGAGAAAAGCTTTTAATCCTCCCAGCAATAGCCTTATGTGACCTTCAAATCAGGGCTGTTAACTCAAATATTATTAGCAATATTTGCGGCAGCCTAAAAGGAAAAGCTTACAACTGAGAGAGAGAGACCCCCAATGATGAATTATTCTTGGCCTGGGAGGGAAACCATTGAAAACACAAATACATGTGTTTTAGATGCAGACAGAAGAATGTTGTAAAGAAGGAGAAAGTGTTGCCTGGTGGTTATATGCTGATCAGAAACATATTTCCAGATGGTTTCTGAAAGATGCAGTGTAAGCAGGCATCATTTTGTAGAAAAAGAGGTGCCGGAGCTCATTAGCACAACTCATTGGCATACCTCATTTGCATATGCCACACACCCCTGACATCACCGGAAGGTGTACTACATAATATCAGCTCAGCGTCTATCTTAAAATGCTTCTTGAATTATAATTGTCGTAATAAAACATTACCCACACTGTCCTTTTTAAACAACTTTCTCCTATGTGGCCACAGTGGCATGATGAAGATTTCCATTTGTCTGCTTTATGTGTTTTGGTTATTTCCCCATTTTTTTGTGGGGGAAAATATTAGAAAGTTTGTCAAATCTTAGAGTTCAGCAAAATTCTCACAGGGGGTTTCAACAATGGAGCCCAGAAGCAGGTATTTGGGGGCGGGGAGGGAGTCAGAAGGAAAGAGCACAATAACATTTAGAGGTTCTGAAGCTCTGTTCCTGTGAGCTCCTGCCCAAAACGAGGCCTGAGTGTGAGTCACCATCAAGGATCTCTCTCCATTTTCTTTTTATTCCAGAGGGCTAACTGAGTTTGTCTCCAACAGGGAGACTGCCCAAGTGAACCGATTTCACAGATGTGAGTTCATTTTATCAGAAGCATTTGCTTCTTTATCTCCTTCCTTTATAACCCTCTTCTCTCACAGAGACTCAAGATAGGCATTTATTTATTTGGATATTTATACCATGCTTTTCTTCCCAATTGGGATCCAAAAGCCACATTGAACACACATGAAGCTGCCTTCTACTGAACCAGATCCTTGGTCCATCAAAGTCAGTACAGTCTACTCAGACTGGCAGCAGCTCTCCAGGGTCTCAGGCAGAGGTCTTTCCCATCACCTCCTGGTCCTTTTAACTGGAGATGCTGGGGATTGAACCTGGGACCTTCTGCAAGCCAAGCAGATGCTCTGTCACTGAAACAAGGCCCTTCCCCATTTTAGCTTCACAAGAACATTGTTTTCCCCTGATCCATTTTAGTCTCACAATAACAACCCTATGAGGCAGGTTAGTCTGAGAGAGAGTGACTGGCATAGGATTACCAGCCTCCAGGTGGGGCCTGGAGATCTCCTGCTTTTACAACTGATCTCTGGCTGGCAGAGATCAGCTCCCCTGGAGAAAATGGCTGCTTTGAAGGGTGGACTCCATGGCATTGTACCATGCTGAGTCCCCTCCTCTCCCCAAACCCTGCCCTCTCTTGGATCCACCCCCAAAGCCTCCACGTTTTCCAACCCAGACTTGGCAACCCTATCCAGTGAGCTTCCATGGCAGAGTAAGGATTTGAACCCAGGTTCCTCCAGACCCTAGTCTGGCACTCTAACCCATATATCATGCTGTCTCTCAAGAGATTCAATGCCTAAGGGCCAGACTATACATTAGGTGGGACATCTGTGATGATATCTCCCAATTCCTTCATGAGAAGGAGCCTTGGAGATGTGGACCTTGGCCTGTTCTTGACAGAAATTTCTTTGCTTCTCGTGTTGCTATTTATTAGCTGCTGTAAGGAAGACAGACAGAGATACATTATGGGTACCTGTCTTTTCTTCATGTTGGGCAATCACAGCTTTGGGAAGGGGGAAGATTTCCATCTGGGAAATAGTGTGAGGGTCGAGGCCTAACCCTACTCTCTCCCCCGGTGCTGCACTCTGATCCAAACTGAGGCTCCCTGGCAGCTGCTGTTTAATACTGGCGGCGGGGGGTGGGGGGAGGGGAGGATAATCAGGAGATCCAGTCAGAGCAGATACAGCCAGGGATCTCTCATGTGATATATCTTTGGGCTCTTAGGGGAAGACATTCTTCTGGTGGTGAGGTGTGGACCTCAAACCTGATTTCAGTTTTTCAAGGGGCATAAGAGCATTTTCCCCCTCTCTTTCCTTTCATCCTGTGACCTTCATCTGCTGCTCTTAAACATGAGCCCAACTTGAATTCTCTGAATAACATTAACAAAAGATCTATTGATGATTCTGAAAACTTAGGGATGCTTTAATGTTCATAGCAGCCCTTGCACCTGATTTGTATCCTACATAGCAGCTGTGGCTGCTTCTATGTGGACACAGTGTCATACCTAATCCAGACATGGCTAGTGAGCCCTGACCTGGGTCGTCCAGGCAAGCTTGATCTCATCAGAACTTAGAAGTTAAGCAGGGCCGACTCTGGCAAGTACTCAGATGGGTGATCCCCTTGCAATACCAGAGCTGGGTGGCAGGTGCAGGCTTTATTCAGCCACCTCTCTGAATATCCTTCGTGTCCCCAGGAGGGGTCAGTCACCACAGGTCACTATGATTTCCAGCTGCACACACATACTCAAACTCACACACACTCCCATAAAAATACAAAAAAACAAAACAAGGGCATGGCTTCTGTGACTCCCATGTTTTTTGTCAGTGAACCCAGCTCAGGCAGTATCTGGTGGAGTGCTCATGTGTATGCTCTGCCCACAGCCAATCAGAAGAGAGCAGTAGAGCAAAGATCCTCCATGCTGCTTCTTGCTGCTTCCACTGCAAAGGCATTTTTTTCCCACTTCGACAGGGCTTTTTTGTAACAGGAACTCCTTTGCATATTAGGCCATACCCCCTGATGTAGCCAATCCTTCAAGAGCTTACAGGGTTCTTAGTACAGGGCCTACTGTAATCTGCAGGAGGATTGGCTACATCAGGGGTGTGTGGCCCAGGCCTTGAATTCATCAGGAGGTCACAGGAGCACAGCTCCTGAACCTTTCTGACAGTTAAGAACATAAGAACATAAGAGAAGCCATGTTAGATCAGGCCAATGGCCCATCCAGTCCAACATTCTGTGTCACACAGCGGCCAAATATATATATATATATATACACACACACACACATACACACTGTGGCTAATAGCCACTGATGGACCTCTGCTCCATATTTTTATCTAACCCCCTCTTGAAGGTGGCCATGCTTGTGGCCGCCACCACCTCCTGTGGCAGTGAATTCCACATGTTAATCACCCTTTGGGTGAAGAAGTACTTCCTTTTATCCGTTTTAACCTGTCTGCTCAGCAATTTCATCGAATGCCCACGAGTTCTCGTATTGTGAGAAAGGGAGAAAAGTACTTCTTTCTCTACTTTCTCCATCCCATGCATTATCTTGTAAACCTCTATCATGTCACCCCTCAGTCGACGTTTCTCCAAGCTAAAGAGCCCTAAGCGTTTCAACCTTTCTTCATAGGGAAGGTGTTCCAGCCCTTTAATCATACTAGTTGCCCTTTTCTGAACTTTCTCCAATGCTATAATATCCTTTTTGAGGTGCGGCGACCAGAACTGCACACAGTACTCCAAATGAGACCGCACCATCGATTTATACAGGGGCATTATGATACTGGCTGATTTGTTTTCAATTCCCTTCCTAATAATTCCCAGCATGGCATTGGCCTTTTTTATTGCAAACGCACACTGTCTTGACATTTTCAGTGAATTATCTACCACGACCCCAAGATCTCTCTCTTGGTCAGTCTCTGCCAGTTCACACCCCATCAACTTGTATTTGTAGCTGGGATTCTTGGCCCCAATGTGCATTACTTTGCACTTGGCCACATTGAACCGCATCTGCCACGTTGACGCCCACTCACCCAGCCTCAACAGATCCCTTTGGAGTTCCTCACAATCCTCTCTGGTTCTCACCACCCTGAACAATTTAGTGTCATCCGCAAATTTGGCCACTTCACTGCTCACTCCCAACTCTAAATCATTTATGAACAAGTTAAAGAGCATGGGACCCAGTACCGAGCCCTGCGGCACCCCACTGCTTACCGTCCTCCACTGCGAAGACTGCCCATTTATACTCACTCTCTGCTTCCTATTACTCAGCCAGTTTTTGATCCACAAGAGGACCTGTCCTTTAACTCCATGACTCTCAAGCTTTCTAAGGAGTCTTTGATGAGGAACTTTATCAAAAGCTTTCTGGAAGTCAAGGTAAACAACATCTATCGGGTCTCCTTTGTCCACAAGTTTGTTTACCCCCTCAAAGAAATGTAACAGGTTAGTGAGGCAAGATCTTCCCTTACAGGACCCATGCTGAGTCTTCCTCAATAACCCGTGTTCATCAATGTGCCTACTCATTCTGTCCTTGATAATGATTTCTACCAACTTTCCCGGTATTGAAGTCAGACTGACTGGCCTGTAATTTCCTGGATCCCCTCTGGAACCCTTTTTAAAGATGGGGGTGACATTTGCTACCTTCCAGTCCTCAGGAACAGAGGCAGATTTCAATGAAAGATTACAGATTTTTGTTAGAAGATCCACAAGTTCAACTTTGAGTTCTTTCAGAACTCTCGGATGTATGCCATCTGGACCCGGTGACTTATTAATTTTTAATTTGTCTATTAGTTGTAGGACCTCCTCTTTTGTCACCTCAATCTGACTCAGGTCTTTCAACACCCCTTCCAATATTAGTGGTTCTGGGGCGGGCAAACAGTTCCCCCTCCTCCCCCCCCCACCTTGTCCATTGAATTGTAGGTGCATCTGTATAACAATCCCTGGATGAGCTCCACCACCTATTTTTCTATAAAACGACCCCTGATGTGGCCTAAAATGCAAAGGAGTTCCTGCAACAACCCCCCCCCCTGCACTTTAACAACATGATGCCTATCGTGTCTCAGATGGTTGATTTTTTTTAGTTTTCTGGTTGATTTTTTTTTTACATTTAGGTTTTTTTCTTCTGCCTTAAAGTCTGTTTATTTCAAAGATCAAGGAAAGGGTGAGGGGAGCGAAAGCAATTAACAAAAACCCAAATTAGTTTAAGAGCCAGCAGGCACCCTCACTTTATGGAACACAGTAAACATTTTGGAAGCGCATGCCAACTCATTATCTAACCCGGTCTTCACTGACTTCGGAGAAAGCAGCAGCAGCTAAAGAACCCATGCCAAAAGCAACTGTGAGGACATGCATTGATTAAAAAACAAAGCAAAACAAACATCCTTTCCCTCAACAGGGTTTCCAAGTTTGCCACACAGTGGCAAGGCACATTTTCACCACAGCTCCCTCAGCTGTTTCCTGATAGCTCATCCCATTTTGCCTCTTGCATGACAGATGTCTCTCATGTTGCAGAGAGATGTTTATTTGGGAGCAGGCCTATCCAAGAGCTTAAGATTCTTGATATATCAGATATCTTTCCCTAATATCACAGAGTTGAAATCTATCTATCTATCTATCTATCTATCTATCTATCTATCTATCTATCTATCTATCTATCTATCTATCTATCTATCTATCTATCTATCTATCTATCTATCTATCTATCTATCTATCTATCTATCTATCTATCTATCTATCATCTATTTTGTATAATGGTTTGATTCAGACATAACATGAAACCAAGGTGGGACTGTACTATAATTAAATGGTTCGGAAAGATGCTTTGGTAAAGGGACAAAGCTTGAGGAGCATACAACAGTGTTTCATCTGTTGATGTGAATCTGCTCCTACTAGGTAGTTTCTGCATCATTTGCTGTGTCATGTTTAAATGCTTATGCTTTGTTTCAGCTCTGTTTTAGGTTTCTGCTTGCTTTCATCTTTCTGCAATCCAAGCCCTGTTGCATGGTTTATTGGATCTTCCACCTTGTTGAGCGTATTTCTAACTTTGAGTCTCAGTGCGAAAGACAGACTCTAGATAATGTAAGTAAAGTAAATAAGCAATCTGAACGTTAGCAGTTTGTCAGCAGCCCAAACAGCCCAGTTGAGCCCAAGTTTGCCAGAGCTTGGAAGCTTAGAAGGGTTGGCCCTGGTTAGTACCTGGACAGGAGACCACCAAGAATGTCCAGGGTTACTACACAGAAGCAAACACTGACATGCCTTCTCTGCTCATCACTTGCCTGGAACATTCTATGGACGGGGTTGCAATGAGTCGGTTGCAACTCAATGGTATGTTCTGCTAGTCTGTGAAACCTGTTGGATTATCTGGTTTTAGTACAGCCAGGAATCTCTATCCATGTAGCAGAGTGCACAAGGCTAACAGTGCAGCAATGCTTTGGTACTTACAAAGAGCCAGGGGTCAGATTTAGAACAAATAAGAGTTCTTTATCATATGGAACTCCATTCTAGACAGTATAGATGAGAGACAGAGATAGAACCTATTCTAACCACCTAGGATGGGTATGTATGCAGGGGAGAGTGCCCTCTACATCCATTGATCAAAGATAGAGAGCAATGTGCTCCTTTGTTTTGTGTGTGTGTGTGTGTGAGAGAGAGGAAGTGTGAGGTCCAGGGCTTTTTTTTTGTAGTAGGAACTCCATTGCATATTAGGCCACACCCTCCTGAAGTAGCCAACCCTCCTGGAAATTACAGTAGACCCTTTACCAAGAGCCCTGTAAGCCCTGCATGCAGCAGATCTGTTCATGGATCTTCCAGCATATTGTTTGGATATTTATATAGCCTTAAATGCCTTAGAATGCTAAAAGTGCTTAACAGACATGATCTTGATGGAAAGTGCCATCAAGTTGCAGCCAGCGTATGCAGACCCCCTTCATGTTTTTTTTTTTAAATGGGGTTTTCCAGGCAAGAGATGTTCAGAGGTGGGTTGCCATTGCTTGCCTCTGGATAGCAACTCCGGACTTATTTGGTCTCCCATCCAAGGACTAACCAGGACTGACTCTGCTTTCCTTTTGAGATCTGATGAGATTGGGGTAACCTGGGTCACCCAGTTTAGGGCTGTGTTATCTTAGGACAGGGGTGTCAAACTCATTTGTTATGAGGCCCAAATCTGACATAAATGAGACCTTGTTGGGCCAGGCCATGTCAGGCCAGGCCATGTATGTTCCTATTTAAGATTAGATAGCAGAGATATAAACTTTACAAAGGACACAGACAAACACAATTCAAGATTTTTTAAAAATAAAACAAAAAATAAAACATGTTTAAAACATTAGTACTCGTTGGTCTTAAAGGTGCTTTCTTTGTATCTCTCCAATGGAATCCAGGGAACTGGGTACAGGAACCTTTGAATCTTTCCTTCCTTCCTCAGGGGACTAGGAGGAAGAGGAGCCTCAGCCAATAGAAGGAAGAGAGGCTTGGCTCAGTAGCTCTGCTGTGTGATGGAGAGCGCCTATCAAAGCAAGCTCTGCCATCCGCTTTTCCTGCCTAAGGAAGGAAGCTCAGCCAATGGAGAAAATAGCGGTTTTGCTCTCTAGCTCCTGTGCGATTGAGCAAGCCTGACAAAGTAAGCTGTGATGCTGAAGGAAGCAAGAGAGAGGGCGACAGAAGCAGATGGCAGTTGCTCAGGGGCCTGATAGGGGCCCTCCAGGGGCTTGATTCAGCCCCCGGGCTGCATGTTTAACACCCCTGTCTTAAGAGTTCCTGCAGCAACATTATCAGATAGGGCTGAGCCACTTGTCTCTGTACTGCAGCCTTGGGCAGAGGCTCAGTAAGCCTATGTAGATGGTTTAGAGCTTGTGCAGAGCAAGCAACTTTGCTCCCTCCCCAGAACATGCAAAATGCATGTATTGGAGGTCTTGTTCCAGTAGGAGACTTTGTTGGACATACACGCTACAGATGAAAAATAGAGACGTGCTTTTATCATCTCCATTTTCTTACAAAGAAACACTTTGCAGGCCCTTCAGTCACTCTGATTACTCGTCATTGCTGAATTGTATTTGGCACCTAGGGTTGCCAGATCCCTCCTGGCCACTAGTGAGGGATGGGGGATAAGGTTGCCAGGTTGGGAAACTCCTGGAGATTTGGGGATGGAGCCAGGGGAAGACAGGGACCTCAGTGGGGTACAATGGCAGAGAGTCCATTCTCTAAAACAGGGGTGGCCAGAATTGCTTGATCCAACATGGCTTATGTTCTTATGTTCTTAAGAGCCACATGGGGAGAAAGAGGTAGAAAGAAAATGATTTTAACTTTAAATGCATTTTCCAAGCTGCCAGCTGGCTTGGCTTGGCAAAGTGATTTAAGGAGATGAATACCTTCTCCATGTTGGCTGATGGGCTGCTGAGGGCTTCAAGAGCCCCACAATATACATGAAAGAGCCACATGTGGCTCCCAAGCTGCAGTTTGGCCACCCCTGCTCCAAAACATCCGTTTTCTCCAGGGGGACTTATGTCTGTAGTCTGGAAATGGGCTATAATTCTGGGAGATCTCAAGGTTCCTCCTGGAGGCTGGCATCCCAATCTCCAACAGATGCATTTTGTACTTTTTAAAACTCTGTGATAGCTTGCCTGCATTCTTTTAAAATCCAAGATGATGTTCATTCTTTAGATTAAAAACAACAGCACCCTATAATAGCTTTTATGAAGACTTGGCATATATCTCAGCAGATGCAGTCTTTGAAGGAATGCTAGGGTTAACACGATAGGTATGAAACCAGCCCATGCATATCAAAGCAGCTCAGAATAATCGGTATGCTTTTCTTTCCCGAAGACTGATGAATCAGCATTAGCACATACTTCCCAAATATTGAAGGCCCATTCTCATTATTTTTATGATTTGTAAGTCTTCTATTATTTGGGATTTTAGGGTACAGTTTTAAAAAAAACTCCCTCATCCCTTTTCAAGATAATTTGGAACCGAAACAGGGCTGAATTAACAATTAGGCAAAGTAGGCACTGGCCTATGGGCTCCCACGCCTTTAGGGGCCCCAGGCCAGCTCCCCCCACCCCGTTTCCCCCCTGCTTGCAGCCCTTCCAGTCTGCACATGCAGCCAGCAACTGAACTGCCCTTTGTCTGACTTGCCTGACGTGGCTGCTGGCATTGTCTCCTCTCTCTACTTCTCCCCTACAGCTTTGTTAAAGGGGCTTTTGCTGCAGGCTGCAGTAGGGGGCTGTGGGTGGTGGGGCAGGCACTTCAACTCTGAGAGTATTTGTGAGGGGACCCCCAAGATTTTGACTGCCGAGGGGCCTGCCTAGGGTTTAATCCAGCACTGCTTGCCAGGGTGACCGCCAAGTGTCTGATTTCTGTAGCTCCTGTGAGGTTCAAAGTGGTGCTCTGAGGGGGGTAGTGATTTGTCCTCAGACTCTCTTTTGAACATTTCAGAGTCAGCATTCATAGAACACTGGGACAGAGGAGGCTGGTGAGAGCCGGAAGACCTAGATGCTTCCTGGTTTCCTCTGCCAGTCCCCTCTCTGGCCCAAACCACCCCTGTTCTTCCCAAGCTTGGGATGTCTCTCGGGCAGAAGCTGCCAATTAGATGGATGTGCATAATTCCACAGCGATCACCCCTTTCTCTCTCTGTCATTTTTTTCATGTGGATAAACTTCCATAAGAGGCTAAATTTAGAGTGTGAAACTCATTCTCCGCTCCCCCCAGGCCAAATTTAAAAAGGAAGAGGAGAGCCTTTTCAGATGTGAAGTGACTAGCGGTTAAATTGGTGATGTCATCCAGAAAATGCAGTCAAATGAGGTCATGTTTGCTGAATCAGGTGCCATTTTTTTGCCACTTTTCATCTGGCAGTTTTGGTTTCTTGGTGCTTTCTGTGGTGCCTTGGATAAAGCTTGTGTAATGACAGCCAGGTATTTTTTATAGCAGGAACTCCTTTGCATATTAGGCTATACCCCCCCCTGATGTAGCTAATCCTCCAAAAGTTTACAGGGCTCTTAGTACAGGGCCTACTGTAAGCTCCAGGAGGGTTGACTACATCAGAGGAGTGTGGCCTAATATGTAAAGGAGTTCCTGCTGCAAAAAAGTCCTGAATGACAGTAACAAACCTTAGCAGGCAAGGAATAAGCAAAGCTGTATTACTGTCATAGAAAAGTGTTTTGTTCAACAGTTTTAAAACTTCTTGCTTACCTGCTCATTGTCTCAAAAATAGATAAATTCGGGGCATTAACTAAGATGAAGTCCTTCTAACATCCATGGATTTCAACGCAACAGCAGTCCCTTTCTGTCATTTGCATAGAACCAACTGTGGCTTTGGAGGACAGTTCTGCAAATACCATGGGCCACCAAAAAAAAAAGGCAAACAAGTGAGTTCTAGATTAAATCAGCCTGAACTCTGGCCTACAAGCTAAAATGACTAGTCTGGGGCTACTGTACTTTCAAGGCTGGCTCTAGACTGTCTGGCACCCTAGGCAAGGCTAACTTCTGGCGCCCACCCCCCCAGCACTAAAATCACCGAGTTACATGGGGGCACCCATTTTGGCACCTCCAGAACACTGGTGCCATAGGCAATTGTTTAGTTTGTCAAGCGGTAGAGCCGGTCTTGTGTAATTTTGACAAGAGTCCCTGGGAAAGACAATAATACCAGGGCTTTTTTTGGGGAAAAAAAGCTCAGCAGGAACTCATTTGCATATTAGGCCACACCCCTAACATCCCCATTGTCTCACACAGGGTTTTTTGTAGGGAAAGCCCAGCAGGGGACTCATTTGCATATTAGGCCACACCCCTGGCACCAAGCCAGCCGGAAACTGTGTTCCTGCTAAAAAAAAAAAAGCCCTGAATATTACTATGATAAGTTGAAGGCAGCATAAAAAGAAGGAGACCCAATAGGAGATGGCTTGACTCAATCAAGGAAGCCATGGCCCTCCGTTTGAAAGATCTGAGAATGGTGGTTAATGACAGGTCATTTTAGAGGACATAAATTCACAGGGTTGCCATATATTTTGAAGCGACTTGACAGCACTTAACACACTCCAACTGTCCATACTGGTCGTACTCAGATTGTGGGTTGGGATCCAGAAGTGGATAGCAGCTCTTTCACAGGTGGGCCTCAAAGCCAGGAGGAAAGAGAGGGAACAGAGTGAGGTAGGAGAGAACACAATGGAAAGGGTCAAACAGCAAATTGGCGTTTCCTTCTGTAGGACATGCGAAATCGCCATGAAATGCTTCCTGTTTGCTAAGGGTATACATTTATAACTTCTAAATAGGATAAAAATAAAATTGTAAGTCTGATGGGGAAAAGCTGAAGGGACTGGGCGTGTCTTGTCTGTTGAAGAGAAGCCAAAGGGAAGATCTGATTATGGCCTTCATATCAGGGGCAATGTTCCTTCAAATCTACAGAATCCTGTGAGCAAAAATTCTACTTTGTGAACTACTGGTATTAAAGTTGTGAGCTACTGCATAAATTAGTGTGCTCTGGGGCCATTTTTCCTGGGGCCATTTTTCCTGAGCTAGGGCAAAAATGTGTGAGTTGGAGGCTAAAAATCTGTGAGCTAGCTCACACTAACTCAGCTTAGAGGAAACACTGATCAGGGGATGCTGTGAATGTTACAAGGTCCCTTGTGTGATTCTAAATCCACAAACTCTGTAATGGAGTTGCAGTGTATTATTTGTGTCAGAAGAATAAGTTAATGGAGAATATTTCACCTTCTTTCAATTTGGATTGACATGTGTTTTCAGTCTGTCGGACTATTTATTTATTTCGATATTTCCTTGCTGCCTCAGAATGTGATGTTCCTAATGAAAAGACAGCATGAAAACTGCCTCAAAACCAGTCAGCCTCGCAAAAACAATTAAGATATTAACTAGCAGCAAACCACATGACAGAACCAGGAAAACAGTGACAATCCAAGGGGTAGTCTGAGGGCAAGGGGGAAGAAAATCTACTCTTGCCTTCCACCAGCAGGCCAGGCAAACAAACCCATTGTCATTTGGCATCTAATATGTGCCAAGAAAACAGATGTAGGAAGTTCATTCACCCTGTCTGCTCCCTGACGTTACTGTTGAAGCCATTTTACTGCAGTACAAAGGGTTTCCAACATTCCAGCTCAACATTAGGAAGAACTTCCTGACCATTAGAGTGGTTCCTCAGTGGAACAGTCTTCCTCAGGAGGTGGTGGGCTCTGCTTCCTCGGAGGTTTTTAAAAAGAAGCTAGATGGCCATCTGACAGCAATGAGGATCCTGTGAATTTAGGGGAGGTATTTTTGAGTTTCCTGTATTGTGCAGGGGGTTGGGCTAGATGACCCTGGAGGTCCCTTCCAACTCTATGATTCTAACTCTGGGTTGGGAAATACCTGGAGAATTTTGGGGGAGAAGCCTGATGAAGATAGGATTTAAGGAGGGGAGGGGCTTCCAATGGATATAATGCCACTTTCCTAATCAGCTGTATTCTCTAGTTAAACTGAACTCCATTACTGGGAGTTCAGATGTAATAGCTAGCGATAGGGTGACCAGACCGTCCCGGGCACCCGGGAATCTCCCGGTTCTGGCACGCGCAGGGACGCTCCCTCCCTCACTCGCCGCCTTCCCCGCCCACGCGCGGGGCCCGGCGGCGGTAGCAGAGGCCTCTCTGCGGCCTCCGCTGTTCGCTGGAGGCCTTCCAGAGACTCTGGAGGGCCTCCAGCGACCAGCGGAGGCCGCGGAGAGGCCGCGGAGCGGCCGGCGATGGTCCCTGGAGGCCCTCCAGAGACTCTGGAGGGCCTCCAGCGACCAGTGCCGACCAGCGGAGGCCTCTCCACGGCCTCTGCTGGTCCCTGGAGGCCCTCCAGAGACTCTGGAGGGCCTCCAGCGACCAGCGGAGGCTGCGGAGAGGCCGCGGAGCGGGCCGGCGCCAGCCAGCCGAGGCCGTGGAGAGGCCGGCGCTGGTCCCTGGAGGCCCTCCAGAGACCAGCGGAGGCCCTCCCCGGCCTCCGCAGCCGCCGCCAGCCTTGCCAGCAGCACCAGCCGCCGGGAGGAGAGGCCGCCACCCGCCCTGGAAGAAGTTAAGCAGGGAGGGTGGGGACCGAAAGCGGGGGGGGTGGGGGGCTGGCGGGAGGGGGCGGCCTTCCTTCCTTCCTTCCTTCCTTCCTTCCTTCCTTCCTTCCTTCCTTCCTTCCTTCCTTCCTTCCTTCCTTCCTTCCTTCCTTTCCTCCCTCCCTCCTCCCTTCCTTCCTTTCTTCCTTCCTTCCCTCCCTTCCTTCCCTCCCTTCCTTCCTTCCCTCCCTCCCTTCCCTCCCTCCTCCCTTCCTTCCTTTCTTCCTTCCCTCCCTCCCTTCCCTCCCTTCCTTCCTTCCTTTCTTCCTTCCTTCCCTCCCTTCCTTCCCTCCCTCCTCCCTTCCTTCCTTCCCTTCCCTTCCCTCCCTTTCTTCCCTCCCTCCTCCCTTCCTCCCTTCCTTCCTTCCTTCCTTTCCTCCCTCCCTCCTCCCTTCCTTTCTTCCTTCCTTCCTCCCTTCCTTCCCTCCCTTCCTTCCTTCCCTCCCTCCCTTCCCTCCCTCCTCCCTTCCTTCCTTTCTTCCTTCCCTCCCTCCCTTCCCTCCCTTCCTTCCTTTCTTCCTTCCTTCCCTCCCTTCCTTCCCTCCCTCCTCCCTTCCTTCCTTCCCTTCCCTTCCCTCCCTTTCTTCCCTCCCTCCTCCCTCCCTTCCTTCCTTCCTTCCTTCCTTCCTTCCTTCCTTCCTTCCTTCCTTCCTTCCTTCCTTCCTTCCTTCCTTCCCTCCCTCCCTCCCTCCCTCCCTCCCTCCCTCCCTTCCCTCCTTATGTTCTTATGTGACACAGAGTGTTGGACTGAATGGGCCACTGGCCTGATCCAACAGGGCTTCTCTTATGTTCTTATGTGACACAGTGTGTTGGACTGGATGGGCCACTGGCCTGATCCAACATGGCTTCTCTTATGTTCTTATGTGACGCAGAGTGTTGGACTGGATGGGCCACTGGCCTGATCCAACAGGGCTTCTCTTATGTTCTTATGTGACACAGAGTGTTGGACTGGATGGGCCACTGGCCTGATCCAACAGGGCTTCTCTTATGTTCTTATGTGACACAGTGTGTTGGACTGGATGGGCCACTGGCCTGATCCAACATGGCTTCTCTTATGTTCTTATGTGACGCAGAGTGTTGGACTGGATGGGCCACTGGCCTGATCCAACAGGGCTTCTCTTATGTTCTTATGTGGACACAGAGTGTTGGACTGGATGGGCCACTGGCCTGATCCAACAGGGCTTCTCTTAGGTTCTTATGTGACAATACTGACTTTGGTGGACCCAAGCACTGATTCAGTGTAAGGGAGCTTTGTGTTTGTGACTGGAGTGGACAATACTGACTTTGGTGGACCCAAGCACTGATTCAGTGTAAGGGAGCTTTGTGTTTGTGTCTTCTGGTGCAATTTTGTTCTCAGATCCTGTATTTACTTCATCAGTATATGGGATAAGGCACTTTCTCAACTGTGCTGCATAATGCAGCCTATTTATTTTGTCCTGTTTGCTCTGTTGGCTCTATCTGCGCCACCTTCATCACTTTCGGGGTGTGGATCCCCCAGTGGGGTGGTCTCGCGACTCCCTCCGCCGGCTGTTTCTGATAGCCCTGCGCCCCCTCTTTCATTTGATATGTGTCCCGTGCGGGTGCCACCCTCCCGCCGGGAGATGCCGCAAAATGAGCCCCCTTGAGGCTTATGGCGGCAGGGCTCGGGGGAAGTGAGCTAGACTGCTGTTCTTTTGAGGGGTTATAGAATGTTTCGAGCCCGTCCCTGTGGCATCGGTCCCATCGTTGTGGGGCCCAGGGGGCCGGCGCAGCGGCACGCTGAAGCAGCCTGTCGGTCACTTCCGGGTTCCTGTCCTGCATCTCGACCTGTGTTATTAGTGACAGGCTGCTTCGGCGTGCCGCTGCGCCGGCCCCCTGGGTCCCACAACGATGGGACCGATGCCACAGGGACGAGCTCGAAACACTCTATAACCCCTCAAAAGAACAGCAGTCTAGCTCGCTTCCCCCGAGCCCTGCCGCCATAAGCCTCAAGGGGGCTCATTTTGCGGCATCTCCTGGTGGGAGGGTGGCACCCGCACGGGACACATATCAAATGAAAGAGGGGGCGCAGGGCTATCAGAAATAGCCAGCGGAGGGAGTCGGGAGACCACCCCACTGGGGGATCCACACCCCGAAAGTGATGAAGGTGGCGCAGATAGAGCCAACAGAGCAAACAGGACAAAATAAATAGGCTGCATTATGCAGCACAGTTGAGAAAGTGCCTTATCCCATATACTGATGAAGTATAGACAGGATTTGAGAACAAAATTGTTTCTGGCGGTGATATTTGGGGGATTTTTGGGGACGTCACAGGAAGTGCTGTGAAGTCACTTCCTGTTTCCGGCAGTGGCATTTGGGGGAAATGATGTCATTTGGGGGAAGTGATGTCACAGGAAGTGATGTCACTTCCCGTTCTGGCTGGTGACGCGGGGAAATGATGTCACAGGAAGTGGTGTCACTTCCTGTTTCCGGCGGTGGCATGACATCACCGGAAGTGACGTCACCGGAAGTGACATCACTTCCTGTTTCTGGTGGCGCACACGCTTTGCGCGCGCACACCCCTACCTTACGCCCCCCAAGGTGTCCCTGGCTGGCCTTCAGACATTATGGTCACCCTAGCTAGCGACCTCCTGCCACTGCCTGGAGGTTGGCAACCCCAGCAGGGCATGCTCTTATGCTCTTTCTGTTGGCCTAGGAAAACGCCTATGAGGGGCAGCTAGGGTTGCCAGCTCTGGGTTGGGGGGTGGAACCTAAGGGGATGGGGTTTGGGGAGGAGAGGGACCTCAGCAGGTATAATACCATGTACTGCACCTTCAGAGGTAGTGATTTTCTTCAAGTGAACTGATCTCTGTTGCCTGGTGATCAGTTGTATTCCTAGGAGATCTCCAGACACCACTTGGAGGTTGGCAATGCTAGGGGCAGCATAAGATAATAGTGAATTGGGCCACTGAAAGGTAGAGAAACTTAGTTTTTGTCCAGATTATACCATTTGCCTTCTGGAAGAAGAAATTTTTGTCAATGAAGGGATAGCCAGCGGGGTGTTGTGGTTATTAGCGTGTTGGACTAGAATCTGGGAGACCCAGGCCTGAATCCCCACTTGGGCATGGAAACTTGCTGGGTGATTTTGTGTCAATCTAGGTTTCCCAGCCTCCCCCTGGGGGTGGGGTGGGGGTTCCTCCAATTTGAGGGCTCCAACCCACTACCATGGAGCTGGCCACCGAGGGCAGGGGGGGAGCCTCTGAAAGGCACCAGCAAGCTGCGGCATGCTTGGTGCAATGACATCACCTGGAAGTGACATTATTGCGCTGGGCACATTGCTGGGGGGATGCTGTATCACTTAGGAAAAAACTCTATAATCATAATAGAGTTTTTTCCTAAGTGATAGTCCTCCCTAGCAACATCATAAGAATTTTTTCCTAAATGATAGAGCATCCCCCTTCCCGGTGCGATAATGTCACTTCCGGGTGATGTTATCGTACAAGGCATGCTGCAGGGCGCAAGAAGAGTCCCCCACCTGGACCCAGGTAGGACCTGGCAACCCTATGCCAGTCGCACTCTCAACCAAACAATTTTACAAGATAGTTGTGAGGATAAAGTGGAGGAGAGGAGAAGGATGAAAGCCATTTTGGGTCCCCATCAGGAGGACAGAAAAGTGTGGTGTAAATCGTCTAAGTAAATCTAAATCTGAATAAATATAAATGCCTTTTGGAGCGAAATGCTCTTATGTACTTCTTGTGCTCCCGATTTAACTCTAACGCCCTAAGCAGAAGTTACACTCGGCCTTGTATTTACCAGAGTCACTTGAGGTAAATATTAACTATAATGTCAAGGCTTCTCAGTGACACACACCAGATAAACTGCAACAAAACCAGAGATTAAAGTGCAAACACACTCGCAACCAGAAGCTTGCTGCGTTAATTCACATCCCATTACACAACAACAGAAAGAAAACCAATTGAGAAACTTGGTCCAAGCAGGTATGTGCAATTGGGAAGGAATATCCATTGCTGCCCTCCGGTGCCATTTCCTGACCAACAGAAAATTCCTTTCAGAGTACAAACTCGATTCTGCAATTCCCAGCCAACTCATTTCCTTTTTGATTAAAATCAAGCTGACCCAATTTCCACCAAGCGTCAAAACCTGAAACTCCTTCAGCCATGACAGAGCTGTTAAATGGATTGGATGTTCTGAGTCCTCCAAAAGAGTGTTTGTATCTAGAAGAAGGAATAAAAAAGAATATGGTGCTGGCTGTTATGGCAAAGCAGGGGCAGAGAACACCAAATGACATGCTTCTAAAAATACTTGGAAATAGGCAAAAATGTGACTGAAAAGATCTGAGCTGGGACCTGCTGAAGAGAATATATCTCCCCAATTTTATTTCATCTGGTTGTGAGTTAGTTTGTTGGTCCTATTATGTTGTTGATCTTTGAAATTCTATACAACTTAGGCCCAGGATACTTGAGGTACATCACTGCTCAAACAAGCCAGCCCACAATTTAAGATCAGCTACTGTTGTCCTGACCTGGATGGCCCAGGCAAGCCCAATCATGTCAGATCTTCAAAGCTAAGCTGGATTGGCCCTGGTTAGTGTTTGGATAAAAGACCACCAAGGAAGTCCAAAATTGCTACACAGAGCCAGACAATGGCCAGCCACTTCAGTTTCTCTCTTGCCCAGGCCCAGCGCATGGGAGTAGGCAAACTAGGCAAATGCCTAGAGCGCCAGCTCCCAGCAAGGGAAGGAGACGGCCGCCCCTTCCCTGCTCGTGTTGTCCCTGAGTCTTGCTTCCTGTCTGCACTGCCCTCTGAATTAGACGAGCACTGCTGAGGGGAAGTGCTGACTGTTTTTTTCTTGGTGGGGGAGGTTCCCTGCTCCTTAAAGTCAAGGAAAAACATCGCCTCTCCTCCTCCGCACCTGCCAAATGCAGCAAGTGCTTCTGAGGAGAAGTGCCGACTGTTTTTCCTTGGCTTTAAGGAGCGGGGGAGGGCATGTGTTGGGGTTCTGCCTCAGGCAGCAGAACCCCACGTGCTGGTCCTGCTCTTGCCTTGAAAATCCTACTGGGTTTCTGTATATCAGCTGTTATGTGACAGTACTTTCAGCCATGACTGTTGCCCTGCCCTGCCGGAATGCATTCATAGAAATTTCATTGGCCATGGCCAAGGTTTCCTCTAAGCTGCAGAGTCTTTTGAGCAAAAATTCTACTTTGTGAGCTACTGGTATTAAAGTTGTGAGCTACTGCATAAATTACTGTGCTCTGGGACCATTTTTCCTGAGCTAAGACAAAAATGTGTGAGCTGGAGACTAGAAAACTGAGCTAGCTCACACTAACTCAGCTTAGAGAGAACACTGGTCATGGCCACTTTTGGCCTTCCAGCACAGTATGAGTTGTCTATGGTCTTCATTTAAAGGTTGCTTAAAGAAAAACCTGAGGATGTAGTGATAGTCACTTGCATAAACAACTTTACAGGGGGATTAGATAGGTTTTGGGAGGATGGGCCTGTCCAATGGCTGAGGAGACTAAAGGTGATCCCTGAAAACCAGAGCCATGAGGTAAAATTAGGAGAAGACCTCTGTGCCTGGTTGATGGTCCACCAGAGCAACGGCTGTCCAATGTATGAAACAGGATATCGGACAAGAGGGACCATTAGTCCATCATGCTGACTACTGGAGAAGTTCAAATTAGCATTGTTTTTGACAAATACGATGTCCCTATTATATACATCTGAGAGCCGTGAGCAACTTATACATCTAAAGCATGGTAAAATAATATATGCCAGGCTTTTTTTGTTCTTTCAATATGCCTTTTGGTTTTAAAGCACTTTTAAAATTTAATTATTCCCATTTAAAGCTGGAATGTTGATGAAGGCATGTTAATGGTTCTTGTGACCCCTTCCCTTCACCCCCCAAAGACTGAGAAGGTTTTTGAGAAGGATATCACCATTCTAAGACTCATAATTAACTTTTGAACATCTATCTCTTAGCTACAAATTATTTTTTTGTAACAAAAATAACAGCCACGCAATCCCATAACTACTCTGTATGTTGAGCATGCTTAGAGTCAGGAATTAAACTGATAAAACAGTAGCATAGAGACATATCATCATATTTTACAACCTGACAAGCTTTTCTAGAGCAGAACGACCCGAAAGCATGAAGTCTGAACCCAAAAACTTTTATTTAGAACACAATGCCCCTGAAACCCTTCACAGGTAATAAAGCTGTCTTTAAAACAGATTGTATTTGCAGGGTGGGGTGGGGGAACTGAAGAAATATAAAACACATTTTTGAAAGTTTATTATTTTTTTAGTCGAACCAACTGTATTAGAGCAGAATACAAAAAAGCAGAAATGTGCTGCTAATTACACGATGGGTATGTGTGTCGCAAGGAACGTTTTTGTCATTCATTCAGAAAGCTGCCTCTTGCCTAAGCTCCCCCTTTGTGCATGATGGAAGAGGAACTTTCAGGCAGTGTCTCTGTGAACCCTGAGGCTCCTCCGCAGGTGATCACAGGATACTCAATAAGAATATTAGACATGCTAGACAGCCCTCTCGGCGTGGCTTTTTTTGAGCAAGAACACACAGGAGTGCAGTTCCGGCTGGTTTGGTGTCAGCGGGTGTGGTCTAATATGCCAAAGGGAGATTAACATGTGGAATTCACTGCCAGAGGAGGTGGTGGCGGCTACAAGCATAGACAGCTTCAAGAGAGGGTTAGATAAAAATATGGAGCAGAGGTCCATCAGTGGCTATATATATATATATATATATATATATATATATATATATATATATATATATATATATATATATATATAATTTTTTTGGCCATTGTGTGACACAGAGTGTTGGACTGGATGGGCCATTGGCCTGATCCAACATGGCTTCTCTTATGTTCTTATGCAAATGAGTTCTGGGTGGGTCTTTCCTGCAAAAAAGCCTTGTGTGAAACAATGGTGATGTTAGAGGGGGGTGTCCTAATATGCAAATGAGTTCCACTGGGCTTTCTCTACAAAAAAAGTTCTGCCTCTCAGAAAGCCAGCTTAGTTAAGGAAGGGCCGTGGCTAGGGTTGCCAAGTCCAACCCCAGAAATATCTGGGGAATTTGGGGGTGGAGCCAGGAGACTTTGGGGGTGGAGCCAGGAGACACTGGGGTGGAGCTAGGGGGAGGGGGGAAACAGAGCCGTGGAGCGTGGCGAGCCGCCCTGCCGCTGCCGCCTCTTCTCCGCTCGCTCAGGCTGAGCCCATCTCGGAGGAGCAGCCACGGTGAGCAGAGAAGAGGCAGCTGCAGCGCGGCGGCCTCGCCCGCTCCGCCTCTGGGGTGGAAGCGGAGGGGGGGGTGGAGGCGGGCCGGGGCGTGGCAAGCCGCAAATCCGGGTCCTAGAAGGGCCCGGATTCGCGGCTCGCCATGCTCCTGGCCTGCCTCGCCCTCCCCTTCTCTGGTTTTGCCTGCTCCTCCGAGATGGGCTCAGCCTGGGCCCATCTCGGAGGAGCAGCTGCGGTGGGCGGGGAGGGGGCGGCAGCGGCGCGGCGGCCTCGCCCGCTCCAGGATTGGGCGGTTCGCCATACTCCCTGGCATCGTTTCCCCCTCCCCCCGCTTCCGTTTTTTTGGGGAGCGGGGGAAGAGGGTGGAAACCCTGGGGTCCCCCGCCAGGGCGGGAGGGTTGGGAAGCCTAGCCGTGGCTCACTGGTAGAGCATCTGCTTTGCATGGAGAAGGTAGCAGGTTCAGTTCCCAGCAACACCAGTTGAAGGACCCCAGGTATCAAGGTGTTGCTTTCTGATCTTCGTTGAATACACACACAAAACACATACACGCATTTATTTAGAAATTAATACAAACAATACAATATCAATCCTTATTTACAAATATTAATTCATTGTCTTCAATTTATATCCTGCCCTCCCCATGAGCAGGCTACAAGGTCACATAGTCAAATAAGATCATGATGGTAAACAGTATCACAGTTAAACCTTATAAAATTAGAGAGTTAAAAATTAAAATATAACAAAGTGTCAGAGTAAGGTGTTGCCTCAGTGGCAACACTCTGATGGAACCTTCTCAGTGACATTGATAGGTATTGGCCACCAGGGGTGGAATTCTAGCAGGAGCTTCTTTGCATATTAGGCCACACACCCCTGATGTAGCCAATTCTCCAAGAGCTTACAAAAAAGAGCCTTGTAAGCTCTTGGAGCATTGGCTACATCAGGGGTGTGTGGCCTAATTGCAAAGGAGCTTCTGCTAGAATTCCACCCCTGTTGGCTCCTAACCACAAGGCCAGGGCTACAGAAAATGATAAAGATAATTTATCCTTGAATTGATCTACTCATCTTTATCATTGTCTACAATAATATGTTAGCTTTGATAAAGGAAAAAAAAAGTTATATTCCAGATCTGAACAAACTAGAGTTGGCAATCAGCAGATCAGAGGTGGGGACTTACTTTTTGGTGGTGCCGCAATGCCATGACATCACTTCTGGAAACCAATCACAGGAGGGGTTAGGTCTTATAGGAGCCCAAGATGTCCTGGTTAAAGCTACAAGCCCTTCGGCTGATATGGCCTACATTCTGTAAGATGGGGGTGACATTGGCTACCTTCCAGTCCTCATGAATGGAGGCAGATGTCAATGAAAGATTACATATTTTTGTCAGAAGATCCACAAGATCAACTTTGAGTTCTTTCAGAACTCTTGGATGTATGCCATCTGGACCTGGTGACTTATTAGTTTTTAATTCATCCATCAGTTGTAGGACCTCCTCTCTTGTCACCTCAATCTGGCTCAGGTCTTTCAACACCCCTTCCAATAGAAGTGGTTCCGGAGCAGGCAAACACGTCTCATCTTCCACAATGAAGACGGAGGCAAAAAATTCATTTAGCTTCTCAGCCATTTCCCTATCCTCCTTCAGTAATCCTTTGACCCCTTGGTCATCCAAGGGCCCCACTGCCTCCCTGGCTGGTTTCCTGCTTCTAATATATTTGAAGAAATTTTTATTGTTGGTCTTTATATTTTTTGCAATATGCTCCTCATAGTCCCTTTTTGCCTGCCTGATCACAGTCTTGCATTTGATTTGCCATTGCCTGTGTTCCCTTTTATTAATTTCACTTGGACTAGCTTTCCACTGCTTAAAGGAGTCCTTCTTACCTTTTACAGCTTCCATTACTCTGTTTGTTAACCATGCAGGCCTTCTCTTATACCTGTTTGTACCTTTCCTAACTTGTGGTATATATTTTATCTGTGCTTCTAGGACTGTAGTTTTAAATACCCTCCAAGTTTCCCCAAGGGTTTTCACTGTATTTACCTTTCCTTTCAGTTTCCTCTTCACATGCCTCCGCATCTCAGAGAATTTACCCCTTTTAAAGTTAAACGTGGTTGTGCTGGTCTTTTGGGGCAACTCCGTAGTTATACAAATACTGAAATCAATAATGTTATGGTCACTGCTCCCAAGCGGTGCGATCACTTTTACATCTCTCACCAGAGTTAGTCTCTTCTAAATCCCTTGAAATCAGTGTGCTTAAAACTCCACATAGGATTAGGCTCTGCTTGCCCCCTCCTTAAATTTATGGGGGAACACAATGTAATTGGCCAATGAGGAGCAAGAACATTAATACCAGTATTTAAATATACACCAGTATTTTCATTATTTCATTATGTGGCAAATTAATCCATGTGTCCTAAATTCATCCTTCTTAAATGGCATGTCATCACTCAACTTCGGCTGTCTCCTATAAGAATGTAATTAATGTGTTTCTCTGCGGATATTGTGTGGCAATAGAAATAATGCTGTCTTCACAGCTGCTTGTCACTGGGTGGGATATTATGGTGGTCTGTTATGTATCAGCTCACACCTTTCTTGATTATTGTCAGTTTCATCTGATGCTGATTCAAGTATGTTTCTGTCCCACATTTGGACATCATGGCAGCTGCATTTGCTCTTGGTACTGTGTATAACTTGAGGAGGAGAAAACTGGAATATTTCCTCAGCAGGTTTGAGGTTAGGGGGTCTGAAGGGGATGTGGCTCAGTGGAAGAGCATCTGCTTTGCATACAGAATGTCCTAAATTCAGCCCCCACACCCCAGCATCTCCAGTTAAAAAACACAAGGCAGTAAGTGATTTAAAAGATCTCTACCGGACTTTCCGGACAGCTGCTGCCTGTCTGAGTAGACAGTACTGATATTCAGGCCTGGCGCACCGATTACGCAACCTTAGGTGGTTGCCTAGGGTGGGGCCAGGGGGGTGATGAATTGGGTGCCTCCTGGGAGGGTGGAGGCCACCCCCTCCCTCCTGGGTGGTTTAAATTATGTGGGAGGCTGCCTAGGAGCAGACACTGCCCTCCCTGTGCCAGTGAAAGGTTCTGCCAATCAGTAGGACCTTTCACTGGTGCGGGAAGTGACAAAAGAAGCAACCGGGCTGGCCTCCCCCTCCATTTAAAAGCTCACCAACCACCTGGTTGGTGGGGTCCTTAAATCGTGTGGGGAGGCATGTGACTGCTCCTTCTGCTCTTCCCATGCAATTTGAATTGCTGGTGGGGGCTGTGGCTGTTTCTGCATGATTTGAATTGCTGGTGGGGGTGGCTTTTCTTCTTCTTCCAGCATGACAGCCTCCGCAGGAATCCTTATATTACATTAGTATTCTCCTTCAAAAGGTATGAACCAATGGAAAGTCCTGAATTAGAATTTGTTCCTAAATTCAAGATTCTGTACCCCCCCCAAAGTGGATCCGTACTATGGCTGCTGGACATCCTGCTATGGTGATAGGTTTTCCACTGGCAGCCCTCTTTGCCCCTTGGTACTCCAAGTGGCAGTGGGACAAATTTTTTTTACAAAACCCAACAACAACAAAAACTGCAATGATAGAAAAGAGCAAGAGTCCAGTAGCACCTTAAAGACGAACAAAATTCGTGGCAGGGTACAAGCATTCATGAGTCACTGCTCTCTTCTTCAGATACTGAAGAAGTGAGCAGTGACTCACGAAAACTCCTACCCTGTCCAAATTTGGTTCATCTTTAAGATGCTACTGAACTCTTGCTCTTTTCTACTGCAACAGACAAGCAAGGCTACCCATCTTAATCTAACAACAGTGATGTCACTGATTACTTTTACAATGGAGTTTCTGGCAATTTCTAAAGCAATGTGTGTGGAAGTTAAGAACTAGAGAATAGGCATTAGATAAACTAACCATACAGATAAGGGTAAATGACTTACTGCAGAAAGACAATAATTTTATTGAAAAATGGCTCCCTTTTTTTAAATTATATCAATTTAGAAGCAGAATTTGAAAGATGTATTAAAAAAAATACGTAAACTTTTCATATTATTGCAGCTTTTTAAATTTAAAAATATAATATAGTACAGTCAAACACAATATATTTGAAATATGGATGGTAAATGCATAACTATGAATTAATAGAAGACTGTAAGAGTGCTCTTATTAGTATTGTTTGTATATATTATATGTATTTTTTTTGTGTTTATGGTGTTGAATGTTTGTAAATTTTTTTAGAAAAATTAATAAAAATTTAAGTAATAAAAAAAGAACTAGAGAATATAAAATATGGATCTATTCTGCCTATCTGCTCTGCCTTTTAAACTTCATTGGGTTCTGGTTGGTGGTGACCCTTTTTTTCATTTTTAGGTGTCTAGTTCTTGAACTGTTTATCCCTCTTATTGTATCACTATGGGCCTTTTCACACTTACCGGTGGAAACCAGAAGGGAGTTGGTATTGTGCCGCCTTGCAGTAATCCGAGACAGAGATGGGAGTTTTCAGACACGTGTTTTTTTCCCGGTAGGGTTTCGTGATTGAAGCAAGCCATTTCACACTGTTCCGCTTTTATTTCGCTTCCACCAGCACCAGCCGTTTTTGCCTGCTGGCTCACGATCTCCAGCTTATTTATTTTTTTTGGAACGTTGGGCAAAGCGCAAAGCGCTATAGCGCTATAGCGACGTATCACAACAGCACCACCATAGAGATGGCTAGGCTCCATTGAGATAAGTTACCAGGTTTCAGTGGCGGCGATCTCTGGCATCTTAATGAAACCCAGGCATCCCTATGGTGATGCTGTTGTGATACGTCGCTATAGCGATCTTAGCCCGACGTTCCCAAAAAAAAAAAAAAAAGCCGGAGTTCGCGTGCCGGCGGGCAAAAAAGGGCGTGAAAACTGCTCCCGGATTAGATATTGGACATTTCACACAGAGCCCCATACCGATTTCAACCCGGAAGGAGGGGTTGAAAACTGGAAGAAGCTGCTCTTTGTTAGTAACGCCTCAGGCATGCCTCACTACCGGGACAGCCGTGGGACTGTGTGAAAAGGTGACAGTATTCCGGTAGCAGCCAGTTACTGAGTCGGGTCTGTCTGAAATGCCAGCAGAAACCCGTTACTGTTCAGTAACTGACCAGCTTCCATACTGGAATACATAGGCTGTGTGAAAAAGTTCTATGTCATTAAAGGTTTGTTTGATGAGATGGAAGCCACCCCACCCGGGTTTCTTTCAAAAGCCACACAGAGCCACAGGTAACATGATTGACATCACATACCCTATTGCGTCCCCAGTACTCCACCTGGTTGCCAGGTTTTGCCTAGCAACTGGAATCCACACATTGTTGAATATTGTGCTATTGTTTTGGATATCCAGGCCTCAGATTCAGTGGGAGCTCACAGGAGCACAGCTTTTGAACCTGAGAGTTCCACCTCTTACTTCAGAGAGTTTTACCTCCTTGTCCATTGAATAGTAGGCACAGCTGCATAACAATCCCTCTATGAGCTCCACCACCTATTTTTCTACAAAACAACCCCTGCAGATATCTATCGAATACCAAAAACCAGGGACAATATTTCAATAAATAAGAATTGAACCTGGAATCTTATGCTGGCAAAATATTGCTGAACTCTAGACTTTTCCTGCTCAAGACAAATATATATATACTTACTTAGAAGGGTCAGCTTTTCAGATTTTTCCCCACAGGAACAGGAACCACAAACATTTTATAATAAAAAGTATTTATTTTTAAAAAGCATTAAGGGTGGCTTCCAAGAACAGCAGCTGAAAAACAGGAAATGCTAATTAAAATGGCAGTGAAATGGACTAAAATAAATCCTCCATAAATGGCTTACATAAAGTCAAATAAATCCAGAATGGCTTATGGAAAAATATAGTCTTAGATGTGTTTAAGACTACCTGCCTTGTAAAGGAGCAACTAACATCTTTTGGGAGACCATAGAATCACAGAGTTGGAAGGGACCTCCAGGTCATTTAATCCAACCCCCTGCACAATGCAGGAAATTTACAAATACCTTCCCCTTCCCCATATTCCCAGTGACCCCTGTTGCATGCCCAGAAAATGGCGAAAAACCCTCCAGGATCCTTGGCCATCCATAACAATAGTTCAGTGACTCAAAAGGACATATTGTTGAAGGAGGTAAATTCATCCATCATTTAGACAGAATGATCACAAAGAAACATGGGGTAGATGTGAGCAATGCTCCCTCTAAGCTGCGGAGTCTCGTGAGCAAAAATTTCACTTCATGAGCCACTGGTATTAAAGTTGTGAGCTACTGCATAAATGAGTTTGCTCTGGGACCATTTTTTCCTGAGCTAAGACAAAAATGTGTGAGCCAGAGGCTACAAAACTGAGCTAGCTCACACTAACTCAGCTTAGAGGGAACACTGGATATGAGCAACTGCATGATACATAGCAGGAGAGGCAGTCCTACACATATATGGGCTCAATGCCTTGAATCTTCTCCGGAAGCAAATGGGTAGCCAGTGGGGATTCTCAAAACAGGTCCATGGTGCGCAGGAAGCAAAGTTTTTCCATGTGGGTCTTAAATGATGCCATATTTTAGCTGAATTCAGAACATCCGTGGACATTTTAGTCTCCAGTGCAATTTTTTTTTATGTTTTTATTGTTGTTGAGGCGGTCAGTCAGAGCAACGGCTTCAAGCAGAATTCTCTCCCCCCACACACAATTGGGGAAAGAAAGAGCACAAAGTTTGAAAGGGAAACACATTGCTTGCATTTAAAAATCATTAACAGTACAGTAAAACTGCAGCCAAAGGTTACCCTTTGGCTGTGTCCATGCAAAGCCTTTGCATCCTTGGCCAGTTTATAACACCCTTGTAAAACTTAAGCCCCTTTAATTTAAAGCTTCTTTCATTTATTTGCACTCCCTCTTTATTAGCCTAATAAATTTCTTTATGGTAGGGAGGAATAAACATACATGTTTTTTTAAACAACTAGTTCTTAGCAAACTCTCTTTGTTTTTGAAGGAAGGCCACCTTGGGTTGACTCTGGAAAAGCACAAGGTCTTCTTCCAGCTCAGGAGGGGGGAAGAGATGCTTCCTGCCTATGGTTGCTAACTGCAGCTTGGGGAATTCTGGAGGTTTGGGGGTGGCGCTTGAGGAGGATGAATTTTGGGGAGGGGAGAGAACTCAGTAGGAATGCCGTAAAGTCAGCACTCCAAAGGAGCCATTTTCTTTATTTTTTGGTGAGGGTTTTTTTGTGTGCATGTATATGTGCCACCAAATGAGAAGGGAGCACTCACTGGAGAAGATCCTGATGCTGGGAAAGACAGAAGGCAAAAGAAGAAGGGGACGGCAAAAGTTGAGACAGCTGGACAGCGTTACTGATGTCACTACACAAATTTGAGCAGTCTTCGGAGTATGGTGGAAGACAGGAGGGCCTGGTGTGACTTTGTCCATGGGGTCGCAAAGAGTTGGACTCGACTGTGCGACTGAACAACAACAACAACAAATATGTGCACATGTGTGCCTGGAAGTCGTGGCTGACTTCTGGGGATCCCTGCCTGGGCTTGGATTAGGGCTGCTAAACCCCCAGGCCAGATGGGGGTTCTCCTGCCCTGGAGGTTCCCAACCCATTGGCCCACATTGGGCCAGCGGGGAGAACCTCTCCCATCGTCACTGAAGCAATGACATCACCCAGAAGTGACGTCATCATGCCAGTGACACCACGGGCTGGCCACTCTAGGCATTTCTGGGGAAACTCTATGGTTTTCCCAGACACTCTAGCCATTTGGGAGGGAAAACTCTATGGTACAATAGGTACCACAGAGTTTTTCCCTCCCAAATGGCTAGAGCGTCTGGGAAAACTGTAGCGTTTTCCTGGAAATGCATAGAGCAGCTGGCGCCTGGCGGCGCCAGTGCGATGATGTCACTTCCGGGTAATGTCATTGTGCCGCATGCACATTGCCTGCACGAAAAAAGTCCCCCGCCAGAGGCCATGGGGGACTTGGCAACCCTAGCTTGGATGTTCAGAGAGGTGGCTTGCTATTGCCTGCTCCTGGCCCTGGTATTCCTTGGAGATCTCCCACCCAAGTACTTCCCAGGGTTGGCCCCACTTAACGTCTGAGATCTGATGAGCTCGGGCATGCCTGAGCTATCCAGGTCAAGGCCAAAGGTGCCATTTTCTTCATGGGGACTGATCATTGCAGTCTGCAGATCCATTGTAATTCCAGGCAATTTTCAGTCCCCTCCTGGAGACTGATGAGCAACCAATGGCCTATGCAGGTACGTGATCAAAATTGCAAAGCTGTAATTACAATTCTTAGCATAGAAAAAATATTTAATCAATCAGGTATATTCTTAAAATAACATCTAACAAAACAATTCATTGAACAGATTCATAGTGAAATGATTTATCTTCAAATTCCCAAAGTAGATCGCAAAAGGATTGTTAACTTGCACTTCCTGTTTCATTCACCAATTTCTTCAGCCTTGGGATTTACTAGAAAATACAGAAATCAATCTGAATTTAATTCTATTTCATTTCCAAGGGACCTAAAAGTCTTTGCAATGATTCTGTAGCCGGCAAAAAAACTCCATCATGCTTACAGCATAAGCAAATACAGTGGAGTACAGTGGATGTATACCTCTGCTTGGTGAGAATGGGTTTAGCATATAATGTAATATAATGTAGATAGATCCCAGTAGGCAGCTGTGAAGCAATAGAACAAAGCAGTAGATAAGTGCGCCTGGAAAGCTAGTTTGGTGTAGTGGTTAAGTGTGCGGACTCTTATCTGGGAGAACCGGGTTTGATTCCCCACTCCTCCACTTGCACCTGCTAGCATGGCCTTGGGTCAGCCATAGCTCTTGCAGAGGTTGTCCTTGAAAGGGCAGCTGCTGTGAGAGCCCTCTCCAGCCCCAACCACCTCACAGGGTGTCTGTTGTGGGGGAGGGAGATAAAGGAGATTGTGAGCCGCTCTGAGACTCTTCGGAGTGGAGAGAGGGATATAAATCCAATATCTATCTTCTGTCTTCTTCTTCTTCTTCTTTAAGACCAACTAAGTTTTATTCAGAATGTAAGCTTTTGTATGCTCTTAAGCAGACTTCATCAGACAAATGGGAATGGAAGCAGCAATTCTTAATATAAGTGGGCAGTGTAGAATCATGGGAATGTTTTTAGCAGATTAAAAGAATCACAAATAGGGATCTGTATTTGTTAGTATTAGGACAAAACAGTGCTGAAAAAATACTGGAAGGTAATAAAAAGCAGACTGCTGATGTAGGTGCAAAGTGCCATAAATCTAGGTAACATTCTGGCTTTGTTAGTTTAAACAGAGGGCATGGTTTCTCAAGAGATTATAACATCCATTATAGTTTGCCATTAGAAAAAAAGGAAGACATTAAAATACAGTGGAGGATGGGTTGATATATGCAATAAGACAAACAGCCAATATCCCCCATTTGAGTATTTCTGGCTTTCTCCAGTGGCCAAATACCTCCCTTGGTCTGTTGGGGAAGTGAGAATGTTAATTGCCCATAAAATGGGCAGCAGTCTGAATAGCCTGATGTCATCTGAGCTTGGAAACGAAGCAGGTTGACCCTGGTTAGGGACCACCAGGGCAGACTGGAGTCGTTCTGCAGAAGAGGGCAGTGCCAAATCACCTCTGCTCATCTCTTGAAAACCCCACATGGTCCCAGGGTTACCATTAGTCTGTTGCGACTTGGTAGCACACAATAAAACAGGGATGCTTTTTCTTATCTCCCTGAAAGTTAGTAGAGAGCATTTCTTGAGCAAAGGGACCAGGTTGTGAGAAACTTGTTCCAATTGGATAGAACAACTAATACAATTAATCAAGTTTTTTTTAAAAAATGGACTGGAAATAGTTGTGCATGCAGATTCCTACAGGTGAGTCACCAGTGGCCTATCCTGATTCCCCAGATGTTCTCAGGGAAGATTTTTCAAGCCAGCAGTTTCTGAAACAGCTTTCGGTGCAGCAGTGGCTCTTTCTATGGGATGCTTGGGTCTTTCACTTCTGTACAGGTTGCCCCCTTCAATGTTTTACTCCCTTTTGGATTGAAAGCAGTTCTGCCTCAGAAGGGACTCCTCTTATTGTAAAAATTTCAGCTTGGCAGAGCACTATGGAAGATGAGATGCCCCAGATCAGGGGTGGCCAAACTTGCTTAACGTAAGAGCCACATAGAACAGATGTCAGATGTTTGAGAGCCACAAGACATGAACGGAAGCAAGGAAAATGGAGGGAGGGGAGGAAAAGGTGGAAAGAAAGCAACTTTAACTTTAAATGCATTCTCCAAGCTGCCAGCTGGCCTGGCTTTGCAAAGTGATTTAAAGACAGAAATGCCTTCTCTAAGCTGGCCAATGGGGCAGTGGGGGCTTCAAGAGCCACATAATATGTGTGAAAGAGCCACATGTGGCTCCTGAGGTAGTTTGGCTGCCCCTGCCTCAGATCCACACAGTATTTTGGTGTTTCTTTTGGCAATCCTGGTCTTCACTGCATGCCCAAGACATGGCTGGGGAACCATGTCCCTTTTCATTGCAAGCAACACTACAGAACTGCTGCAGTTCAACAATGAAACGGTCACCCCTTCCCCCCCCCCCCAAATATAGCCTTAAAATACCAGAAAGAGGTGGGCTCATCACAAAACAAACATTAACTTCACACATTAATGGCTTCAGAAGCTTGAGGTGTCCACGAAGAAAATCCTTTCCTTTCCTGACAGATGTTTTCGATAAAACACAGAAATCCTGAACGCTGAATGCCAGCCAGTGAACATTTCCTATCTGACGCCTGTTCTCTGCTGCTTACTCAGGCCCCTGGGGGACAGAAATCATAAACTTCTGTTTCAGAATCTATTCCCCCCCCCACACTTTTTATTAATAAAAAACACCCCAAAAGAACATAGCTCTGCTCCCACCTCCATCAGCAATTACTAAGAGCTTAGCTATTCAAGTGGGAAACAAAGAAGGTTATACATGAGGTATATGCACACACAATGCATGCGTTCACACATCATCAATATATCTAATTCTTAATGTGGCCCCATCTGCAGATATTTAAATCCAGAGACTGGGGCCAAGGGCAGACAAGAAAGATCTTTCTATAAGCCTTAGAAAAGTCCCAGGTTTGCAGAAAAATCGAAATAGGAATGCACTTCTGTACTGCAGTGTACTGTACTAAAACCGCCCCCCCCCCATAATAGAAGCAGCATCTGTACCCTTAAGAAGCAAAGGCCTAGTTTACCACAACTGCCATGCCAGCCTTCAAGTCTGTCAGTGAAAGGGGGTCAGGGCCAGGACTGTTTTGACCTTCGAGGGGGACCTCATTGGGGTGAATTGATACTGCAAGACTTCCATGAGACATCCAGGCCTGGGTGTTTGCTGCTGTTCAACAGAAGCCACTTCATTAAAAAAAAAAAGCCAGTGTGGTGTAGTGGTTAGAGTTTCATGTAGATTTGCTAGGTCTTACTTGCTCACCAGTGGGGGCTGGGAGGGAGCTTTCCAGGGGTGGTGGGCAAGGCGATGTCCCCAACATGATGACATCCAGTTTGGTGTAGTGGTTAAGTGTGCGGACTCTTATCTGGGAGAACCGGGTTTGATTCCCCACTCCTCCACATGCACCTGCTGGAATGGCCTTGGGTCAGCCATAGCTCTGGCAGAGGTTGTCCTTGAAAGGGCAGCTGCTGTGAGAGCCCTCTCCAGCCCCACCCACCTCACAGGGTGTCTGTTGTGGGGGAGGAAGGTAAAGGAAATTGTGAGCCGCTCTGAGACTCTTCGGAGTGGAGGGCGGGATATAAATCCAATATCTTCTTCTTCATCACACTGAAGTGGCTCTCCCCCTTCTGTCCTGTAAGTTTCTGCACAAAAATGAGGAAAATTATAATCTTCCACTCACTGCATGTGAACTCTGTCATGCAAAAGCTCATGCTTCTGCTAGTCTTCAAGGAGCCACCAGACTTCCGTTAAGCACAGTCTTTCTGAACATGTCCTAATAATCCCAAAGCACTCCTAATCAGAAGAAAAAATTCATGCCAACACATTTTTATCAACATAAAGGATACGGTGAGGAAACACAAGGCTGAGATTGGGAGATGCATTGCATGTCTGCCTAAGCAGAGGACCTCTCTCCACAAACATGTCGTCCATCACAATGATAGACATTAGTCTCATGGTATGATCGTAGGCAGTTTGGCCAAGGCTCTTTTTTCCCAGCATGCATAGCATAATAGCTAAACTAACCATGCTGCGCTTGCTGTCAAGAGGCTGAAGGTTCAGAAACTCTAACCCTGAGTGGGAGGAATGAACTTTCCTATTCCCTGCTTGCTCTCTAGAGGTTGCCTCCCCCACGTTTGCATATCTCACCTCACAAATGTATTTTTTTTTTTTTTTAAAAAGGGAACCTATTAAGAAATGTCTGATTGTTAAGCCATAAAGCCCCCGGAAATGCATGCCTATACTCACTTGAAGATTAATTAAACTATTCCATTAAGATAGGCTTGTAAGTTAAAAAGCACAAACTATAATTTACTCTGTGAGGGTTACTGGTGTCTCATGGTTTTGATAGCGGCGCACGCTGCATTAAAACGAAAATAGGCCCATAACAGTAAAGGAAAGGTTTAATTTGCTAATTCCTCGATTATCCTTAATCCAGAGGTTGCAGGCTGTAAAGCTTAAAAGTATTCATAATTGAGGGCCCCCCAGAGAAGGAAGAACTGGATTAGAATCTGGAGGGCTGTTAACGGCTGTTGTTTCATTATTGATGTATCCCAGTATGCTGAGGCAGTATCTTAAAAAAGAAAACGTGTGGGCTTGTTGAATGGCTTAGTGCCTTTCTGTTCTGGCACTCCTGGTTTCCAAAGGTTTAGGTCTTGTTGATGGGAAGGTTTAAAAATGTGCTTACAATGTGCCACTTTTGTGGCTGCAGGGTTGGCCTCAGGCTAGGCAAAAGTAGAAGAGTCGGTTTTTATACTTCACTTTTGTCTACCTTTCAGAGTCTCAAAGTGGCTTACAATCGCCTTCCCCTTCTCTCCTCACAACAGGGACCTTGTGAGGTAAGTGAGACTGAGAGAATTCTGAGAGAACTGTGACTGGTTCACAGTAGTAGTATGATCTAGATGTTACCAGGATATGCACCACAGTGGCAACATTTTCTCTAGGCCCAGTGCAAATGTGAACCCGCCCACACATCCATGCCAATATATAAGTATGAGTCACTAGAAAACAACCTATTTCATAGAATTCCTAAATGTTATAAATAGTGTTTTATATCATACAAATGGCTTTGTTGCCTGGACCAGGCCTTCCTCATCCTCTTGACTTTGGCAAAGTTCTCCATTTTCTTCCCTCAGTATTTCTGCCCTGCAGATGTCTGACATGGTTTGGAACAATGCTGTGCAGTCTTGTGAGCAAAAATTCTACTTCTTGAGGTACTGGTATTAAAGTTGTGAGTGAGCGATTTGGCTACTGTATACATTAACTTGCTCTGGGACCATTTTTCCTAAGCTAAGACAAAAATGTGTGAGCCAAAGGCTAATAAACTGTGAGCTGGCTCACCCTAACTCAGCTTAGAGGGAGCACTGGTTCAAAACACCAGAGTCTGACAGAGGTGTGGTTTGACTGCTTGCTTCCAGGTAGGGTTGCCAAGTCCAATTCAAGAATTACCTGGGGATGGAGCCAGGAGACATAAGGGTGGAGCCAGGAGCAAGGTTGTGACAAGCATCACTGAACTCCAAAGGGAGTTCTGGCCATCACATTTAAAGGGACCGCACACCTTTTAAATGCTTTCCCTCCTTTGGAAATAATGAAGGATAGGGGCACCTTCTTTTGGGGCTCATAGAATTAGACCCCCTGGCCCAATCCTTTTGAAACTTGGGGGGGTGTTTTGAAAAGAGACATTGAATGCTATGCAGCGAATTTGGTACATCTACTTCAAAAAACAGCCCTCCCAGAGCCCTAGACACCTCAGATTGATTCTCCATTATACCCTATGGGAATTACTCTCAATGGTGAATAATGGGAGTGCCCAGCAGACATTTCCTTCTCCCCACTCCGCTTTCTGATGACCCTGAAGTGGGGGGAGGGCCTCCAAAGCAGGGGATCCCCTGCCCCCACTTGGGGATTATGTTCCCAGGAAGATGTGGCAAACAAGGGGAAAAAACATGGTGAAGTTGAGTTCCTGGAGATAACCGTGCAATAAAAATTATTTCCACTTAGATAACTGCTCAAAATACTATTATTTCATATCGCTTACATGTTAACAACAGCACAGTTCATTCAGCTGGTTAATGAACATTCATAACATGAGTAAGTTACAATTATAGTAGCATACATGAACAATTTGTGAACTGTTTGAGTCCAAAAGTCCATTGTGGGCTTCATGACCTAATGGGTTGGAGATAGGGTTGCCAGCCAACTGCTGACAGCTGGTTGGAGGCTCAAATGCCATTGCTCCAACAGTGTGACCTCTCTTCCAATGGAACCCAGGAAGTGATGTAATTGTGTCAGGGAAAATGCTCTAGGATTCCACCAAAATGCTATGGTTTTACCATGGAGTTTTGAAAGAATCCTAGAATGTCACCCTGATGTGATGACATCACTTCTGGGTTCAAACTGGAAGTGTGCTGTCGGAACAACAGCTGTTTTTGTCACATTTCTTCCCCACTGCCCTATTGAGTGGTGGCAGGGGTAAAGGGCTGGTGGACTGGGGGTCTCCTGCTGTAGTGGGAGAATTAGCAGCCCTAGTTGAAGACCACTGGCTTAGATCCAAAGAAGGCACTTTATTTCAAGGAAGGCTGGGGCAAAGCTGAATAATTCCCTCTCCCAGGGCTTTTTTTGTAGAAAAAGCGCAGCAGGAACTCAGTTGTATACTAGGCCACACCTTCTGACATCGCCATTGTTTAACACAGGGCTTTTTTGTAGAAAAATCCCAGGAGGAACTTATTTGCATATTAAGGTCACACCCCCTGATGCAAAGCCAGCCAGAACTGCATTCCTGCTCAAAAGAAGCCCTGCTCAAAAATAACCCTTCTATTACCAACTCCACTTTGCCCCCACGTATTTCCTGTAGTATCAGGCTGCCCTGGGAGAGGGGAGTTTTGCTTCATGGGCCCTGCTGTGCTTGTGTAACTGAAGACCCAAGCTGTTTGACTTGTAATGTTTAAAGTATCTATTCAAGACTGAAGGTAAAACAGCCCCAGTGGAATTAATCATTTCTTGTTTAGTCTTTTTTGAAACCTTGTTTTCCAAAGAATTAACAATTGAACTGGGGCTACTTTAGTCAATGAAGAGCCCCGAGTTAGCACCAGAACTCTGCGGGTTTGGAAATCTTGTTACTCAGCTGTTGTTTTCCTCTGTCTCTTTTTCTTCCCAAATTAATTCTTTTCTTGCTGGTCTCCTACTGAAAGTATTATGGCATTGTCACATCACAGTAATTTTGAGTCCAGGAGTGGGGGAGGACAGCCAGATGTCCTCATTTTGCAGGGCTTTTGTTTTAGGCTTCAGACAAAGGAGGGAGCTTTTTGAGATGCCTCTCCCTGTCCACGTTGCTTCTCCACTGCTCGATGCCAAGAGATGGGGATTTCCAGGAAATAAATCAAAATTGTGATTAGCATAGAGGAAAGAACTAAGCGACCTAGTTTGTCAAGTCTCGGGTTCTCTTTATTGGGCAGTTTGTTTTGGGTTTTGCTGTTCTGGTGTTGAGCTCATGATTGGATTACATTAAATGGCTAGAAAGTGCCCCCAAGTAACCAGGCAGTAGATTGCTAAAAGTTAGGGTTGCCAAGTCCATAAGAACATAAGAACATAAGAGAAGCCATGTTAGATCAGGCCAATGGCCCATCCAGTCCAACATTCTGTGTCACACAGCGGCCAAATATATATATACACACACACACACACACACACACGCACACACACTGTGGCTAATAGCCACTGATGGACCTCTGCTCCATATTTTTATCTAACCCCTTCTTGAAGGTGGCTAAGCTTGTGGACGCCACCACCTCCTGTGGCAGTGAATTCCACATGTTAATCACCCTTTGGGTGAAGAAGTACTTCCTTTTATCCGTTTTAACCTGTCTGCTCAGCAATTTCATCGAATGCCCACGAGTTCTTGTATTGTGAGAAAGGGAGAAAAGTACTTCTTTCTCTACTTTCTCCATCCCATGCATTATCTTGTAAACTTCTATCATGTCACCCCTCAGTCGACGTTTCTCCAAGCTAAAGAGCCCTAAGCGTTTCAACCTTTCTTCATAGGGAAGGTGTTCCAGCCCTTTAATCATTTTAGTTGCCCTTTTCTGAACTTTCTCCAATGCTCTAATATCCTTTTTGAGGTGCGGCGACCAGAACTGCACACAGTACTCTAAATGAGACCGCACCATCGATTTATACAGAGGCATGTGTCCAGTTCAAGAAATATCTGGGGACTTTGGGGGAGGAGCCAGGAGACTTTGGGGGAGGAGCCAGGAGCAAGGTTGTGACAAGCATGATTGAACTCCAAAAGGAGTCCTGGCCATCACATTTAAAGGGACGGCACACCTTTGAAATGCCTTCTCTCCGTTGGAAATAATGAAAGATACAGGCACCTTCTTCCGGGGCTCATAGAATTGGACCCCCTGGTCCAATCTTTTTGAAACTTGGGGGGTATTTTGAGGAGAGGCACTGGATGCTATACTGAAAATTTGGCACCTGTACCTCAAAAAACAGCACCCCTAGAGCCCCAGAGACCCGCAGATCAATTCTCCATTATTTCCTATGGGAATAAGTCTCCATAGGGAATAATAGAGTTCCCAGCAGACATTTCCCTCCCCTCCCCCCCTGCTTTCTAATGACCCTGAAGCGGGGGGAGGGCCTCCAAACCGGGGGATCCCCTGCCCCCACCTAGGGATTGGCAACCCTACTAAAAGTGTATATATTTTAACAGATCCTTACAAAAACTATAGTGAGCAGGTGACAGCTCGGAAAAGGAATTCCTGCTCTTACACCCAGATGTGGCCTGCTGTGATGCAAATGTGTCATCTAAAACTAAAGAAAGATTCCTCCCTCAAATGCATCTGAAGATTGAATCAGTGAATCAGGGAGTGACCACACCCTAAGTCATATGGCTGCAGAGAACCCCCCTCCATATAATAATAATAATCAGGGCTTTTTTTGTAGCAGGAACTCCTTTGCATATTAAGCCGCACGCCCCTGATGTAGCCAATCCTCCAAGAGCTTACAGGGTTCTTAGTACAGGGCCTACTGTAAGCTACAGGAGGATTGGCTACATCAGGGGTGTGTAGCCTAATATGAAAAGGAGTTCCTGCTACAAAAAAAGCCCTGATAATAATTGAGCGCTGTCTAATCCCAAGTACTTTAAGATGACGCCTCATGGGGTTTTCCAGGCAAGAACTGAACAGAGGTGCTCTGCTATCACCTTCTTTTGCGTAGAAACCTTGGATTTCCTTGGTGGTCTCTCAAGTACTATCCATGGCCAAACCTTCTTAACTTCCAAGCAGGCCTGGCACATGAGAGTAGGCCACGTAGGCAGCTGCCTCGGGCGCCACATTGCCCCTCCCCACACGCCAGCTGCCACAGCTCTGCCTCTTCCCCCCCCTGAAACTCGGGTGGAGGAAGGGGACAGTTTGGCCTGCAGGAGAGGCAGCCGGAGAGCAAAGAGGAGGTCCTGCGCCAGCTCTTTCCCCTGCAGGGAAGACAGCCCGAGAGTGAGGACAAGCCCCTGTGCCAGCTCTTTCCCCTGCCTGAGACTCAGGAGGAGGAAGGAGGCTCGGTTTCACTCTCTGGCTGCCTCCCCTGCAGGAAAACCAGCTCAAGAGTGAAGAGGATGCCCCGTGCCAGATCTTTCCCCTGTCCGAGATTCGGGAGGAGAAAAGAGGCGGCTCGGCTTCGCTCTCAGGCTGGCTGCCCTGCAGGAGAGGCAGCCCGAGAGCGAGGAGGAGGTCCGGCACTGGCTCTTTCCACTGCCCGAGACTCGGGCGGAGGAAAGAGGTGTGGGATGGTTTGGGGGGGGCACATTTGCATAAAGCAAACGGCACTGGGGGTCCTCCCCCACTGGAGAGGGGGCAGAGCCTGCTGCCAGACTTTGCCGGGATCTCACGAGGCTTGGGAGTCCTTGACAAAGTCAGGGGTGACAGTGACATCATTGTGACATCACCGGTGCACATGCTTCGCGCATGCTAAGGTAACCGGGGGTGGGTGGAGGGTCGCAGTCCAGCCTAGGGCTGCAGGCCCCCCCAGCACCAGGCCTGCTTCCAAACATTGAGAAACGGAGGCTAGGCTATGCTATCCAGTCTGCTATATTGCACACACATGCACTCAGGCCTGTAACCCCCTTTTGATTTTGCAGTACCCTGCCCCAGCAGTGATCTGCCTGCTCTTGAGGTGCACCTGGAAGGTCCTCCACTTGGGTTGCTGAGAGTGTCGGGGCGGTGCCAGCTCAAGTGCCTGGAGGCAGGGTGGTGCCAGCCTTCAGGCACTTGAGCTGAATTTAGGGTGTTTCTTTCCTCCTTCCACTTGCTGGGTGTGCTCAGTTTAAGTTAATTAGATTTAATTTAGATTACTTTAATTTAATTAGCACCCCCCTGGGTGCCCCAGTGCTCCCTCAAAAATATTCCTGGCTATGGTCCTGTATGAAGGTGGGGGAGAATTTTTGTCCCTGAAATTGGAGATTCCGTCCTTTTCACTCTGTAGTTTTTTGCTTGATTGTCTTGTGGAAGCAAAGCCAATGCCTTCTGCAGAGAATTTGATCTGTGTTTATGATATTCCAAGGTGGCTGTGATGGAAGATATCCATCCCACCTGCTGGTCCCTATTTGCTCCCCTTGCTCTGCCCTCTGCCCAACTTTCATGTGGTTTCTCCCTCTATAAGGGCCCTGCGGGATCTCTCCCGATTCCACAAGGCCTGTAAAACTGAACTTCGACAGGTCTTTAACACTTCAATGGGAGAGAGCTGCCACCCTACAGTGCTGAGTGATATCATTCATGAGGAAATATGATCACTGTAGGATCACTGTCAGAAGAAAGTTATGATCCTGCCTATACTGAAGTTTGCAAACAACAAAAACAATCTCTGTGATATGAATAAACTACCAAACTTTTAAAAACTTTTAAGATATGTTTATATCCAATCCAATCCAATCCAATCCAATCACACCTTTATTGGCATAACGAAAAGAGATATACAGAGACTTGTCAACCAAACAACCATCAGATATGTCTGTTCAAAGCATAAAAGGCTAAAAAACATAAGAACATAAGAACATAAGAGAAGCCATGTTAGATCAGGCCAATGGCCCATTCAGTCCAACATTCTGTGTCACACAGCGGCCAAATATATATATATATATATATATATATATATATATATATATATATATATATATATATATATATATATATATATATATATATATATATATACACACACACGCACACTGTGGCTAATAGCCACTGATGGACCTCTGCTCCATATTTTTATCTAACCCCTTCTTGAAGGTGGCTATGCTTGTGGACGCCACCACCTCCTGTGGCAGTGAATTCCACATGTTAATCACCCTTTGGGTGAAGAAGTACTTCCTTTTATCCGTTTTAACCTGTCTGCTCAGCAATTTCATCGAATGCCCACGAGTTCTTGTATTGTGAGAAAGGGAGAAAAGTACTTCTTTCTCTACTTTCTCCATCCCATGCATTATCTTGTAAACTTCTATCATGTCACCCCTCAGTCGACGTTTCTCCAAGCTAAAGAGCCCTAAGCGTTTCAACCTTTCTTCATAGGGAAGGTGTTCCAGCCCTTTAATCATTTTAGTAGACCACAATAAAACCCGCTTAGAATAATGTTTGACAATTTCAGCCAAGAATTTGGCAACAGCTTTTGTGATATCGATTATGTTGTCATTTAGTAGGAAACAGCAATCAATCCTATTTTCTTGAATGTAGGAGAGTAAGGAAAGACTATCTAACAGAACCTTCCGGAGATTAGTATACAGTTGGCAGTTCAATAAAATATGCTGGATGGAATCCGGCGAGATTGACCCACATACGCAATGTCTCTTGCTAAAGAGAACTTGAAAAGGACCAGCAGTAGGCAGTATCTTTAGAGCCTTTTTGCCAGACTTTGGTCCTGCTCTAAATGAAAAATAATTTACTCCTTATACATACTTGGTCTCATTGCTGCATAGCTAAATTTATTGGAGAGCATTATGCCATACACAGAAGTGAAGGTTTGGAACGAGATATATAAATGACTTGCTCCAAATGAAAAGAAATATACTGCAACGATGGGTGAGTGTTAAGAGTGCATGCTTCCTGTAACAGCTAAATTGTTTGGAGATAAAGTTTTGGTTTCATCCCTGGGTCTTTGAAATGTATCATATTAGTTCATAAACAACCTGTATTAGAGTTTTGTTATTTATATTTTCAAGATGATGCCTTTATGAAGCCTCAGTGTTTGTATCCAATCTGTATGGAGAGTTTTGTGGCCAGCAGTGGAGTTGAAGGCTTTGCTATGCTTCTATTGAAAGGAACTGGCTTACTCCTTTGTAATACACAGCACAAGGGGAAGATATCATAATACTGATGAAGTGGGAAACACGAAACGCACCTATTATGTTATTAACTAGTTATTTGTATGCTGTATCAGTTAATCACTATGGGCTCTGTTTATAAGGATTTAATTGTTTTTTATGGTTGTCAATGTGAACTTTTGTGTTTGAGTATGAAGCAGTTTTATATTTTAAAAGTACATAAACATATTTAAAAAGTATTTAAAAATTTGGTAGATTTGTTATCACAGAGATTGTTTTTGTTGTTTGCATATATCCTCACTGTGATTCCCCTGTTGTTCTTACTATACTGAAGTTTGAGCAGCACTATTTTAATTGTTATTTAATTGTTTTTAAGTTGTAATCTTGTATTGTTTTGAATTGGCTGTTAGCCGCCCTGAATCCGCTTGTGAAGAGGGCGGGATAGAAATTTAAAGTACTAGATAAATAAAGAATAAATAAATCTATACCCCACCATAGTTTTCCTATCACCCTGCCCCCTCCATGTTCATGGTTATATTTTAGGGGTTTTAAGCTCCATCTCAACCTTTTGGATTATTCTACAAAGAAAAACCTGCCCTATCCTTAAATGGCCTCTTTATGTGGATTTTTTGATCCACACTCCAGGTCCAAGTTTGGAATCAGATATCACAGATGTAATATCATAAACACAGATTGGATGCTCTGCAGAAGACACTTCTGGAGTGGTTTCAACAAAACAGGCTGGAGTGGATTGGTTAGTTTCTCCCCCTATTAAAACCACAGCTGCGTAGGAAAAACCTGCATTCTTTCATGCCAGAGTTTTCAGAGATTTATGATGTATCCAGAAGCCCAAGCTGAAAAGTGGGAGGCAGCAGGGTTTTAGAAAGAGAAAGAGTTTAATAAAGAAATCCATTCTCTGCACAGACTTTCCAACAACCAGTAATTTAACTTGTTTCTAGAACTTCCTTTTTGCCCTTCTCGTTCAATGTAAATTCTGGAATGGATTAGTATGCAGTTACAGTAGGACCGTGTAAAATACTGACTTGGATCACCTCTGGGGGATGTCATTCCAGTTCTATAATAATAATAATAAGTTTTTATTTATAACCCGCCCTCCCCGCCGAGGCAGGCTCAGGGCGGCTTACAAGGCATGATATAGAATATCATGGTATAACAATAAAACAAAATAATACAATCAATAAACAGGGTAAATAAATACAATATATAAGTTAACACTAAAATTATCAATCTAAAAAACAGTACAATGGTGCAACGATCGCAGTTTATACAAAATGGCTGATGTTAATTTCTAGGTTTCATCTTAAAAGGCTAGTTGGAAGAGGGCGGTTTTGCAAGCCCTACGGAATTGATTAAGATCCCGTAGGGCCCGCACCTCTTCCGGTAGCTGATTCCACCATTGGGGTGCCTTTATAGAGAAGGCCTGCTCCCTGGTTGTTTTTAATTTGGCCTCATTAGGCCCAGGGATTTCCAAAAGATTTTGTGAGCTGGAACACAGTGCTCTCTGGGGAACATATGGAGAGAGGCGGTCCCTAAGGTAGGTAGCTCCTCGGCCATATAGGGCTTTAAAGTTGATAACCAGCACCTTGTAATGAATTCGGTATACAATTGGCAGCCAGTGCAATTCCCACAGCCTAGGCCACACATGTTCCCACCGAGGTAGTCCCACTAGCAGTCTGGCTGCTGCATTCTGCACTAGCTGCAGTTTCCGAGTTCGGTACAGGGGCAGCCCCATGTAGAGGGCATTACAGTAGTCTAACCTTGAGGTGACCGTCGCATGGATCACTGTTGCCAGGTCGCCGCGTTCCAGGAAGGGGGCCAACTACCTCGCCCGCCTAAGGTGGAAAAAGGCAGCTTTGGCAGTGGCTACTATCTGGGCCTCCATTGTCAGGGAAGACTCCAGTAGCACTCCCAAGCTCCTGACCTCGCGCACAGGTACCAATGGCGCCCCGTCAAAAGCTGGAAGGGAGATCCCTCCTTCCGGACTGCTGCGACCTAGACAAAGGACCTCTGTCTTCGTTGGATTCAATTTCAGCCCGCTCAGTTTTAGAGCCATTCATATGGACCCAGGGAGGATCATTCCATTTTGGGGGCTTTCCTTCCAGTTCATGAGCAAAGATTCCAGTTCCAGAGACCCTCATTCCACTTTAGGGCTTGTCATTTAGGGAGGAATGGTAGCTCAGTGGTAGAGCATCTGTAAGCAGAAGATCCCAGGTTCAATCCCTGACATCTCCAATTAAAAAGGGTCAAGGCAAGTAGGCATGAAAAACCTCAGCTTGAGACCCTGGAGAGCTGCTGCCAGTCTGAGTAGACAATACTGACTTTGATGGACCGAGGGTCAGATTCCATATAAGGCACCTTCATTGTTTATTCCAGTCCCACACCATTTTATCTGGGCCCAGGGACAACATAAGAACATAACAGAAGCCATGTTGGATCAGGCCAGTGGTCCATCCAGTCTAACACTCTGTGTCACACAGTGGCCAAAAAACCCAGGTGCCATCAAGAGGTCCATCAGTGCGGCTAGGACACCAGAAGCCCTCTCACTGTTGCCCTCCCCCCCCCAGCACCAAAAATACAGAGAATCACTGCCCCTGACAGAGAGTTCCAACAATATGCTGTGGCTAATAGCCACTGATGGACCTTTGCTCCTTATGTTTATCCAATCCCCTTTTGAAGCTATGCTTCTACAACCATTCTACTTCGAGGGACAGCCATTCCACTCTGGAGGCTATCATTCCAGACCCAGGGAAGGTTTCTGGTAATCCATGCCACATTTTCATTGTAATTGTAAAATATTTTAATGACGTCTGTACAAGTGGATTGGCATTTCTGGCTCCCATTATATCCAGTGGACCTTCAGGCATCTCCCATTGTTCCCAGTGGTCATTCCTGTCATTCATTTTTAGTACTTCATTCATTATGCCTCATGGTGGATTTTCAAGGGTTGGAGTGGCTGTTTTTCAACCAAATGACACCAAAATTTCAGCAGAGTGAGTGCTGTCTGTCTACCAAGGAACCAAGTTTCAAGCAAGTTGGACGAACAAGATGAATTCCATGGGCTTCTGAACAAGCCACTCCAGCTCTCTATTTACCCAGTCATAAGAAAATAAAAGGGCTCCATCCCCACAAAGTGGGAGGGAAAGAGTAATATGGCTTTCCATCTCTAAAGATGACTAGCTGGAAGCTCTCTGTGTTCCTTCCTTGAGAGGAACTGATTGGAAGGGAGAAATACTATAGCTTGAGAAATCAGTAGAATCGAAGAAGAACACAAGCACATGCTGTAGACAGCCAGCAGCACTCAAACTTAAAAATGCCATGGATTTCTTCAGAGATGGGTTCTTAATACTTTTCCAGAATATCCCAGTAATGATCAGACACAGCATTTCCCATGTATATCTTCAGCTTGGGTACTGCATTATCCCCCCCCCCCAACAGGAAGTACACAGGTTGCATCTGGGGTCCCCACCCTGTTTCAGATGTAACACAATCAAATGTGAGTTGTAGGATTTTCTCAGTTCCTGTGTGTTGTGACTGATCAGGATCAGAACTGTGGCATATGAGGAGAAGGGACTTCAGTCTTCTTTCTCATGTCATTGCCTTAAGCTGAAACAGACCTGGTTGGAGAGCCAGTTAGGGAAACTGACATATTCTCCAGCATACACTTTACTGGATCCCATATGCCCCTCCCCCAAGTGTCTTAGGTTCAGAAAATTGCAGAAGAAGAAGAAGAAATTAGATTTATACTCCATCCTTCACTACCTAAAGGAATTTCAAAGCCACTGATAATCTCCTTTCCCTTCCCCTCTCCACAACAGACACCCTGTGAGGTAGGTGGGGCTGAGAAAACTGTTTCAAGAACTACTCTTGAGAGGACAGCTCTGAAAGATTTGTGACTGACCCAAGGTCACATTAGCAGTTGCATGTAGAGGAGTGGGGAATCAAACCTGATTTTCCCAGATAGGAGTCTGTGCACTTAACCACTACACTGGATGTGATTGTATTACCTCTGACACAAAATGGGAATCCCAGACCCAAGAAGCATACTCCTGAACTGTGTGGAGAACTATTTTTAGTAATTCACGTGTGTTTAAGCACACATTGAAGTGGTTTTTTATAATTTAGTGGTAAAGCTTGCATCCTTTTTTTAAAAAAAGAATTCATTTTGCAGTGTTTCAGAAGGTAGCTGTGTTGGTCTGTGAAGAAGAGCTAGATTTGTGTCCTGAGAGACTGACAACCTTATATCCTGCCTTTCTACCCTTACAAATGCTACTTTGAAGTAGCATACTTTTTAACTACGGTGGACCCCTCATACCTTGATCTGATTGGCTGGTGCCTGGGAAACTGATGGACAGAATGTCCTCCCTGTGGATGGGTCTTTTCCAACTCTGTGCCTTAAGGTCTTTGCCAGCTCAATGGCATTTTGTAATGGCCCTTGTGTTCTCCTATTCCTGCCTTCCAATGTAAACATGTTGTCATGATCTGTTTAAGTGCTGTTGCTGGCTGCATGCACATGGGTGGTCCCTTGCTTTCCACATGCACTCAGTCTGTTATCTGTTGCTCTGGCACACAGTTGGTTCTCCGCTGTTTGGGGCGGGGCTGTCAATGCACTGCTTTGTGCCCCTCGAGCCCTCTCCATACTGACCCATGAGGAACTGGTGTGTAGACTGTGGCAAATTGAGCATCCGGAAGCCATTGACTGATGGAGGCAGCAGCGTCCATCAGGCCATCTCTGGCAACAGCACAATGTGCTGGACCTCATGATGATTTTATAGGGGCTTTCCTTTTAGAGGCCAGGAGGAAAACACACAAAGCTGTCTTTTGAGTCCTGTTATTCTGGCCCCCTTTATTAGCTTTTAAGAGATGAGTAATGGCTCGTGGCGACATGTTTGTAACAACCCTGAGTAATGAAAGAAGAACCCAATGCTTATTTCATTATTTGTTCATTTCCTAATTGCCTCCTAAATTGTCCAGCTACATTTAAAATCGAGCCCGGCCTCAACACTGCCAAATACTGGCTGATTGAAAAGAAATAGGAGTTTCCAGTTTCTGTTCAACATGAGGAACTGATATAGACCAGTGGCCTCAGTTTTGATGCCGTGTCCTCAGATTCACCCGCTTTTCTGGTCTGTCTCCTCGCCTCTCCCCGCTGCCTCCTGGGTCTTATCGTGGCCGGTGGGGGGCCGTGGAAAGAACTCTTTGGTAATTAGGCATGAGGGCCACAGTTGGTCTCTCCTTCTCATTTCCCCTTCCGAAACAAACAATCATTTCATGGGTTGTAATTAAAAGCTCTGCTCTCTGAGACCTGACCTGTCAAAACCTCTCATACAACCAAGTGGCCAGACAGTCTTCCAGGCTCATTAGGAGTTATCTGCATCCCTCTTTGCGAAGCTATGCGAGGACAGAGTTTTAGGTTTAGCCCGGAGCCACCTGCCTACTAATCTCTTGCTGCGCTCCTGGTTTTAGCCTACACAATGTTATTTCAGGATGCAGAGAATTCACAATGATTGTTCTTTGTGCTAAGGGAGACAACTGTCCGAGAGAGCTTCCCATTTATGAAAGAGGCCATCCCAGACATAGTGGAGAAATTCTCATATTTATATCCTGCCTTTCCTGAAGTAGTTTGGGACAGCATTTGGGTTCCAAGCCCACCAGGAAAAAAAACCAACAGATTCCCACACAACTAGCTTTTGTTGTTGTTGTTGTTAGTAAAAACTAGAATTTGGGGCTGGTTGTTAGAGAGTTTTTTTTTTTAAGTAAGACTCATTTCTTAGAAGAAAATTATCATTTTACCTTAGTGTGCTTCCTCAGTGAATCATTAATTCTTACTTAAGAAAGAAACTGTGTCTGGACTTTGTGGATATAAACACCTATAGGGCACAGGCACAGACAACTTTAAAAGGGGATTAGATAGGTTCTTGGAGGACACTTCTATCCATGGCTACCAACAATGGTGACTAAAGGGAACTTCCAGATTCAGAGGCAGTCAGCCTCTGAATCCCAGTGTCAGGGGGCAACATCAGGGGAAGGCCTCAGCCTTTGTGCCTTGTTGTTGGCTTCCCCAGAGGAACTTGTTGGCCACTGTGTGAGACAGAATGCTGCACTTGATGTACCACTCTCTGATCCAGTAGGGCTCTTAGTATGTTCTTACCTTAAATTCCCTCCTTTTAGATAAGGAGTGTGGAAGGAACTCAGCGGCAAATGCTTCTGGAGGAGACAGATCATCTGGGCTTCTGACCAGCCATGAAATGGAAAATAAGCTTATTAGGTGACACCCATCACAGATGATACACCAGGACGAATGTTAGTCTCCACTGCCCAGCGGATCATCTGGTTATCAGATCATCTTATTTTGCCACTCCAACTAGAAGGAGTCTGGGAGGAAAGGTGCAGAAAGTCCAAGGGACTGTTGAAACCAGGATGGCGAACAGGCTTGGAGGCAACAATAGGTTCAAGCCACATCTGTCACCTCCCCTACCAATTTGCTGCCATTTTTAGGTAATGGTGCCACCTACCAATTTGCTGCCATTTTTAGGTAATGGTTAGACTAGAGCAGAGGTGTTTTTCGGTGCATATTGTCTCCCTTACCATTTACACCAAAGCCTGTCAGAGTTCACTGCTTATTTTCTCCAGGGGAGCTGATCTCTTCCAGCTGGAACTCAGCTATAAATGCAGAAGAGCTCCAGGCCACACCTGGAGGTTGGCAACCTTAGGCTGAGGGGAGGAAAACCCACATGGGGTAGACTGGAGAGCCAGTGGTGAAGTGTTGGGCAGATGCTCCCACACTGCTTGACTGTTGCAGATGAGGTTGTTCCACCATGCTGAAGCCACAATTGCAGTATCTCTACCCACTCCCCTCCCTGAACAGTCTTCTGTTCCCTCCCTTGCACCAGTTGCTCATGAATGATACAAGAGCCCTGGATGGGCTGGTTCTGACCCCTGGGCCTTATGTTTGTTTTATTCATTCATTTATCAGATTTATATCCCGCCCTCCCCTGACAGGCTCAGGGCGGCAAACCACAGTTTAAAAACATTAGCAATGAACAAACATATCATATTAAAAATAAGATATATAATAAAACATTTCCATACATATTAAAAGTCCAAGTTGGCAAGTTTCTAATTTCCATTATATTAGTTCAGTGAGAACTAGGATCTGGGAACCATGCCTTGAGATCACTACTCTGCTATAGACCTTGCTGGGCTTGGCCCAGTCCCTCTAATCCAAACCACCTCCCATAGGTGGTAGAAGGATAATATTAGGGATGTCAGACTGCCAGTCATTCCTGGAGGTCTCCCTAGAATCTCCACACAGTAGAGAAACAGCTGCTGTTTGGGGTAGTGGTTAAGTGCGCAGACTCTTATCTGGCAGAACTGGGTTTGGTTCCCCACTCCTCCACTTGTAGCTGCTGGAATGGCCTTGGGTCAGCCATAGCTCTCGTAGGAGTTGTCCTCGAAAGGGAAGCTGCTGTGAGAGCTCTCTCAGCCCCACCCACCTCACAGGGTGTTTGTTAGGCTTGCCAATCCCCAGGTCCCAGCAGGGGTTCTTCCACTTTCCCAGGTTACTTCCCGCCCCCAGTCAGCTGGCTGGTGGGGGGAAGCCCCACCCCCAGAGGACTATGTGCCTTTGGAGGCTTCAGTCTCTGATTGAGAGGCTTCCTCTTGGGATGGTGTGTCTGTGTTACTTTGAAGAAGTTGGTAGCAACTCGTGAGTAGAGATGCCAATCCATCGCTTCAATCGCCAGAAACGGGGTGGTGGGGGGGGGGGAGGGAAACGTCTGCTGAGCACTTCATTATTCTGTATGTGGGGATCGATTCTCATAGGGTATAATGGGGAATTGATCTGGAGATTTAGGGGGCTCTGCGGGAGCTGTTTTTTGAGTTAGAGGCACCAAATTTTCAGTATAGTATCTACTGCCTCTCCCCAAAGTACCCCCCAAGTTTCAAAACGATTGGACCAGGGGGTCCAATTCTATGAGCCCCCCAAAAGGTGCCCCTATCCTTCATTATTTCCTATGGAAGGAAGTCATTTAAAAAGGTGTGCTGTCACTTTAAATGTGCTGACCAGAACTCCCTTGGAGTTTTATTATGCTTGTCACACCCTTGTTCCTGGCTCTGCCCCAATGTCTCCTGGCTCCACCCCCAAAGTCCCCAGATATTTCTTGAATTGGACTTGGCAACCCTAGTGTCTGTTGTGGGGTGGGGGGAAGGTATAGGAGATTGTGACCACTCTGGGACACTGAGTATAGGGTGGAATATAAATCTAGTATCTTCTTCTTATTTGGAGGGTAGATTCCATGGCATTATACTTGCTGATGTCCATCCACTCCCCAAATCCTACCTTTCTGTAGGGCCCCAACCCCAAATCTCCAGGAATTTCCCAGCCCAGAGTTGGCAACCCTATAAAGGGCTTTTTTGTAGCAGGAACTCCTTTGCATATTAGGCTGCACCCCCCTGATGTAGCCAATCCTCCAAGACCTTACAGTAGGCCCTGTAAGAAAAGCCCTGTAAGGGCGGATTGGCTACAGCAGGGGTTCCTGCTACAAAAAAAGCCCTGTTGGAGAACCAATGTTCACTGCCCTGAGATCCCTGGAGGAAACGATGGAGGGGAAGGTGGAGACGGGAGTGCGTGAGCCAAGAATCTACCACAAGCCTTGGCCTCCTAGTTGACATTATGGAGCAGGAAACCTCAGCAAACCCATCCAAAGGAAGAACTCTGATGCTCTCCTAGAGCTCTGTAGCCCAAAAGACTGAACTCTGATGCTCTCCTAGAGCTCTGTAGCCCAAAAGACTGAACTCTCATGCTTAGAAACAGGGCTTAGCACAGCACAATCCCCATTGAGATCTGATGCCATTTTTCCTTGTGCTCTGTATAATAAGCGCTGTTGTTTTACAGTCACCCTGTCTCCACCACTGGCTTCTGACCTAAAAGAAAACATTTCAAAGGGGAATAAAAGAACCATGCAAAGGAAATTAGAAAGCCCAGCTGAAATGTTATTATAGGATATTTTTAGCAGGACCAGATTTCCTAGTTAAGCCTGAGGATGCTGTTTCTGTCAATCCACTTCCTTCCCAAACTGTCACATTGATTCATCACTGTTACCCTTGATCACACAGAACTACCATATGCCAGCTATGTTCACGTGTTACAGTGAATGCTCCTACAATAGGGTTGCCGGGTCCCCCCCTTATTCCCTGCAGCTCCATGTTGGGAAACTCCTGGAGATTTGGAGGTGGAGCCTGGGGAAGACAGGGGCCTTCATGGGGTGCAATGTAAGAACATAAGAGAAGCCATGTTGGATCAGGCCAATGGCCCATCCAGTCCAACACTCTGTGTCACACAGTGGCCAAAAAAAACAAGTGCCATCAGGAGGTCTATTAGTGGGGCCAGGACGCTAGAAGCCCTCCCACTGTTTCCCCCTGCCAAGCACCAAGAATACAGAGCATCACTGCCCCAGACTGAGTTCCATCAATACACTGTGGATAATAGCCACTGATGGACCTCTGCTCCATATGTTTATCCAACCCCCTCTTACAGCTGTCCATGTTTGTAGCTGCCGCCACCTCCTGTGGCAATGAATTCCATGCGTTAATCATCCTTGGGTGAAGAAGTACTTCCTTTTATTTGTTCTAACCGACTGCTCAGCAATTTCATTGAGTGTTCATGAGTTCTTGTATTCTGAGAAAGGGAGAAAAGTACTTCTTTCTCTGCCTTCTCTGTTCCATGCATAATCTTGTAAACCTCACAGAATCCATCTTCCAAAGCAGAATCCATCTGTCACAGAATCCATCTTCCAAAGCATTCATTTTCTCTAGGGGAACCAATTTCTGAAGTCTGGAAATGAGGTGTAATTCCAGGGGATCCTGAGGTCCTACCTGGAGGCTGGCAACCCTATCACATGACTAGGGTTGCCAGTTCCTCCTGGAACCAATGGGGGATGGGGAGGACTTACTCAGAGAAAAAGAAAGGCCCAGTCCACGTCTCCAGTGTCACATAGGAAGTGTTGTCATCAAGCCAGCAATGTCCAGGTGACGCTCTCATATTTGGGCAACAGCTCTGTGACAAAACCATAGAGTATTTGCCCTAATTCCAGAGCGTCTTTCAGGTACCACTGGTGTGCCAAAGTCACTTCCTGTGTGACATCAGCAATGAGATCTAGGTGTTCTCCTTTCTCCTGATCAGTGGCTGGGGGTAGGGCCTAGCAGTGGGGGACTGTGACCGCCTCGGGGGGGGGGCAGTCTGGCAACCTTATGCATGATGACCATGCATACCTTCCTTCTATAAGAAAACACCACTACTTGGTCAGTTAACAATGAAATCATGGAGCGGGACCTGGATGAATTGTGGGGTTTAAGTCACATGTTCAGATGTACATGTGTTGTATGTCACATGTGAATTACTCAATGCACATACAAAAAAAATTGTGTATGCTCTGTAAGAAATTGTATGTACAGTCACTTCATCTAGTGAACAGGGCTGCCAAGGAAGGCAATTGTGCAAAGGTGTTGTCTATTTTGATCCACAGTTGCATTATTGGATCCACCAGATTGCTGTAACTGGGAGGGATGCCAACAAGCTGGAGAAAAAAAATATCTTTCCCCTTTACTAGAGGCTTAATTGGGAGGGCAGGTGTCGTGATATAGCCCCATTTCATCAGTTGCCAGAAGCTAAGTAAAGTTGGAATTTGAAAGGGAGATCACCAAGACGATCCACCAAGATCCTCAAGGCTCTTATGAGGAGAGCCAGCGTGGTGTAGTGGTTAAGTGTGCAGACTCTTATCTGGGAGAACCGGGTTTGATTCCCCACTCCTCCACTTGCAGCTGCTGGAATGGCCTTGGGTCAGCCATAGCTCTGGCAGAGGTTGTCCTTGAAAGGGCAGCTGCTGTGAGAGTCCTCTCAGCCCCACCCACCTCATAGGGTGTTTGTTGTGGGGGAGGAAGATAAAGGAGATTGTGAACTGCTCTGAGACTCTGAGATTCAGAGTGAAAGGTGGGATATAAATCCAATATCATCATCATCATCTTCTTCTTCTTCTTCTTCTTCTTCTTCTTCTTCTTCTTCTTCTTCTTCTTCTTCTTCTCATTATACCTTGACTTGAGAAAAACTGTTTTGTGAACTGTTTATTGAGATTTGTGCAGCTTGTGAATTTCTTCCAGGGGCACTTGGTAACTAGAATGCCCATAATTTGACTAGAATCCCAAGCTACACAATTTTCAATAAGCTTGGGATTCTTGTTATTTTACATACACTGCAGCTTTAAATAAGCCATTGTGCTTTAGTATATGTTGTGCCTGGCTCTTACTGCGAGCCATTGTGAATAATATAACAAATACATATATGCGCTGGGCAGGGCATATTTCTAGGATGGAAAACCACCGCCTTCCCAAGATTGCCCTGTATGGCGAACTCTCCACCGGCCATCGAAATAGAGGGGCACCAAAGAAGAGGTACAAGGACTCCTTGAAGAAATCCCTTGGCACCTGTCGCCTCAACCATCACCAGTGGTCTGACCTAGCCTCAGATCGCAAAGCATGGAGGCACACCATCCACCAGGCTGTCTCTTCCTTTGAGAACGCACGCATAGCTGGTCTTGAGGACAAAAGGAGATTGAGGAAGAATCGCACTGCTACAGCACCAACCCTAAATCAGACTTTTCCCTGCAGCCACTGTGGCCGGACCTGCCTGTCCCGCATTGGTCTTGTCAGCCACCAGCGAGCCTGCAGCAGACGTGGACTATTGCACCCTTCTTAAATCTTCGTTCGCGAAGCCAAGCCGAGAGAGAGAGAGAGAGAGAGAGAGAGAGAGAGAGAGAGGAGAGAGAGAGACATATATGAATGCTTATCTGCACATCTGGAATATTTGAATGATTGTTTGACAGTTCTACTCCCCAGTGTTTTTTCTTTACTGACATATTCACACTGGAAGATCCCTTTATTGGGTTTGACTTTCCACCACCATCCCAGATATACTTTTATAATAAAAAAAAATGTAGCAAACAATATTGAATGGGAAAAATGAAACACTGGGAGCAAAATGAAAAACTTCCATTTTGGGTGATTATTAGGGGGTTTCTGAGAATTATTCTGTAGCAACAGAGTTTTTATATAGGAAACAGATAATGCAAAGGGTCAGGTTTGCGCCATAGTAACACATCACCTTTCCCTTAGCAAACCAGCTAAAAGATGGCTGGCTCGATTGTGACCACAACAAAAGGGGTGTGTGTGAAATGTTGATATAGCAAAGAATTATTTATTGTATATCTGGATTTGCTACATCATTCAGGAGTTTCCCAAAAGAAAATATTTAGAATATTGACCAGAACCCTGAAGATATAAAGTTCTAGCTCTCAGAGGAATAATTTTCACTCCCTTTTTGTCAGAAAAAGGCCATGGACAAAGGGGAGGAATAGCCTGATCTTGAGGCATCTGAAACCCCTGGGAGTTTGTTTACTGAGAAATCCACATAAGGGCTGAAATCCTTCTCTCAGAACCCTGCAAACTCCTGAGATCACCGTTATAGATTAGTAATTTTTTTAATTTGGCCCAACTCTGAGGTTACACTTAATTGTCTTCTCCCTTTTGGGGGGAAAAAAAGATGGAAAAGAACAAAGCATCGAAGTTTAGGACAGCCACAGCAGGAAGGGTCAACTTGAGGATGGGAGACAGAAAACAGACACATTCCCAAGGCCCTTCTTTCACAGGGCCCCAGTTCTGGTTTGCAAAAAACAAATCCTTTTAGAGCATCAAGAAAACTGTCTCTCCCCCCGCCCCCCCGCCAACCCAGCTTCTTCATTGTATAATTTTCTTGCTCTCAGGCATCCTTACTTCTCTTTAACTGTTTCCACACGCTGGTAAACAATAGCTTTCATTGCCATATTAATTTCATTGTTGGACTTTCATGCTCCTTAGATAATCGGCGGTTTCAGTAAAATGGACCACATCTTTTGACTGCAGTTCTCTGTTTACGGTGGCTTCTCCACTGGTGGTTTTCAAATAGGAATATGTAAGGACACAGTATGTACACAAGCCCTTGTAGTGCTCAAGAGACATGTGCCTTCTCTGGATAATCAGCAAATTTGTGAACAAACCAGGGGTTCAACTCTGGGACTTTGCAGTTTACTCCCCCCCCCCCCCAAAAAAAGGGAGGGGGAGGGAAAAGGGCAACTAGAATGATTAAAGGGTTGGAACACTTTCCCTATGAAGAAAGGTTAAAACGCTTGGGGCTCTTTAGCTTGGAGAAATGTCGACTGTGGGGTGACATTATAGAGGTTTACAAGATTATGCATGGGATAGAGAAGGTACTTTACTTACTTTACTTTATTCGATTTATATCCCGCCCTACCCCACCGAGGTGGGCTCAGGGCGGCTTACAACAATAAAAGCTAACAGAGGTCGATTTAAATACGATTAAATTTATACAATAAAATACATAAAAACCTAAAAACCTAGAGAAAGAAGTACTTTTCTCCCTTTCTCACAATACGAGAACTCATGGGCATTCAATGAAATTGCTGAGCAGTCGGGTTAGAACTGACAAAAGGAAGTACTTCTTCACCCAAAGGGTGATTAACACGTGGAATTCACTGCCACAGGAGGTGGTGGCAGCTACAGGCATAGACGGCTTCAAGGGGGGGAATGGATAAGCATATCGAATAGTGGCTATTAGCTACAGCGTATTGTTGGAACTCTCTGTCTGGGGCAGTGATGCTCTGTATTCTTGATGCTTGGGGGGGGGACAGTGGGAGGGCTTCTAGCCCCACTGGTGGATCTTCTGATGGCACTTGGGTTTTTTGGTCACTGTGTAACACAGAGTATTGGACTGGATGGGCCATTGGCCTGATCCAACATGGCTGCTCTTATGTTCTTATGAACGCTGTAGAGATTTATGAAATTATGCATGGGGAAGAGAAAGTGGACTCCTGACCTAGATAGTCCACGTTAGCCTGATCTTGTCAGATCTTGGAATCTAAGCAGGTTTGGGACCACAAAGGAATACCAGGGTCACTATGCAGATGTAGGCAATGGCAAACCTCTTCTAAACGTCTCTTTCCTTGAAAACTCTATGGGGTCACCATAAGTCAGCTACAACTTGAAGGCAAAAAGAGAGAGTGAGAGTAGATGGAAATAACTCTTTCTTCCTCTCCCATAATACTAAAACTTGGAGGCACCCACTGATCCATGAGCTCCATTCCGTTTTGACCCTCCAAGGCATCTAGGGACTCAGTGATCATCCTGCCAATGTATTTCCTGATACCCACTTCCTTATTGCTCAAATAATCTCATCCCAAGGTCAAACAGCTTAGCCTGACTTTCCTTCACCTCACTAGAACAGGAGGCGCTTCAGAATATCTCATCATCTTTGGGTTGATGAGAAGCACCATGTAGCTGCTCCCATCAAAGTAGGACTTTTAACTTTGGCCCAATATTTTGTAACTGACTTTCCATAACAGCCATTTTATGGTGGCTTCCACTACCTGTTCTCAAAATTCCAGTGTTGCCCACAGGAACAAGAAGGTTGAGTATCCTTGGCTCAGAATGATGGATTTAGACTCAGGTTCAGGTCCTCAGTCATCCATGACGTTAATTGATTATACTTCAGCCATTCAATTTCTCAGCCTAACTTAACCCACAGAGTTGTTGTGAGAGCAATATGAGACAGAAGTATTTCCTTGTAGGGAGTGTGGGATATGAATGTATATTTTCATAACTTCCCCCAAAGAAGTGACATATATGGTGATAACAGATGGGCAGTTAGGGGCGACTCAGAGACACCTCAGAAACCAACCCCAAAAATTCTTGCAAATGTGAACATCTGCTGCTTGGCCTCATCCCAAACTCACACCATCCTCCGATGGCCTCAGAGCGGCTCAAAAAGTTACCACTGTCAAAATGGTGGCAAATTTTTGAGCCTCAGGCCAGTTGCCTCTTTGGTGTCTGGACAGGGAAGTGCACAATCGAAGTGCCTTGGCAGTGTGAAACCACCAAGCCATCCTAAGCCATTTCTGGCTCTTTTTTTTTTTATAAAAACTAGTCAGAGCACTTGAGCACATGAGTGCATGAGCGTTTGACTCCCTGGGGCAGAAAAAGAGCAGTGTGGCTTCTGAGGCGCCACCCATCTAATCGCACCAAATTGCCTTGCAGATGGAATGGGGCCGTCTCACCAGAGAGCGTGTGAGAGGTTCAGGATGGGTCTTTTTGGGCCAGCCGAATTTGGGACGCGTCCAATCCGCTCCTAACTGCCCGTCAGTTATCACTCATATAGTCTTTCTTCAGGGCTGCAGTAACCCCTTCTCACGATCAGTTTTAAATTATTCCAGAATTTCAATGGGGAACATTTAGCTATTTGACTTTTAATGACCTGATAATATTCAATACCTGTTTTGTTGGTTATGCACACTGGCCCTCCGTACGTGATGCAATTTGATTAGTGACACGAGACATTATTTGGTATTTGAAAAACACTGAAAAAAACACTGACAAGCATGTTGACTTTCCAGATTTCAAAATTTCGTTAGATTTAGTTCATTTAAATTTCCAATTTTGATTCGGGGGAAAACTCCTCATTAATCATTCCAATTTTGAAATTTCAACTTCAGCTGTTGACAGACAGTAGCATTTTGTTTCCCTGGTTGCCATAGAGTTGCCATGGAGTTGAAATACTATTTATTTCCTGGAGAAATTTTCTTTCTTTTTTTTTTTACTTTTCACGGAAAGTTTGCCGCCAATCTCCATTCTCTTCACTTAGATCCATCAGCTGAGAAGTGTGCAGACTCAAGTATGATTAGACCATATTCTTGGTTTATATGCTACAGTGTATTGGAAGTGTAAGAGGAGTCCCAGGGGAGAATAGACAACATTCCTTGCTGGTCAGATTCAATTGAGCCCCCTCTGGGCAGTCCTACTTTTGGGGCCAAAAGCCCTGATTTGACATCCTGTATTGCTCTACATCAGCTGTGTGGAATGTTGGGAGATCAGTGTTCCTTAAAGCATTCTACACATCTGGATTGTGGGACTTGGGTGAAAAAAGTGCCTCCAGTTCCTGAAATTAGAGCCATATGGGCGTTCCTTGGTGTTATCCATTTTGTCTTGTTTGTAGTTTAGCAACTAAGTCAGAGACAAATAAACATCTGGGTTCCTGCATTAAAGAAATTGCTACTGTTGTGGCCTCATTCCATCGCATAGACCATGTTATAGTTTACCCTGTGGTATGTAACTAAGTAATTATACCATTCTGCATATACTGGGCTATATAATTTTTATAAATAGAAGTACTGGGTTATTTTACAGTGTGGGAGTTGCCACAAAAGCTTTGCTAATCCCAGGTTTTTGAAACCATCGTTGGTATGTGCCTGGGGTAAATGCTGGTTGATTTGTAGGCTCTTTCTCTGAACTATTAGCGCTTATTCTGCTTATTTTACTCTGGTTTGTTTCTCATAATAGATACAATAAAGTTTGGAAAATTGGGGAAAAAACCTATTAGCACTTGTATTAACTGCTTACCTCTGAGGATTCCTGGTAACATCTCCTTTTGTGACTTACAGGGGGAAATAAGATCGTACATTGTGCACTGATGTGCAGAAACAAAATGTCCAAACTGGTGGCACATCTTTTTGGGTTACTGTAGAATCCTCTTCCCCTTTCTTTGGGTTATTACAGTAGCACTGCAAGCCAAGGAAACACCTGGTGGACATGGTGTTTGGTGCTTCAGGGGACAACAGTGGGAGGGTTTCTAGTGTCCTGGCCCCACTAGTGGAACTCCTGATGGCACCTGGATTTTTTTGGCCACTGTGTGACAAAGTGTTGGACTGGATGGGCCATCCAACATGGCTTCTCTTATGTTCTTATGACTGCAACTTTGGTCCTGGGCTCAAGCATAATTTCTCTGGGTCTAGTACAAATTTGTAACGCAGGCTCCTTCATACCCACAGTCCAATGGTAGGGGTCATAGCTCAAGGTAGAGCAGCTTCTTCACGCATAGAGGATTTCTTGTTTAGCTCCAGCTTCTCCATCTAAAAGGATCAGGTTGTAGGTGATGGGAAAGAGTGAGACCATAGGGAGTCTCTGCCAGTCAGAGTAGAGAATACTTTTCTTACTAGACTAGTGGCCTGACTCAGAATAGGGCAGCTTCATGTCTTCATGAGAGCCACTGTGGTGTATAGGGTTGCCACCTCCAAGCTGGGAAATACTTGGAGATCTTGGGGGTGGAACCTGAAGAGGTCAGGGTTTGGGGAGGGGAGGGACCTGAGCAGGGCATAATACCATACAGTCCTCCTTCCAAAGAAAGTGAGGGGAGTGATCTCCGTCATCTGGAGATCAGTTGTAATCTTGGGGATCTCTGGACACTATTATAGGTTGGCAACCTTAGTGGTGTAGTGGTTAAGAGTGGTGGACCCTAATCTGGAGAACAAGGTTTGATCCCCCACTCCTCCTCCACATGAAGTCTGCTGGGTGACCTTGGCCAGTTCCAGTTCTCTTACAACTCTCTCAGCCCCACCTACCTCACAAGGTGCCTCTTGTGGTGAGAGGAAGGGAAAGGCAAATGTAACGCTTTACAGTAGAGAAAAGTGGGGTAGAAAAACCTCCTCCTCCTTCTTCTTGAGAGGAAAACATCTACTTTATTTCCAAAGTCCCATGAATAAACCCTAACAATGGTAATGGGCTTTCATTAGGTGTAGCATTCCTGGATAAAGTAAAGTATACTCATCATTCTCTCCTCTATGCAAGGACACTGAACATGAATCAAAGTCATGAGATTGCTCTCTGTGCCACGATGAGGCTTCTACATGTCTCATTATGTATGGAGAATCAATAAAAAAAAGCATAAACATTATTCCCTTATTTTGTAGTGTTGGTCTATTTTTCCTAATATATCAACCGCTGTTGCGAAGCAGATAGGCAAATATTTTCATGCAAGATTTATTTCCCAGACATATTTGTGTGTACTAAACCACTGAAAATAGGCTGCCAGCCACAAGAGTAGTAATATAATGGCTAAAGGCTGCCCACAAGATTTGAAAGTGGGCTTATCTAATGTTCTGCCACTTGGAAGAAGAACCCCTATTTACTATGTTCCTTGAATCTAAAAGGATCTGCTCTGTCAAAGGCTGGCTCTAGCCTCCAGCTACCGTTAGTTTGTGTACAATGGCTTTGCTATAGAACTTACTCATATCTCCCTGAAATCGATGAAAAAACAAAATACTCAATTCATTAGGAAGTTATATTAGGGACAGGGCTTTTTTAATAGCAAGAACTCATTTGCATATTAGGTCACACACCCCTGATGTAGCCAGTCCTCCTGGAGCTTACAGTAGGCCCTGTACTAAGAACCCTGTAAGCTCTTGGAGGATTGGCTGTATTAGGGGTGTGTGGCCTAATATGCAAAGGAGTTCCTGCTACAAAAAAAGCCCTGGGAACAGAGATGCCAAATGGAAGGGTGCCGTCCCTGGGAGCTTTGGAGTCAGAACAAGGCATGAAAATGATGCTAGGCTATGTGGCAATGTTACATCTAAGCAGGAGCTCCTTTGCATATTAGGCCACACACCCCTGATGTAGCCAATCCTCTAAGAGCTTACAGTAGACCCTGTAAGAAGAACCCTGTAAGCTCTTGGAGGATTGGCTACATCAGGGGTATGTGGCCTAATATGCAAAGGAGCTCCTGCTACAAAAAAGCCCTGCATCTAGGCAAAAACCTGGATGTGACATCAGTGTGGCAACTGATGATCTAGAAACTCTATGGTATTGCTGTACAGCTCCTAGAAAGCTGGCTGATGTCTGATGTCACATTTGGTTTTTTGCCCAGGCATGACATTGGCATAGTTTCAGGTGGATAACCATGTTGGTCTGTAGCAGAAGAGCTAGGTTTGAGTTCAGTAGAACCTTAGAGAACAGCAACAATTTTCGGGAGGTATGAGCATTTGAGAGTCAAAGCTCCCTTTGCCTGATGCAAATCTTGTTGGTCTCTAAGAGACTAGTGCATTCAAATCAGGACACTGGCAAGTAACCAAATGTCGTTCCTGCCCCCCACAGTTTGTCCTACAGGGCCAAGAAGTAAAGGCGAGTGGAAAGGCCCCATTCTCTGGGAGACTGCCCACCCGAAAAGGACACTTGTTATATGTCTAATCTAACTGGAGATGGCTGAGATGGAATTGGGAGTTCCTTCATGCAAAAAGGGTGTGCTATCCGGGGGGTGGGGGGATTTGGTAGCAGAAACTCCTTTGCATATTAAGCCACACCCCCTGTTTTAGCCAGTCCTCCTGGAGCATACAACAGGCCCTGTACCAATAATAATAATAATAATAATAATAATAATAATAATAATAATAATAATAATAATAATAATAATAATATTTTATTTTTATATCCCGCCCTCCCCGCCAGGCGGGCTCAGGGCGGCTAACAGACATGGGAGTCCCATGATTCACATAAAACAGCATAACAGACATGGGAGTCCCATGATTCACATAAAACATAACAGTTTAAATATCAGTTACAAATAAGTTATTTAAAATAGATAAAACATATAAAATAGGTGCTAAAATGTTGTAATCCTGATGTACACAAGATGGCTAAGTGTCTGCTCGTTAGTTAATCAGGTTCTGTCTTGAATGCCAGCTGAAAAAGAAATGTTTTGCAAGCCCTGCGGAATTGGTTCAGGTCCCGCAGGGCTCGCACCATCTCTGGAAGGTCGTTCCACCAACGAGGGGCTATCACCGAGAAGGCCTGCTCCCTAGTGGCCTTCAACCTGACTTCTCTTGGCCCAGGGATTATTAATAAGTTCTGGGAACCAGACCTCAGTGCTCTCCGGGGTACATATGGGGAGAGGCGGTCCTTTAGGTAGGCAGGTCCTCGGTCATATAGGGCTTTAAAGGTAGTAACCAGCACCTTATAGCGAACACGGTAGACAACCGGCAGCCAATGCAGATTCCGCAGCCCAGGCCGTGCAGGCTCCCACCGTGGTAGTCCCTCCAACAGCCTGGCCGCCGCGTTCTGGACTACCTGGAGTCTCCGTGTTCGGTACAAGGGCAGCCCCATGTAGAGGGCATTGCAGTAGTCTAACCTCGAAGTGACCGTTGCGTGGATCACAGTTGCTAGGTCGGTGCGCTCCAAGAAGGGAGCCAACTGCCTCGCCCTCTTAAGATGGAAGAAGGCGGATCTAGCAGTGGCAGCTACCTGGGCCTCCATTGATAGGGAGGACTCCAGTAGCACTCCCAGGCTCTTGACTTTGCGCACCGGTACCAGTGGCGCACCGTCAAAGGCCGGTAAAGTAATCTCCCCTCCCGGTCCGCCGCGGCCCACGCAAAGGACCTCAGTCTTCGCCGGATTCAACTTCAGCCCGCTCAGCCTGAGCCAGTCAGCCACAGCCACCAAGAGTCCTGTAAGCTCTTGGAGGAGAGCCAGTTTGGTGTAGTGGTTAAGTGTGTGGACTCCTATCTGGGAGAACCAGGTTTGATTCCCCACTCCTCCACTTGCACCTGCTGGAATGGCCTTGGGTCAGCCATAGCTCTCACAGAGTTGTCCTTGAAAGAGCAGCTTCTGGGAGAGCTCTTGCAGCCCCACCCACCTCACAGGGTGTCTATTGTGGGGGAAGAAGATATAGGAGATTGTAAGCTGCTCTGAGACTGATTCAGAGAGAAGGATGGGGTATAAATCTACAATCTTCTTGCTATTTCAGGTGTGTAACCTAATATTCAAAGGAGTTCCTACTACAAAAAGGGCCCTGGTGCTAGCCCTTAACCTTTCCCCCTCTAAAGAAAAACTAATTGTCATATCTAAACTATCTCCCCATTTGATTGTACTGAAGAGACAAACCAAATAAACTTAGAGATGCCCACATGAAGCTGTCTCATCCTGGGTTGGTCTGTTATGGTCTGTACTGTTCACTCTTCATTGGCAGTAGCACTCCATGGTCCCAGGTAGAGGTCTTTCATATGGCCTATCTCCTTATCCTTTCAACTGAAGATGTCAGGGACTGAATCTGGGACCCTCAGTATACAGAGCAGGTCCTCTACCATTGAGCCACAGCCCTCTTCTCAGACTGGGGATGGCTGGGATTGAACCTGGTCACTTTTACCCGCAAATAGATCCAGGTGGGTAGCCATGCTTTAACATGCTGGGAACCAATGGGAGACTAGGGGGAAGGGGAGGTGATGTCACTACTAAGAAAAACCCAGAAGTGATGTCACACCTCTCTAGGAATGGCCAGAAATTCTATGCTAAACCCATAGAGTTTCCAAAAAAATTCCCAGTGAGGGCTGACATTACTTCTGGGTTTTTCTGGGAAGGGATATCACCCCTTCACCCAGTGCTGACTTTTAAAGATTATTTGTCTCTCACTGGCCGCAGCAGCAGTGGGGGCAGGGGATTCCTGCCTCAGGAGGAACAAGGCAGGCCTGCTAACAACTCACAATGACAAGCCTTTGAAGAAGTCCCCCAAAGACAAAAACAGGATTATTGGGGAAGGGCCATGGCTCAGTAAAAAGCGATGTGAAATGTCTCTGCTTAAGACCTTGGAGAGCAGCTGCTAAACAATACTGATCTTGATGGACCAACATCTGATTCATTATAAGGTAGCTTCGTTTGTACGTGTTCATCCAGGACCATTCCCACATATAAAAGGGAATGTCCCTGACAAACAGGAACAGCTGGAGCAGGGTAGAACAAGTAGGAGTCCAGTAGCACCTTTAAGACCAACAAAGTTGTATTCAGAATGTAAACTTTCGTGTGCTCCAAGCACACTTCTTCAGACGAGAAATGAGGTACAGTGAGCAGAGCTACACATAGCTGGTAGGCAGTAGTTTAGAATGCAAAATGGTATTTTTGCATATGAAAGCTTACATTCCGAATAAAACTTTGTTGGTCTTAAAGGTGCTATTGGACTCCTACTTTGTTCTATTGCTTCGGTCCAACACGGCGGCCCACCTGGATCTATTTAGCTGGAGCAGATGTTTGTTTTATAAGCAAGGTTTCAACCTGGATGTAGCTCCTCAGCCCAAACGCCCAACAAAATGGTTCAATTATTGCCACTTTAGCTCACCTTCTGCTGATGCAATTCCACCTTGAAAATCTACTGTTTATCAACTGCGCTCAAATGAGCCTCTTTTTTTTACTGTTGCTTGCTATTGAGGGCACTTGAATTGCAGAAGGGAAAAAAAACAACAACAATTGCCAAGGAAGCTTGTGGATGAGCTCTGTCTGCCCCAGCTGCATTTAAAATAAAATAAATATGGCCTCGTTTTTCTGGTGTTGATCCCATCAAGCGCTGCATCATGATTATTTAACAAATGCACAAATAGACACAGTTGAGCAATTTATAACACCATTAGCCTCAAATGCACCAAGTAATGAAGGGAGGAGAAAAAAAATTCAAAGTCCTCATGAGGTTATGGGAGGTAAAGCCAAGCCATGGGGAACAAAAGGGTCTGTCTGTCTTTAGCCTTTCTCTTAGACCAGGGGTGGCCAAACTGTGACTCGGGAGCCACATGTGGCTCTTTCACATGTATTGTGTGACTCTTGAAGCTCCCACCACACCATTAACAGGCTTGGAGAAGGCATTTGTCTCTTTAAATCACTTCCCCCAAGCCAAGCTTGCCAGTAGCTTGGAGAATGCATTTATAGTTAAAGTTGCTGTCTTTCCACCTCTTTCTTTCCCTCCATCTATTTGCTTTCTTTCCAGCTTTCCTTCCTTCCAGCTTTCAAACAGCTGACATCCAAGCCTTGTGGCTCTCCAATATCTGACATTTATTCTATGTGGCTCTTATATTAAGCAAGTTTGGCCACCCCTGTCTTAGACCATTGCTATGATCACAGGTTAGGGCAAACGTTGTTTTTGGGAGTACTTCTCTCATAAAGCTCCTTACAACTATGGAGAAGCACCACAGGTTTGCCCTGCTATTCTTGAGCCTGGGCCCAAGCTACCTTTAAGCAGAGGGCCCATCAATCCATGATAAAGATATAGAAGCAAAGGATCTGCCATTGCAGCATCAGCCACCACCCTAAATGCTGCAAGTAGGGATGCCAGCTCTTGGTTGGGAAATTCCTAGAGATTTAGGGGTGGAGCCTGGGGGAGGGCAGGGTTTGGGGAGGGGCAGGACTCCAGCAGGGCATAAAGCCACAGAGCCCACCTTCCAAAGAGGCCATTCCCTCCAGGGGAACTGACCTCTGTAGTCTGGAGGTCAGTTGTAATTCCAGGAGATCACCAGGCCCCACCTGGAGGCTGGAAACCCTAGCTGCAAGGAAGTAGCAAAGCTACAGATGCAAAACGATGTCCTCTGTTTTTCTTTTCTGAAAGCCCACCCTGCGTTGCTCTAGAGCAGGGGTGGCCAACGGTAGCTCTCCAGATGTTTTTTGGTTACAACTCCCATCAGCCCCAGTCATTGGCCATGCTGGTGGCCAAACTTGACACAAGAGCCACATAGAATACATACCAGATGTTTGAAGCCACATGAATGTCAGATGTTTGGGAGCCAGAAGACAGGAAGAGAGGGAGGGAGAGAGGGAGGGAAATAGATGGGGAGGTGGAAAGAAAACAACTTTAACTTTAGATGCATTTGCCAAGCCGCCAGCTGGTTTGGCTTGGAGAAGTGATTTAAAGAGACAAGTGCCTTCTCCAAGCTGGCTGACAGGGCAGTGAGGGCTTTGAGAGCCACACAATATGTGTGAAAGGGCCACAAGTGGCTCCCGAGCTGCAGTTTGGTCACCCTGCTCTAGAGCCTTCACAGCAGCAGTGCCATAAATAAATGAAATAATGAAGTCCTGGACTCAGCAGCTGCCTTCAGCTAGCTTCTACACTGTAGACTAAGCCATGGAGGAGACAAAGCTCTGGTAGTTACATGAGGCTGGACCAATCTAGAAGCTCCAGAGCTTGTGAAGTTCTGCAGTTGATATTGCACCCCTTGATGCCTGAACTTGCAAAAGGCTGGGGGTTTAAATACACAGGCTGAATTCAGGCGGCCCATTTGGGCTGACACAGGAACGGCCAATGTCCTGATCAAAAAGGCACATTCAAACACACGCATCTGGGTCCCGCCTCACTCCTGCCTGTACCTCATCCTCCGCTGTCTTTCTCCTGCTTTAAAAAGCCGCCAGAAGCATGTTGCCACCATTGTTCTTAAAGCAGCATTGAAATCTGACTCACCTGTGAGTCGTGCCCATGACTTGGGGAAAGGCTGAACCACTGCTGCTTCCAGAACATTCCAGGTGCCCAAGGAGAAAACTGCGACAACCATCTAATCCCATTTCATAATATAGAGGTTTACATACTTCTCGTCTCGAAAGCAAATTGGAGCTCATTTAAGGGAAAACATTTTTCTTGGGTTTCATTCCAGTGGTTTCTCTTCATTCCAGCCAATTCCAGGCATTTGGATCTGGCTGTCTTGGGCCAAATCTCACATTCTTGAACAGATTGAGATAGCTCTTTTCCACCAGGGAAGCGACTGGGGGGGGGGGAAATCAAATCTCCCCAGAGTTAGTCACTTAAAGTCCTTTGATTGAAATGGATGTGAGACAGAAGTCAAGAGGCGCCTTAAAAGGCTTGTCTGCATGGGTTTCCCCCACCCCTTGGTTTTGGCCCCATACTGCTTTGGTTTATTCCCTGATTTCCGCATGCATTTCTGTAACTTTAATTTTCACTTGTTTTGTTTTGTTTTGTTTCTAGCTGGTTTTTCCCTTGTGTGTAATGTTTCCTTTGTGTGTAATGTTTTCTTTGTCCCACCCACATCCAGCCCACTTTTCAGTGATTGGACTGTTGTAATCATCAAACCACATCCACCCCACCCCTCCCCTCTGCTCTGAAGATGTTTCAGTTTTTAATTTTTAAAAAAGTCCCTAAAATATCGATATATGACTATACATAGTAATGATAGCTGAAGCAGGTTCTCAGAATTTCCAGCTTTTGTTTTTGAAAAAGTAAGTCTCTGACCCTTTACCATATGGAGAGATAAGGGGAAAGGCATGTCTCCACGAGGAAAGAGACATTCCATTCCTCCCCACCCCCCTCCTGTGAAAGCTGGGAATTCAGAGAGCCTGCTTAAACTACCATTATAACACTACATTAATGTATCCATATATTCGGGCCTTTTTCTTTTTTAAAAAAGTGGGGTCCTGTTATATCACTGATGATGCTACCAACGACAATAGTATTCTCCCTGGAAAATCCTCATTATTTAAGGAATATGTGGAAGAAAATAAACTGACTCCACAACTGGGAAAATGCACAGGGAGGGCAGACGTGAGGATGAACCGTGCCCAAATCGATTTCAGTGCTTGTGGATCAGCTGCCAAGAAAAACAAGATTTAGTCATAAGAACATAAGAACATAAGAGAAGCCATGTTGGATCAGGCCAACGGCCCATCAAGTCCAACACTCTGTGTCACACAGTGGCAAAAAATGTTATATACACACATACACTGTGGCTAATAGCCACTGATGGACCTGTGCTCCATACACTGTGGCTAATAGCCACTGATGGACCTGTGCTCCATACACTGTGGCTAATAGCCACTGATGGACCTGTGCTCCATATTTTTATCTAAACCCCTCTTGAAGGTGGCTATACTTGTGGCCGCCACCACCTCCTGTGGCAGTGAATTCCACATGTTAATCACCCTTTGGGTGAAGAAGTACTTCCTTTTATCCGTCTTAACCTGTCTGCTCAGCAATTTCATCGAATGCCCACGAGTTCTTGTATTGTGAGAAAGGGAGAAAAGTACTTCTTTCTCTACTTTCTCCATTCCATGCATTATCTTGTAAACCTCTATCATGTCACCCCGCAGTCGACGTTTCTCTCAAGCATGTGGAAGAGGTCAAAGACTAACAAAATTTATTCAAGCCTACACATTTGTGAATCAGAAACCGCTTCATCAGATGCACACAATGATGTACATCTATTAAACTGATACTCTTATATTCACAACAGAAGCAAATATGCATGTGAGGGAAGTTGTTACCAGCAGAGGCTGCTTTAAAAGCATGATCCCATCAAAAGACTAATCAATTCACTGAGCGTGGGTGAGGACTATTTGCAATTATTGCTAAACAAATGAAATAGAAATGGTTGCATTAGGAAAATGAGGTATGTTCTTAGCTCTGTTATTTTTCAGTCCATGGGACTTAAAAATACTTTCTTGGTGGCCTTGGGCCCATGGATTCCTCTACTACAATATTCCGGTCTGTATTAAATGTCAAGAGCTTGATGTATTATATTCATTGGTTTTGTCCCCAGTGATGACCCCAAAAAGCCTTTAACATTGCTTCCTCTCCTTTATTCTCATAATAACAACTCTTTGAGGTCGCTTAGGCTGAGAGAGAGCATGATGAGCCCAACATCCCAGATCTTAGTCCAGCACTCCAAAGGCCTTAGGGAGTTATATGTATGAGTTCTAAGGAAGAAGAAGAACCTCACCTAGAGTATTGTGTTCAGTTTTGGGCACCACATTTTAAGAAGGATATAGACAAGCTGGAACAGGACCAGAGGAGGGTGACGAAGATGGTGAAGGGTCTGGAGACCAAGTCCTATGAGGAAAGGTTGAAGGAGCTGGAGATGTTTAGCCTGGAGAGGAGGCAGCTGAGAGGTGATATGATCACCATCTTCAAGTCCTTGAAGGGCTGTCATATAGAGGATGGGGTAGAATTGTTTTCTGTGGCCCCAGAATATCAGAAGGTAGGACCAGAACCAATGGGTTGAAATTAAATCAAAAGAGTTTCCGGCTCAACATTAGGACGAACTTCCTGACTGTTAGAGCAATTCCGCAGTGGAACAGGCTTCCTCAGGAGGTGGTGGGCTCTCCTTCCTTGGAGGTTTTTAAACAGAGGCTAGATGGCCATCTGACAGCAATGAAGATCCTGAGAATTTAGGGGGAAGTGTTTGTGAGCTTGTTGCATTGTGCAGGGGGTTGGACTAGATGGCCCTGGAAGACCCGTCCAACTCTATGATTTTATGATTCTAAGAAGATGACAACATTGGATTTATATTCCGCCCTCCACTCAGGAGTCTCAGAGCGGCTCACAATCTCCTTTATCTTCCTCCCCCACAACAAACACACTGTGAAGTGGGTGGGGTTGAGAGAGCTCTCCCAGAAGCTGCCCTTTCAAGGACAAGCTCTTTGATAACTATGGCTGACCCAATGCCATTACAAGAGCCGCAAGTGGAGAAGTGGGGAATCAAACCCGGTTCTCCCAGGTAAGAGTCCACACACTTAACCACTGCACCAAACTTGCTCTCTGAACATTAGGAAGTTATTTATTTATTTTATTTTATTGGATTTATATCCTGCCCTCCCTGTCGAAGCAGGCTCAGGGCAGCTCACAACAATGATTATTCCCATGATCCTTCTTCCTTTCTCTTCTGCACATTGGCCACTCTGTTGGCCAGCAGGAGAAAAATGAACTAAAATATTGCCACTAGATGGACTGCATTATGTCAGTTCATGGGAAAACCTGGAAGAATCTCATGCCTCTCTCGATAGCCCTGGAACCTCTATGGTTTTTACCATAACATTATGGTATATCATTTTATCATAGAGTTTCTGCCAATTCCTAGAGGGGCATGATATCACTTCAGGATTTTCCATCTGATAGTGCCCCCTGTGTCCCCCCACCCCAAATTCCCACCAATAGCCAGCCATTGCCTGGCAACCCTATCTTCATGATGAACAAAGGTTTTTGGTCTAAAAGTCTTGTATCACAACTACCCCCAACATCTGATTCCAGAGCTTCTAGGAGCCTTATTTACTGGTTGCATTTGTAAAGCGACTTTCCTCCAAGGAGTTCAGAGGTGAGCCTGAGCTGCAACAACTTAGACAAAACCATGCCATTGTGTTTATATGGGAGCAGGCCAGTGTTCCTTCTAAGCTGAGTTCACATGAGCTAGCTCATGGTTTTTTAGCCCTCTGGCTCACACATTTTTGTCTTAGCTCAGGAAAAAAAAATGGCCCCAGAGTGAGCTAGTTTATGCAGTAGCTCACAACTTTAATTTCAATAGCTCACGAAGCAGAATCAGAGTCTCAGAGTGGCTTACAATCTCTTTTATCTTCTTCCCCCACAATGGACACCCTGTGAGATGGGTAGGGCTGAGAGAGCTCTCCCAGAAGCTGCCCTTTCAAGGACAGCTCTGTGAGAGCTATGGCTATCCCAAGGCCATTCCAGCAGCTGCAAGTGGAGGAGTGGGGACTCAAACCCGGCTCTCCCAGATAAGAGTCCACGCACTTAACCACTATGCCAAACTGGCTCAAACTGAGCAATGACTTATGCAAGCTCATCCCCTGCCACAAATTATTAGTCTTTAAGGTGCTCCTGGTCTCTTGGCTCTTTCCAACTAAGTACTTTTAGAAGGCAAAGCCTGGTTTCTCGGAAAACCTGGTTAGGAGGCTCAGATTCTTCCTCTTTAAGAAAATACACAAAGGAATGAAAACATTCAGTCAGACATCCACATGAATCACTGCAGATGGTTCAGAAAAAGGCCACGGCTAGGAGAGGTCTACAAAATTCTTTTGTTTAGATGAAATCAGCCTCAAATGGAGAGGAATCTTAGAACAAACTGTTGTTGTTTTTAAAAGGGCTATTTCCTGGGACGTTCAGAACAAATATGGGGTAAGAAAAAAAACAAATCTGAGTTGGAGTTATTGTCAAGTTGCGGGGGGGGGGGGATTAGTGGCTGTCTCCCCTCCCCCTCCCTTTTTTAATCTTCTTAAGATCTGGGCATGTGCCTGGGGTTGTGGCTAGCCCTGTCACCTCCACTGTTAGCCAGGAAATGCACAACGAAGAAAGCAGGTTGCAAACAAAGAGCCTTCTTGAACTCTTGGCAGAACTGTCTTCATGCCTTCACTATTGTGAGGCGAAGCCCCTTGATTCTACCCCCCAAGGGTTAATATTGGGAGGCCTGCTCTAGTTTGCAGATGTCTGTAATTGGGCCTCCCTGCCTACACCATCCTTATCTCCTTCAAGGCTGGATTCAAGAATATGGTAATTGGCTAATCCCCAAGTCTGCTCCCAAATCTTTAGGGATTTCCAAAGCCAGAGTTGGCAGCCCTGTATGACCTAACGCCTCCTGTGTTCAGTTCTGTAATTAAATGGGAGGGGAGAAGCAGGAGCAGATGTCACCATCTTCTGGAGAGTTCCATCAAGCGAGCTCCCTGATTGGGTTTTGGGAGACCACCTGATGCCAGATGGCCAAAGACTATCATTAAATTATAGACAGGAGGGGAAGCCATGCTAAATTTATGATTCTACTGGGTCGTGGCTTGGACTAACAAGCCCCAACATTTAGCATCTCACTGAGTTTGCTTTGCTGTCTACACACATGTATTAAAAGGTTCAGTTTACCCAGAGATGTAAGTTGAAGGGCTCTCCCTCTAGGAGATATTGTCAACCTATCCCTGTCTTCAGGGATATTCCCAGGGGGTTTGAAGGAGGTAAGGGTGCAGTGAGGCAAATAAAGATGTCAGAATTGGCGATATATGTGTAAATGTATTCTTTTTAATTATGCTTCCCTGTTTTCTCCTGGAATGAATGAACAATGATGACCTTATAAACTTAGCTTGTTATTCCTGCTTGCATCTGTTAAAAGCCTCATTATATATGCTAATTTGCTTTTCAGCCTCTTCCTTATATGTATGGACTGGTAAATTTCATTCCAGTTTGTCTGAGGAAGTGTGCACATACACAAAAGCTCACACCCTGACTAAAACTTTGTCAGTCCTAAAGGTGTCATTGGACTCTAGTTACTATTAGAGTTATGCATAACCTTACTTCCTGACTTTTTGCCATTGGCTGCGCCTTGTGCAACTGCTACTTTTTGGTTGTGCCCACCACCCTCTGTTAGAATTCCAAAAGAGCGGGGGGGGGGGGGCGGGGGATGAAAAGAGTTGAGGATTCCTGCTCTATGAAAGCCGGTCGTGCTCTTTGCCTGTGTTTCCATCCTAGCTAAGATAGATTGTTATGAACATATGAAGCTGCCTTATACGGAATCAGACCCTCAGTCCATCAAAGTCAGTATTGTCTACTCAGACTGGCCGTGGCTCTCCAGAGTCTCAAGCTGAGGTTTTTCACACCTATTTGCCTGGACCCTTTTTAGTTGGAGATGCCGGGGATTGAATCTGGGACCTGTTTACCAAGCGGATGCTCTACCACTGAGCCACCGTCCCTCCCCATATTCTTCCTTTCTTCTCATAGTGGAATTTCTTTTTTTTCCCTCCCCCCCCCCCCTTTCAACAGCATAAACTTTATTTTAATTTTAAAGTTTGGTTACAATATTCAAAGCTAATAATCATAGCAGAAAGAGCTACAATTCTTGTTACAGTTATAATTACATATTCCTTTCAGAAATAAAAACAAAACAAGGGGAAAAAAAGAACAATTATTGCTTTCAATAATTAAAACTAAAGCACAATGGCTATTTCCATTATTATTATCTATATATTTTTTGTTTGTTTGTTTTAACCTTTCCAGAATAGCTAAAGTAAGAGTTTACAGTTAATAGGACTAAAAATATAACATCTTTCTATACAGCATTCGATGTGGCAAAATGTTTTGTTCAGATGAGTAAGTTATCACCAGGTACCATACAGCAATAAAAAATATTTCATAATTTTCCATCAAAGGGATTTGAGTCTGAACAGAAATCTTAGACATTATGAAATATTCCCACAGTCTTTGTTGCCAAGCAGGGATAGATGGGGGATTTTTATCAATCCAGTGCGCCGCCAGGGTGGTGCATACAGCAGATATTAATATATGTACTCTTTCTGAATTTGTCTTATTTTTTCCAGGGTCAGTCCATTTGCCAAGAAGGAAGACTTCAGGTTTTAAAGGTAAGTTTGTACTTGTAATAAGTGCTATATGTTGAATGATGTTTTCCCAGAAGTCCTGTATGTGCTTGCATGACAACCAGCAATGAAAATAGTTGCCTATTTCCCCACACTGTTTTATACAGTTTGAACTTATGCTATTGTGCATGTGGTGAAGTATTTTTGCAGGTAAGTACCAACGCATTAGCAGTTTACAGGATTGTAGCCTAATGGTGGAAATTTTAGAGGTATAAGATGGGGAAGACTATATTTCTTTCCAGTCGTTGTCAGAAAATTTTGTGTTACAATCAGTTTGCCATAATCTTTGATATTTTAAGGATGGGGTATGGTCTAAGCTGAGCAAAACTTTACACAATCTAGATATGAGTTTAGAATTGTCAGTAGCTACTGTATGTAATATATTTTCAAACTCTGTTTGTAATGCGTTGGTACTTACCTCTGGCTAGGGCATTCTGTCTTAGTGGTATGGAGAAAAAACTTCTGATTTGAAAATAATGTAGCCAAAATAACTTAAGACTAGTTTTTCGTTCTAATTTGTTCTTTTCTAAAAGCTTTCTTTTGATGAAGTCTATAATTCGTGTAAGTCCAGCTTTATAGCAAGATATCAGAATATCTGCAGTAGGTGTGGGTGACCATTCTTGGTTCAAGTATGAGGACTGAATGGATAGAAAAGGGGTGATTCTATTTCTATATTTGTTCCGTATTTTAATGGCAGTATGTAAGTAGCTTTTTGTAAGAGAAGCTTTTGGTTTCAGCTTGTTAGCAGGAAGGTTCCATATATAGTCAAATAAATTTAGAGGCCAAATATCATGTGTTTCTATTTGTACCCAAGCTAAGGTGGGAGAAGCTAAAGCTCTCAATAAGGAGGCTAAATTGGATGACTCATAGTACAGTGCAAGATTTGGTATTTCAAGACCTCCATACTGAATTGATCTGTAAAGAGTCTTTTGGTTAGTGCGTGGTCTTTTTTTTTGCCCATAACAATTGTAAAAGTTCTTTTTGCCAAGGTATAGGCATTTCCTGGTGATCTCAATTGGGATGGTCCGAAAAAAGTAAAGAAATTTGGGGAGGATAAAGTGTCTGATAAGATCTAGTCTATCCGTCCAATATAGAGACATAGCATTCCAGTTTTTAATTGAATTTCTAATTTCTGTCTGCAAGGTGCTGAAATTGGCAGAAAATCTGCGACAGGTTTACAGGTATAGTCACCCCTAAATACTTCCAATTTTTTGAAACCCAATTGTAAGGGAAAAATTGTTTAATATTTTGGATATTAAAGTTTGACATATCAATTGGATATATATATCTGATTTTGTTTGACTAAAAGACAGTCTGGAGACTAGGCTAAAATTATGTAATATTGATTGTAGTTCTGGCAAAGAATCAGAGAGTTTGGAGAGACATAAGACAATATCATCAGCATATAAGGATATTTTATGAGAAGTAACACCTATGTCTATTCCTTTAATTAGAGGGTTTGTACGAATTGTCTCAGCCAAAGGTTCTATGGCAGTGTTTCCCATTTGCAGGGTCATGACCCGGTACCAGGCCACAGAAGCCTCACTACTGGGTCACAAGAAAAGTCAAAGCTAGCCCTGCCCCCAGCAAAGCTAGCCCTGCCCCATTTTTGTGTTGTGCAGAGAGGAGCTGGGCTGCCTCTCCTTCATTCTCCCCCGCTCCCAGTGTTTGAGAGAAAAGCTGGCATCCACTGGCACTTTAGACCCATGAAGTGTTCTTCAAGGTGTGGGCTTTCATGTGCCTTGCAGTATGTTCTTTTGGGGAGATTTCCCCGGGAGGCCTAGGAGGCAAAGAAGGGTGTGTGTGTGTGTTTCAGCTGTGAGGGGTGGGGAGTGGGCATTCCAGTAACTATTTTTTTTTACGAAATGACCCCTGGGCAGAATTGTTGCTGGCTGGGATCATCTGATGGTGAAGAAGGCTTTTTTCCCCCTTTGCCCTCCCCTTCTTTCTTTCTGTCCCTGCAAGTGATGCTCTGTTTGTATTTTTGGTGCTGGAAGTGGGGGGTGGGGAGCAACAGTGGGAGGGCTCCTAGTGCCCTGGCCCCTCTGGTGGACATTCTGGTGCTTTTGGGGCATTGTATGAGGGAATTTTGGACTGGATAGTCCACTGGCCTGACCCAACATGGCTCCTCTTATGTTTATGTTCTTCCTTTCCTTTCCTTTCCTTTCCTTTCCTTTCCTTTCCTTTCCTTTCCTTTCCTTTCCTTTCCTTTCTTTCCCTTTCTCTTTCTTTCTTTCCTTCCATTTTTACTGGATGAAACTTTTCTGTTCATCATACTGTTGTTGCAGACATAGGAGCTCTGCCAATGAAAAGTTGGTACCCCAAGTTGTAACCAGCTGGCCTTCTATGAGATTTCTGTGAGTGAGTGAGAGTGAGAGGTGTGGCGCAGAAAGAGATTATTGCAGATTACTGCGTTATATCTCAACAGCACTGGAAGTGATGGTACTATGAACTTGGCATCATTTTACTGGTCCTGCTTTTAACAGCTGTCTGACACGAAAATTAAACTCCTCCTGTAGATATTAAAAAGGATGAAAGAAGTTCACTGGCTAAGTATCTGCACAACAGGTTGCTTTTAAAGGCAAGGGAAACACCGCCAGTAAAAAGCTGCAATCCCCTCATAAAAAACCTTTTTGGGATAACTGCAGAAAAGCTTGTATGAACTTCATAAACTTGAACTTAATTCATTATTTGTAGTACAATTCTCTGCTACCTTTCACATCATTTTCCCAGTGTTTCAACCAAAGAAAAGTATGAAAAATAGCTGTTGAAAGATTTTCTTGAAACCAAGCAACTTGGTTGTAGCTTGAGGCAGGGTTCCAGTAGTAGCAGCTGAAGAAAGGAATGTGTCACCATATTTTGAGGTAGCTGCCAAGGCCCAGTGTGGGAGGTACACAGTGTTGGCATTCCTGATGGCAATGGCAACAGCACTCCCAATTGCATACACTGGCCAGTGCTGCTGAGGAAGGGGTGTGTAGGTGGTGAAGGCAATTGAACATGGGCGCAAGCTGGAGAAGAACACACAAACAGATAGGTGCATGCAGGTGTTTCATTTCATTTTTCATTTTATTCGATTTATATCCTGCCCTCCCCACCGAGGCAGCTCAGGGCGGCTCCCAACATAAAATTCTAACAATAAGATTAATGAATACTTAAAATACATTAAATAGTTTACAGCAGTTAAAACAAGAAAACAAGAAAACCATCTATCAATGTGCTATCCTACAACCTTCCTTTGGGGTTCTTCAGGTACCGGTCAGTTATATGCCAACCGGAAGAGGACTGTCTTACAGGCCCTGCAGAACTGCCCAAGGTCCCGGAGGTGTGGGGGTGGAAAGAGAGGACCACCCACTTTCCACCCCCATTTTGACTCAGCATGAGTTTCAGAGAGATTTTTCTGAAAATGAATTTACTTCAGAAGAAGAGGCAGGTTTGGAGGAGTGCCCTGGAAGTGACATCACAGGAAAAGGTGGAGTTTTGGGTCAGTGTGCCCTGGAAGTGACATCACTTGGTCCTTGACACCACAGGAAATGACATAATTCCTGTCTCCCAGCTCCACCCCCAAAATCTCATGGCTCCACCCCCAAATTTTAGTGGGCCACGAAGGAGAAGTGTAAAAATAACTGGGCCACGGGAAAGAAAAGTTTGGGAAACCCTGTTCTATGGCTATTGCAAAGAGGAGTAGGGATCCTTGCCTAGTACCTCTTTGCAGTGAGATTGATTCAGTAAAATAGCTATTTATTAATAGCTTAGCTGAGGGCTCCTCATATAAAGCGTGGATTGCATTGTTAAACTTAGTGCCAAAACCCATACCATGTAAAACCATTTTCAAATAGTGGATTTCAACACTATCAAAAGCCTTTGTGGCATCTAGTGATAATAGTAAGGCTTCATGTTGATTAGCTTTACAATGAGAAATAATGTTTAAAATGCGATGTATGTTATCAGCAATGTTTCTTTTGTAAATAAAGCCAGTTTGGTTGGGCTTAATATAATCAGGTAATATAACTTTTAATCTGTTTGCCAAAATTTTTGTGAAAATTTTGTTGTCCACATTAAGGAACTAAATTGGACAGTATGAAGAACGGGTCTTGACGATCTTTATTCGGTTTTGGTATTGTAATGATATTGGCTTCTGACCAAGTTTTTGGCATGGACCCTGACTCTAGAATATTGTTGCATAGAGTTGTTAGGGGACCAACTAGCTCTGCTTTAAAATTTTTATAATACTCGGGAGGGAGGCCATCCCTACCGGGTGCAGTATTTGGCTTCAGCTGTTGAATAGATTCAATGACTTCAGTTGTTGTAATATTTTTTCCCAGTAAATGAACATGGGTAGGAGTTAGCTTAGGCAGCAGCCCTTGCTTACTTAAGAAAGCTTTTATTTTAGGTGTCTCAGGTTTTGTGGTGGAATATATCTTTGTGTAGAAATCGGCCATAATTTTCGCAATTTTTTTCAGTTTCTACTTGTTTGGATCCGTCCTTGTCCAGAAGTGAGTATATGTGAGAGGCTTGGTGCTTCTGTTTAACCTTCCACGCTAGGTATTTGATTGATCTCAGGGATTTTTTCCAGTACCTGTTTTTAATATACATCAGCTGTCTCTGAATTGTTTCAGTTTCCTTATCCTGTAGGAGTTTCCGTTCTGCCTCTAATTTCCTATAAATACGTGAAATACCAGTTTGTTTATGGAGTAGTTCCAAATGTTTAATTTTTTCTTCTGTTTCCAATATTAATTGTTTCTTTTCTTTTTTCAGGCGTATTGCCATAGAAGATACCAAGCCTCTAACTACCGCTTTAGATGCATCCCATAATGTATTTAATGAGATATCATCTGTGTTATTTTTTTTTAAATAGTTTTGTATGCCTTGGGCAATTTGTTCTTTCATGGTGTCATCCAATAAATTTTTTTCTCAAATTTCCAGTGCCTTTCTGTTGTATTTGTCTAAATGGTTTTAATGTGCAAAGGATTGGTGTATGGTCTGACCAAATATTAATGCCAATTTGTATGTCTGATAAAAATTTCATTAAGGATTGGGATAGAATTATGTAATCAATTCATGTATAAATGTTATGTCTTGCTGGGTAATATGTATAATCGCTCTCATTTTGGTGGGAATGACGCCATACATCATATAGACCATAGCTTTCAAAGATAAAGATAAACCTGTATCTGTGTTACCTAAGTTTCAAGGGTTGGGCTGCCTATGTGTTCTGTCTAAAGCCTTATTGGCTATCAGATTAAAGTCCCCTCCTAGTATAACATTATCAGTTTGGAAGGCTTGTAACTGCAATAATTACTGGTTTAGAAATTCTAACTGATTTGTATTTGGAGCATATAAGGTTGCTAGTGTTAGAGGAAAGTCTTCCAAACTGCCTTTTACAAAAAGGAATCTACCTTGAGGATCAGAGATGGTGTCATGTAGTTCAAAGCGGATGTGCAAGTAAAATGGCTACTCCCCTCAATTTTGAGTTCCCAGGGGCAAGGAGTTGAGGAGCAAGCCAAGGGAGATTTCAAGACTGGGTGATCTTTAGATTTCAGATGTGTCTCCTGTACGAACAAAATGTCAGGCTTATCTTTCATAATCTGAGAGAGTACACGTTTTTGTTTGATTTTGATGTTTTTGTACATTATAAGTCATAACTTTTAAAGGATTCATTTTGTTGATTTTGTACATTATAAGTCATAACTTTTAAAGGATTCATTTTGTTGATTTTGTACATTATAAGTAATAACTTTTAAAGGATTCCTTTTGCAAGTTAAACACTCTAAATATGCTAATAATCTAGTCACAAAATTCTAGAAAGGTGCTATTGTATCCTATAAGTATTAAGGTAACCAAATACCCAATGTAAAACTCTAAGTCTATACTACTAAATTTAACTTCAAAAATATCTATCTAATTCCTGTTATTGAAATCTTAACTGGTAAGTTCTTATACTAAGCTTCACTTAAGTTCCACACTTATACCTACTCTAACCAACAAAATAAAACAGCAGTTATGACACTATTAACACAGCAAAGAAGGCAAGGAAAGAAGAACGTAACCCCCCTCCCCCAGCCCCATCCCCCCCCCTTTATACTCGTAAATCAGGTATCAGGTATTCTTCACTGAAATCAGTTCTGACAGCTTCCACGTCTTCAATTAGAAAGTCAGCAGCAAATGTTCAGTTCATAGGTTTCAGGTCTTTTCCAGGATGGGGATCTTGCATTTCTTCTCTGGAGTAAGCGAGAGCTTTCTCTTAGCTGTTTTCTTCAGTAAGTCTGCAGGGACTTCCAAATGTAGGGCCTTCAACATAGTAATTTCAGAGGCCAGATCCGTGGCTACATACTGTTGGCTAAGATGTCGCACATGTAATTTGTACAGCATTGTCCATCTGTATTTTATGTTGGCCTGCTGCAGTTTGGTGGTGATTGGCTTCAGTGTTTTCCTGAGAGACAATATATCCTGAGGAGGATCTGGATAAATGGTAATTTTACAGTCCTGGTATTTTAAGTATCCTTTTTCTCTGGCTGTGTTCAGAAACAAAGATTTGAATTGTGGATCAGGTATTGTAATTAGGCAGACTCATGGCCCGCCCCCCCATGGCACCGCACCCCCATGCCTCCTCCTCTTCCCCCCCCCATGCCTCCTTCTCCCTCCCTGCCGTGCCTCCTCCTCCCTCCCCCCCAAGATCTGTTTCAATGCCCAGGAACCAATGGTCGAGCGCCATGCTCCCAGGCTAGCTAAAGGTGCCCCCCGTTGACCAGCTGATCAGTGGGTAAAACTACATGGCGCTCTCACTGTCAGTGCCAGGATACACCAGCAGCCGTGGGAAGGGCATGAAGCCTGAAAAGGCGCCTTTAGATAGCTTGGGAGTGCGGTGCTCGACTGGCGGTTCTTGGGTGTTGAAATAGACCTGGTGGGGGAGGGAGGAGGAGTCTGGGGAGCAGGCAAACTAGGCGTTTACCTAGGGGGGAGGCCGAATTCTACACCCCTGCCGGCACTCTAGGCAACTGCCTAGTTTGCCTATTGAGCGAGCCAGCCCTGAAACAACCACACTCAAAAAACCCCTTGACTTCAATAGAAACGTGTTCATGCCTCCTCCAGGTAAGTGGAACACAAAGGCCAATTCTCTCGACCTATAGGCAAATCATTTTCTTTTCTAACTGGCATCCTTCTAATAGATTTTCTTCCCAGGGAGCTCGTGGAACATGTAGCAATTGGGAGTTTTGGGCGATGGTTGGAGTGACTGAATTAAAAATATATTTGCTTACTCATAAATTACCAGGAGATGTGACAGCTGGACTCAGAACAGAAGCCATGTGGCATTTGAAAACAATTCCTTTTCATAAAAGTTTTGCTTGGAGTTTTTATGTAATGTTTCTTCCTGAGAAGTCAGTGTTGGGCTAATGGTGGAATAGCTGGAAAACAATTGCCCGTAGGAACAGGGCCATGCTTAAAATTGTTCAGCTGTTTGTTTCATTGTTTGTTCCCAAAACCTTAAATGCACTTTTAGAGAACAATAGTGACTATTGGCTTGGAGCTCGGCATGGGCCAGTTCAGGCAGTCCTCCCTTCATCCTTTCTGACTTTGGCAAAACTCCCTATTGGAAAAGGGGTGGGGGGGGGAAGGGGGGGAGACAGGGCTGAATGAAGACGGGAGGATTTGCAGCTATAAGTGTTAAGTGCTTTGTGTACAAGAAAGATGGAAAACTACTGTGCAAAGGGAATGAAAACAAGGCAAAGCAGATGGTGGCACTTAAGGTGAGATGAAACAAACAAAAAAAAGGAGGCATCGGTGCCAGGGCTGGGCTATGGCTTAATAGAAAAGCTCATGATTTACATGCAGAGGATGCAGGTTTGATTCCTACTGGATGCACTGGGAAACTGCTATCTGTCAGACACAGGGATGCTTGGGGACCCCTTGGAATTTCAGGACATCTCCAGACTACAGAGTTCAGTTCCCCTGGAGACGATGCTTTAGGGTGGACTCTATGACGTTATACCCCACTAAGGACCCTGTCCTCCTCAGCTCCATTCCCTAAACTCTAGGCATTTCCCAGCCTGGATCTAGCAACCCTACCCCACCATCCCCCACCATTGGCCAGGGGACCTGGCAACCCTAGTCCGAATCAGGGCTTTTTTTTGTAGCAGGAACTCATTTGCATATTAGGCCACACATCCCTTTTTTTGCCAATCCTCCAAGAGCTTACAGTGGGCCCTGTACTAAGAGCCCTATAAGCTCTTGGAAGATTGGCTACATCAGGGGTGTGTGGCCTAATATGCAAAGGAGCTCCTGCTACAAAAAAGCCCTGGTCCAAATAGACCAGGAGTGGCCAAACTTGCTTAACGTAAAAGCCACATAGAATAATTGCCAGATGTCTGAGAGCCACAAGACACAAACATCAGATTTTGAAAACAGGAAGGAAGGAAGGAAGGAAGGAAGGAAGGAAGGAAGGAAGGAAGGAAGGAAGGAAGGAAGGAAGGAAGGAAGGAAGGAAGGAAGGAAGGAAGGCAGCGTCTCTTCCACAGCTCTGGTGTGTAGACAAGGATGGCTATTGCCTTGTGCTTGGAACTAGGATAGGATTGCCCATACACTGAAAAATGTTTGGGTAGACTCTTAAGGCTGACAAAAGTTGTTTACAGTTGTTCTTGACCAAAATCCAATTTCGAAACCAAACCAAAATCCATGCAATACCTTTTTACTGGGATCAGCTGGTGCTGGAAAGTGTATCAAGTTGCAGCCAAGGTACGGTAACCTCATAAGCTTCTCAAGGCAAGGGATGAACAGAGGTGGTTGTCCATTGCCTGCCTCTGTGTAATGACTCTGGACTTCCTTGGTGCTCTTCCATCTAAGTACCAATGGAGGCCCATTCCTGCATGGCTTCTGCCATTTGATAAGATTGGGCTGTGCAAGCTTTCAAGTTCTCCAGAATCCTTCTCAGGCTGGATGTTACAAAATAAAAAAGAGGTGGGAGAGGGAGAGAAAAAGAGGGAAGCATTTTCATGTCTGCAACCCTGTGCTCATTGTCAGGAGAGAAGTCAACACACATTGGTTCCTTTCATATATGCCTCTTCAGCTGACTACACTAATAATAGAATCATAGAGTTGGAAGGAGCCATACAGACCATCTAGTCCAACCCCCCACTCAATGCAGGTTCAGCCTAGAACATCCCTGACAAGTGTTTGTCCAGCCACTGCTTAAAGAGTGCCAGTGAGGGGAAACTCAACAACTCCCTTGGTAGCTGATTCCACTGTTGAACAACTCTTACTGTAAAAAAATGTTTCCAATATCCAGCTGGTACCTTTCTGCCCTTAATTAAAACCCCTTATTGTGAGTTCTTTTCTCTGCTGCCAACAGGAACAGCTCCCTGCCCTCCTCTAAGTGACAGCCCTTCAAGTACTTCAACAGAGCAATCATGTGCTCCCTCAGCCTCCTTTTCTCCAGACTGAACATTCCCAAGTCCCTCGGCCTTTCCTCAGCCTTGGTCTCCAGGCCCCTGAGTATCCTCACCACTCTTCTCTGCACTCACTCCATTCTGTCCACTTCCTTCTTGAAGTGAGGCCTCAGGCTCCAGAACTGCACACAATACTCCAGGAGCAGCCTGGCCAATGCAGTGTACAGAAGGATTAGGACATCTTGTGATTTTGATGTTATGCCACTGCATGGCTTTTTTTGAGCAGGAACACACAGGAATGCAGTTCCAGCTGGCTTGGTGTCAGGAGGTGTGGCCTAACATGCAAATGAGTTCCTGCTGAGCTTTTTCTACAAAAAAGCCCTATGTGAATCAATGCTGACATCAGGGGGTGTGGCCTAATATGCAAATGAGTTCATGCTGGGCTTTTTCTACAACAAAAGCCCTGAGCCTCTGTTGATATACCCAAGATCTCATTAACTTTTTTTTGTCCCCCCCCCCCCCCATTTCTATCATACAAATATTCAGGGCTTTTTTTTGTAGCAAGAACTCCTTTGCATATTAGGCAACACCCCCTGATGTAGCCAATCCTCCTGGGGCTTATAGTAGGCCCTGTACTAAAATCCCTGTAAGCTCTTGGAGAATTGGCTACATCAGGGGATGTGGCCTAATATGCAAAGGAGTGCCTGCTACAAAAAAAAAAAAAAGCCCTGCAAATATTATCATACTGGATCCTGAAAAGCACTCAGATCCATCGTCAGTCCTGCCATTGTCAGTATTTTTGTGTCAAACAAAAGGAAACAACTTTTTATGCCATTTTAATAATTTCTTGCAACAGAATATGGCAGCCAATATCAATGAATGTAGACAGTTGTGTGGAAGATATCATTATTAATGGTCACCAACCATGACAGTTCAGAACAGAACCTCCATATTCAGCCTGCCTGCTGGAGACAAAACTATCCACAGTTATCTTTATCCTCTGCACAGTCTGTAAATGACCTGAGACCCTCTACGGCGACATTGCTAGGTAATGCCATTAGGTGACATTGATAGATGTCAATACCTGTGCGTTCTCTGTTGTGGCTCCAACTTTGTGGAATGGCCTGCTTGAAAAGCTCAGGAAGATCCTCCTCACACTTCTATCGTTTCTCAGACTATGTATCACAGAATTGTTCAGGAGGGCACTTTTATAAAGATAACAGGGCTCTGCTATGACAGACTGGTGCAAGACACAGGGGTGGAATTCTAGCAGGAGCTCCTTTGCATATTAGGTCGCACCCCGCTGTTGTAGCCAATCCTCCTGGAGCTTACAGTAGACCCTGTACTAAGAGCCCTGTAAGCTCTTGGAGGTCTAGGTTATCACCAGTGTTCCCTCTAAGCTGAGTTAGCATGAGCTAGCTCACACATTTTTAGCCTCTAGCTCACACATTTTTGTCTTAGTGCAGGAAGGATGACCCCAGAGCACAATAATTTATGCAGTAGCTCACAAAGTAGAATTTTTGCTCACAAAACTCTGCAGCTTAGAGGGAACATTGATCGCATGTCTTAAATCTACTCTTTTTAACCTGTTGATGTTCAGAGCTTCCCAGTGGTGCTTGATCTCCTTGCATACCCTGACAGTTGCATCTTCTACCCCCCCCCCCCAAAAAAAAAACAGTGAGTGACTTAGATTAATATCAGAGCTCTGTGGCACAGAATAGTAACATCACCCCATGGGTCGGAAATGACTCGGTGCCTACCTTTACCTTTCAGCTATGTTAGTCTGTCTATAGCAGCAGAAAAGAGCAAGACTCCAGGAGCATCTTAGAGACTAACAAAAAATTGTGACAGGGTTGGAGCTATTGTGAGTCACTGCTCACTTCTTCAGGCAGATTTTTCTTGCACCCCACTGGATTGCATAACAAGGACAGACCTCAGTCACTTTGAAGATGGTCAGTACATAAACCATGCTCTATTCTCATGTTTGAAGCTCTCATTTGAGCCATGTAGTAAAAAGGAGACAGCGTTTTTTGTAGCATTAGAACCAGATGGCCCCAAAAGGCAATTGGCCAGAACAAGGTGGGGAAGCTTGTAAATTTCAGTTGCCAT